>NC_080075.1:73638606-73949576 GCF_949987535.1 Balaenoptera acutorostrata | reverse complement strand
ACGGAGGAGCAGAAGGGGCAGAGCTGTTAAGTGATATTGACAGCTCATCTGGACAGGCAGTTCTGAAATCTGCTAACAGCTCAGAATTAACTGGGAGGGGACCACTAGCTTAGAACACGATCAGCTGCTGCCATAGCTCAGGCACAGACTTCAGACTAGAGCCTGAGCCCTGCCCCCTCCGCCTTGATGCTCAGACGGAGCCCCTTTTATTAAGCAGCCAGTTCTTTTCCCGGGTGCTGATCACTGCAGCTGCGCTCCAAATACTCTTGAACCCCTCTTGGAAAAAACAAGGAAGAGAGAGAAGGGAGAACATAAAAAGAGAAGGAGAAAGAGTCAGAGGGAAGAGAAGGCAGGCAACCAACTCTGTAACGATACTCATTCCTTTATTATCGACTGCGTTAATTTGAACAGGGCTGGGGCCTGCAGGTTGCTGGCAGCACTGAGCTGCAGGTGCATTTCAGCTCAACAGAGAGATCTCATCCTAAGCCAAGGAGACAGAGGGTAATGTTTTATATATATATTTATATATTACATATGTCCTGTATCGTCATATGTATAGAGTGACAAGAATGGGCCACAGCATTGTTAACTGTTGTCCTAAATAAAGACCATAGCAACAGACATGGAAATTTGGTCCTAATCAAGGCCCTTACTTTGTCAACCAAGTGTTTGATACATCAAAAGGAAAAGAAGAGAAAGAGAGAGAGACAGCGAGACTGAGATCCAGCCACCGTGGTGGCCCTGTTCCCAGCATATCTTACACTGAGTGTAGAGTGTCCCCTGTGGAGGTAAACACACACACAAACACGCGCACACATACACACGTACACAAAACTGCAGGCAGGAGCTCCTCCTCTGACCACACCTTGGGCCCAGCCCTCAGACTGGGGGTGAAGAAGTTGGGTATATTGTGCTATAAGACTGTGAGGGTCAAGTGACCAGACAATGCAGAGTCGATGTGTCCAGGTGATGAACGGGGGTAACACGTGCGGCTTCATCCACAAATGAGAAAGAGGTCAGTGGGAGAGGCTGCTCAGCGCGGGACTGGAGGTCCCTCTGTGCCCAGGCCACCTGGGAAATTTCTACACACTGGTCCTGTCCCAGCCACAGCTGAAGCTCTGATCTGAATCCTGAGTCTCAAATAATCTCCTGGGCTCTGATGAAAAATGTTATTTCCTTGAAGGACAGAAGCAAGTGGCAACTGAGTGGCCCAACCACCTGGTCCCGTAGTTACAGCAGCGATGACAGCATCATTGAATTAAACCAAACCATAGCTCGGTCCTTAGAGCAAACTTGAACTGTGCAAGAAGCGTTCATTTCCTGACGGAAAGAGAAAAACCAGCTAGTCGGCCCCTACCGCCACCTCCCACACCCCCAATTTCAGGCAGACCTGTCAGTTTCGTGCCTTTCCCCCAGTGACAAAACTCCTCATGTTCTAGGAACTGGAGACTCCATTATTAGGCCGTTTTGAAATCCCAAACCACGTGTTTTCATTCATGATTACCTCTTCACCCTTCCACTAAAATATACAATTAAAAGGTAAGTCAATGAAAATTAATCTCTCTTTTTTTGGTAGAAATTTACTCGAGATACCTGGAGACATACTGGGTTGTCACAAAGGAAAGTGAGGAGTACTTCCCTAGGGACCAATTTGCACAATGCTGAAGAAAGGGTCAGTCTTGTCAACAAAACAGTGCCCAACAAACGTGATTCAGAAACAGGGGTAACGGGCAGAGTTGGCAGGTTGCGCCTGGGCCTCCATCTCCTGTGCTCAGTGAGGGGGAAAAGCAACAGATTCTGTGATACCTTTGTTTAGCCAGAGGGAGAAGGATACTGACCCCTTCCACTGTGAACGGGGATCCAGGCAGCTGCAAGGAAAACGATGAAAGCAGGAAGGAGCAGCCTCTCAAAGATGGGGAGTTGGCCTGATGGCTTGTCGGCCAAGGTTAGTTCTCCGAGGGGACAGAAACAAAGGGCCGTCCCTCGATGACTGTCCACATTGTCTCTATTACTGTTCCATTTCCTGAAGGTCCCAAGGAGGCAGCAACTGGTGGGTTCACAATTCGCGTCCACGGGTTGGGAAGGCGGGCCAGAAGCAGAGTTTGGGAAGCCACGACTTCTTGCCAAAGCTGAAGAGCATGGGCTGTGTCGCTGAGGTCACTGGAGTCCTTGAAAAGGAGCCCAAGAAACCGAAAGAGGTTGTTTGCGACCCAGAACGTGGAGAGCGGGCTCTCTCCGCCGGAAGCACAGGCTCAACACCATCAGGATGGGCGTCTCTTGTCCTCGGTGGACACCTAGCGTTTTTCTAGTCCCGGAAAGTGCTCAGGAGCTGCTCACCGGCAGTGCAGGAGGAGAAGGGAGATTACAGAGCGCGCTGGGTAGAAAAAGCACTCTCTTCTCAGGCACCGCCGCCCTCCCTTCTGGGGGCAACTGACAGGGAGGAGCATGAGGTCTGATTGGGGCGGGGCGGCGGGTCTAAAGTCAGAAGAAAGGAGGCTGTGCGGCGACCATGGCAAGCTCAGGCGAGGGCACCTCTCCCGCAAGAACTGAGCTCCACGAATAAATAACATTAATTAAATAAAGGAGGCTAAGAGCCAGCAGAGGCACGGTCTGCCAGATCCTCACCCCGCACACATATGCACATGCGCACACACACACGCACGCACACACGCACGCACACCGAGCGGCAGGCGAGATGATCCAGGGTTGGCTGCCCCGTCCGGGGGTCTGGGGGATGGGCAGCCCGACTGAAGGTTGTCACTCGTGGTCTAGCGCTGTCGAGGGGAGCAGAGCAGCGGCGGCCAGCGAGCCGTGTGCGGTGGGAGGTGGAGGCCGCTGAGGACTCTGGCACCTGCGGGGGATGGGGATGAGGTGGTGGGCGAGAGGGGAGGGTGGGGAAGTGCAGGAAACAGAAAAGTGAGGACTTTCCTTTCCCTCATCCTGTCGCTGTAGGAACTTGGCCCCCACAGCCCCAGTTTCCACTCTCCCTTCATGCCCTTGGGGTACAACCCAAACCCTCCTCAGCCTCAACCAGCCCATGGGGTTTCCATGCCTTCTAAGTCCAGTGCCCACTCTGACCGTGATGGTACTGACCAGGATCTGGACTTTCGGACTTTAGATGTGGAAGGTCTTTCCAGAAAGCTGTCCAACCGCATGAGCCTCTCCATGTGTAATGCACGGGGGTCTTGTTCTTGATCATGAGAGAATTCCATCTCAAAGACCGCTGGAGGGGACACATCCAACTCCAGAAACATGATGTTCTCAGCCTGTGGTGGGAATATCAAGCCAGACGTGAGCACTGGCCCTGATGCCTGTATCTTCCAGGCACTTGGGAAATAATGGGAGTAGCAAGGGTGATGAGGCAGGTAGAGGAAGCAGAGGTTGTGAGCATCACCTCCCTTGGGCGCTCTCTCCCCTCCCCCCCTTCTACTTCCCAGCTTCTTACCCTATACCTGGGGTGTGACCCCATTGCCATGGCAACCCGAGCATACTGGCTGATAGGCCTCTTGTAGCCCACTGCAGATGTTGGCCGCTTCTTCATTTGGCTGCTACTGCTGTAGGGAAGAGGCTATATTTAAATCTGTTTCCTCCGAACACAAAGGGAAAATGATATCATGATGGGTTAAGCATCATTCAGGTAGTCAGTAGGCCCTGCAGACTGCAGGTTCTGGAATTTTCTTCTCTTTGCTCTAATACAACCTGACAACTCGAAATAGTATAACACAAGGAGACACATATGTCTTCACTCTTGTTGCTTCATGCATTGTTGGTGGGAATATAAAATGATGCAGTCACTTTGGAAACAGTTTGGCAGTTTTTCAAAAAGTTAAACGTAGAGTTGCCATATGACCTAGTACTTCCACTACTAGATACATATAATCAAGAGAACTGAAATCATACCCACACAAAAACTTGTATATAAATGTTCATAGAAGCATTATTCATAATAGCCAAAAAGTAGAAATAACCCCAATGACCATCAACTTATGAATAAACAAACAAAATGTGGAATATCATAGAATGGAATATTATTTGGCAACAAAAAGGAATGAAGGACTGATGCATGCTACAAGGTGGATGAAACTTGAAAACATTTTGCCAAGTGAAAGAAGGCAGACACAAAAGACCACATGTGATATGATTCCATTTATATCAAGTATCTGGAATAGGCAAGTCCATGGTGACAGAAAGTAGATTGGTGGTTTCCTAGGGATGGGGACACTGGGGAGACTGGGGAGTGACAGCTAATGGGTTTGGGGTTTCTTTCTGGAGTGATGAAAATGTTCTGGAATTAGATAGTGCTAATGTTATACAACTCTGTGAATATACTAAAATCCACTGAATTATACCCTTTAAAATGGTGAATTTTATGATATGTGAATTACATCTCAATAAACGTATCATTTATAAAACATACAAAACAAAACTCAGGCTTGGCTTTTTTTGTTTGTTTTTTTGGCCGTGTATCGCAGTCTGCAGGATCTCAGTTCCCCGACCAGGGACTGAGTGCTGAAGGCACCGAACCCTAACCACTAGACCACCAGGGAACTCCCAGGCTTGGCTTTTAAAAAGTGCATATTCTTTGACCCAAATTCCCACTCCTAGGAATTTCCCTAAGGAAATAATCAGAGATAGGGACAATTTATAAGCAGAGATGTTTGCTGCAATATTATTTACAAGTGCAAACAATTAGAAACAACCCAAATGTGCACCAATAGGGACCAGTTTATTATTCAGCCAAGTGAAGGAATATTATGTAGTCATTTAAATTGTCTTATGGCTCTATGTAGACATAAAAAGATTTCCACAACATATTAAATAAAAAAGCAAATAAAAAGATGAAGTTTTTTTGTTTTGTTTTTAAAGAAGTGTGTATACGTGCGTGGATGCTTAGAAAAAAGTCTGGATATTCAACAAAATGTTAACAATGATTGTCTTTGGATGGAGTGATTATGGGTGATTTTTATTATCTTTATGCCTTTCTGCAATACCTAAATTTTTTACAATGTATTGTTAATTTTATATCTAATAAATTATTTCAAATACTCAGAAAAGCATAGAAAATAAGATATATCTGTTTGCTTATCATCCAGCTTTGTCAAATCTTAACATTTTATTATACTTAACACCAAATCTTTAAGAAATAAAATGTAGACACAGTTTTTAAGACTCCATCTCTTTCCTTCTCTAGAATTAATCACTCTCTTGAGTTTTGTGCTTATCAATGTCAGGCATATTTTTATACTTATTTATATATGTGGATATTCATAAACAATATATATGGTATCTGTATGCCTATTTCTAAATTTTGTACTGTATGGTATACATACTATATTGTTTTGTGTCCAACAAACATCTTTTATATTTATCCATGCTGCTCTAGATTAGATGATTAAAGTTTAACTATATTGACTATCTTAAGGTTTCACTATAGCATTTTATATGTTTTATATATATATGTTTTTTATATATTCTCTTGTTGATAGACATCTAGTTCAATTCCTTTTTCTCTCTCCCTTTCTATTTAACACAGTGCTGTTGTGAAGAGTTCTGTATAGGTATCTTGAAGTACATATTCAAGTTTCCCTGGGGTATATACCCAGGAATGGAATGGTTTCGATGTGCATTTTCAGCTTTACCAAATTGCCAAATTGCTTTTCAAAGTGGCTATATACCTACAAGAAAGTTCCCATTGCTCTATATCCTGGCCAACTCATGGTATGTTAAGACTTTTTACTCTCAGTAACTTAATGAGTGTGAGGTATTTTATTATTCAAAACAAACAAAGATAGGAAAGAAAACAAGTTATTTCCACTAAAAAACATAATACAGGGTTTGGAGTGAGGTAGATCTGAGTTTGAATGTTGGCTCTACCCCTTACAACTTTGTTACCTTGGGAAGTGGCTTATTATCTCTGAGCCTCAGATATCTCGCCGCTATCCTACAGAATTGCTGAGATTAAACAAGATAAGTACTTAGCACAGTACACCGCAAGGGCTCAACACATGGCAGTTGTGATGATTATTAATTCTCAATTCCACTTGCTAATTTCAAACAGGGATACAGATGAGCAACGAAAAAAGCCAAAAGGCAGACAGAAGACAGAAGAGAAGAGACAGGCTGAGTAATTCAGAGATAGGACATTCTGTCCTTGAAAAGGAGAACAAGCCGTGCAGGCGCCGACGACGGAACAATGCCCGCCTTCTGCCACAGAGAGTAACGAGAACCACATTCCCAGGAGTTTTTTTACCAAGTGCATATAAAAGAGTGCTGGATCCCACTTAGGGTCCCCGCCGACCCCTCTTCAGAGATGAAAACAAGGAAGATGAGGCTGTAGAAGCCCCAGCTGGTTTTGCTGCTATGGACCCTCTGGAAGGTGGGCGGGCTGTGCATGTGGAGAGTGGCAGCACTGCGGGAGGGGAGTGGGAAAATCAGTAAAATAACAACTTATCATTTATAAGGTGCATCTGTGCATCCCATTTGAACTTTACAACCTCCTGAGGTGCAGACAGGGCAGACAAGGAGACTGAGGCTCAGAAAAGCGAAAGCACTTTTGTGTCCAAGATCATACAATTAGGAAGAGACTTGGAATTGATTCTTCCCAAATACTCCTTTTAGGATGCCACGCTGTCTTTCAGGAGCGCACACAGAACAGCCTGGGCCTGAGTGTGCCTTGAAGGCTGCAGGCTCTGGGAACAGGACAGGGGGACAGGGCTGGGTGAGCAGAGCAGTGGATCAGTGTGAACTGGCAGCCTGACCCAATAAAGATGCCAGGGCTATTCTGGGTGGCAGGTGGGAAGAAGGGGGTGGGGGAGGGGAGTCTGTAATTGGGACACCAAGCTTCCCATCTACTCTCTCCTCTGCCTCAGGCCTACTTTCCATGATTGATCCCTCTGTAGTAAGCAGGTTGTGGCTGACAGCCCAGAGTGGAGGCCTGGCTCTGCAAGTATCCACCCCTCTTGAAAGAAACGCACAACAGCTATCCTGTGCGTCGTAGAGCCTCAGAGTTCTCTTACGACCCTCCCTCCACATAGCTTCTATCACGAGATTATATATATTTTCCTCTTAATACTAAAAAGTTCTCTCTCAGTCCCATCTCAGAGGCTGACCCCAATCTCATTACCAGCTCTGTTTGCTCACCACCTTTCTCCCCTCCTGTTCTGAAAACCGGCAGCCAACATCATAGGGTGTGTTTTCCTTCTAGGTCCTTTACGAGTACCTGACACAGCAAATCTGCCTGTTCTCCATGACTGGATCCCTCCTTCCCTGCACGTTAGCTGTCCACCTTGTAACATCCCCCTGCATGTCTGAACTCCCACTCCTCTTCTCAGTTCCCCTTCACACGGCACACGGCCTGCCTGGGCAGGCAAAAACTCCCTGTTTCAGATTCTTTTTCAGCTGTCCCGGGCCTGTGAATGAATCTAGGGACTCAACTCAGAGCTGAGCATGTTCTGACTGAGGTAAACTTTGCCTCTGAAAGGAAACCAGTTTAACTTTCTATCCTGATTCTATTTAGAGCAAGGAATGCTCTCTCTCTCTAAATTTGGAGGCAGCCTAATTTAAAGATCAAAATCTAGAACAAAAGCAACAAACCAAACTGTCCTTCTGTGGCACTTGTAAGGCATGACGGCAAACTGGTTTCTCTGGAGTGCCCACAGTTATCGTACTGGCTTACTGGTACTACTGCAGCCATTTACGGATCATCTCCTCTGTGCCAGGTACTGGCCTGGCATGCCCTCCACCCCACCTCCAACACGCGTCACACACATTATCTCACTGCAATCTTGATAATCCTGCAGGGATTTTTTTTTTTTTTAATTTTATTATCCCGACTTTGCAGGTGACAAAACTTGGGTTCAGAGAGGTTAAAAAAACCTTCTCAAGGCAGAGCAGGG
Source organism: Balaenoptera acutorostrata (assembly GCF_949987535.1). Lineage (NCBI taxonomy): Eukaryota > Metazoa > Chordata > Mammalia > Artiodactyla > Balaenopteridae > Balaenoptera > Balaenoptera acutorostrata. The sequence goes on along the minus strand of NC_080075.1, from coordinate 73,941,681 downwards.
ACTAGAATTCAGAACGTTCTAAATCCAAAATCCAGTCTCCTTCTACTGCACCATGATACTTTGAAAAGAATCTAGGATAGCAGGGATTGCAAAAGGCAAATGGCTAAAGTTACAAATAGAATTTTGTCAACTGTAAACCATGGGCTACAGACATTGCCAAATATACAACCCTTAGAAGACAGTTTTGTATAAACACAATTAAAAATAAGGTCCATGATGAGTAACCAAAAATAAAAGGTTGTATTTGTAAAATAGTTATGGTTAGAGCTGGCTGCAGAAATGTGTTTTGTGAAGTAACTTTAACACAAAATTGTTTGTGATTGTGGAAGGGACCTCACCTGAAGTTATTGTGTATCAACTAGCAGTGGCCTAGAGATAGTGGAGGAAAAAGAAAAAGGGACAGACTTCCAAAATAAGTTGATAGAGAGTGTGTTTCAAGAGCTCCCCGACAATAACTCCTTGTTTTAAAGAGAGGCGCGGGGAAGAGTGTGTGGGGTAAATGCTTGCAGCTAGTGGAAGAGGGGAAACGTTTTTCCAGCAAAAGCTTTCTAAAGGGACAGTATGACTTTAGGTAATTTCTTTCCAACAATGCTTTTTTCCTCTCCTTTTGAGCAGCCTTCAGTGTTCTAATCCCCAGAACACCGCAGGCCAAACTGAAGCAAAATATTCCACACTTGAATTGAGCAAATGGGACAATGCCTTGATTAGTTAAATATGCTTTGGGAAGAAAGAGGTTTTTCAGCCCTGATTAAGTTATGTTGCAAACAGTGGGACCCAATCCTCCCAGAGAGGCAGCTTGTTCTACAGTCTCAGTCCACAGGGCGCCCCGAAATGCGGAAGCTGCGTCCATCCAAGGACCTGGCCACCCTCAGCCTTCCGCTGTGAAAGGAGGGGCTTGGGGCAAAAGATCTCAGAGATCCAGGCCAGTGACTCTTACACCGTGATGCTACCCTGGGGCTCTCTGTGCTGAGTCACTATCGTACTTGGGAATTCCAATTAGGAGGGAATTGTTTTTACTTTATTTTAACCACCAACTGCTGCTATACAAAAGTAATTTTTAAAAAAATGAATTTATTGGGATTGAATTTATTTAAAAATGAATTTATTGAGCTGTCAGAGCTTGAGGATTTTTGGCTGCACCATGCGGCGTGTGGGATCTTAGTTCCCACACCAGGGATCAAAGCCGTGCCCCCTGCAGTGGAAGCCCAAAGTCTTAACCACTGGACCGCCAGGGAAGTCCCATTAGAAAGTAATTTTAAAATTTTGTTCTGTATAAAAACTTCCTTGATCTATTATTATTTTTCTCTTTTTTTTTTTGTAATTTATTTATTTATTTATCTATTTTTGGCTGTGTTGAGTCTTCTTTGCTGCGTGTGGGCTTTCTCTAGTTGCGGCGAGCGGGGGCTACTCTTCTTTGTAGTACGTGGGCTTCTCATTGCGGTGGCTCCTCTTGTTGCGGAGCACGGGGTCTAGGCGAGCGGGCTTCAGTAGTTGTGGCACAAGGACTCAGTAGTTGTGGCTCGCGGGCTCTAGAGCGCAGGCTCAGTAGTTGTGGCGCACGGGCTTAGTTGTTCTGCGCCATGTGGGATCTTCCCAGACCAGGGCTCAAACCTGTGTCCTCTGCATTGGCAGGCAGATTCTTAACCACTGCACCACCAGGGAAGCCCTATTATTACTTTTCTTTTGTATTTTTGTGATTTTTTTTAAGTTCTGAGATAAATATTATTTATTGCAGTTATCAGACAATGGACAAGTGACATTAGAAAAAAGAAAATAATTTGTAGTAGTAATTCAGAATAGCATGTAGTTGACTACCTGGTATTTATTAATGTCTTTTTGAAGTAATTTATTTATTGGAATTTTTCTTAAAGAAATCTATAATACCTGTTTATGTCAACCGTATTTAAGTACAGTGGAGAACACTGGGATGTCACAATTGCCTTAATACCTTTTACCCTTACCCAGATATATTTTGATATTTTCTACACAAAATATATATTCTCTGTATTCTGAGGAGGTACATATATATTCTGTATAAAACAGCATGTTTAAGTTGTGAATATACTTAACCATAATTTTGAAAAAGCTTGTAAATGTATTTATATCTTTAAAATTTTAATATAAAATTTTAAGGGAACACAGTCCATTTGGGATCCAGTTAGAAGCGCTGCTAATAGAGATGTACAAATGCAGGCTGGGGAGCAACTGTGTGCAGATTTAAGTCAAAGGGGTATGTATGTCTGGACCAGTTCTTCCCGAAGAGTTATGGGAAAGAAAACACTATAGCGTAAGCTAAAGCCCACTGCCTGCTTTGAGCCCGTTTTTTTTTTTGTTTGTTTGTTTCTTTGTTGTTTTGGCCTCCTCGTGGCACGTGGGATCTTAATTCTCTGACTAGGAATGAACCCCGTGCTCCCTGCAGTGGAAGTGTGGAGTCCCAACCACTGGACCGCCAGGGAATTCCCCACAAGCAGCTTCTGAGGAAAGAGCCGAACTCTTAGGCTTCCTAATGGCAAAGAAAACACTGAATCTTTCTCTCTTTGCATTACTTTCCGAGAGCAAGAAGGATGGTGGGGGGAATCAGAAGAGAAAGGAAAGGTGGGAAAAGAACATCACAGGCAACTCCCTCCGCCCAGAAAGGTTCTGGTTCTGAGGCCCAGAAAAGAGCATGTAGAGAGCACAAATTCACCTTTAAAGCAAAGAGAGAGATAAGAGGCTAGGAAAGGCAATAGCTCAACAGTAAGCAAAGATACCAATCTATATTTTGGAGGACTTCTTTCTTTTTAAAAGTTGTTACTGGTATCTACTCTAAAAATTATTTAACATGTGCTATTTTAAGATAGCTGTTTTATTTTTAAAAATCTGTGAATGCTTTTTCAGTGTATGCAAACCATTTTATTTTTGCAAAAAAAAAAGAGAAAGAGAAGTTATTTAAAAGGTTTTTTAATTTAAAAGTTATTCGAGTAAAAGGAAGAAAGTAAACTTATAAAAAAAACAGAACAAAGAATGGAAATTCAGGGGGCTTCCCTGGTGGTGCAGTGGTTGAGAATCTGCCTACCAATGCAGGGAACACGGGTTCGAGCCCTTGTCTGGGAAGATCCCACATGAGGTGGAGCAACTAGGCCCATGAGCCACAATTACTGAGCCTGCGCATCTGGAGCGTGTGCTCCGCAAGAGAGGCCACGATAGTGAGAGGCCCGCGCATCGCAATGAAGAGTGGCCCCCACTCGCCGCAACTAGAGAAAGCCCTCGCACAGAAACGAAGACCCAACACAGCCAAAAATTAATTAATTAATTAATAATAAAAATTAAAAAAAAAAAAAAGAATTCCTGATGGTGTGGCATCAGCATCAGCATGAAAATTAAAAAAAAAAAAAAAAAAAGAATGGAAATTCATAAACATTAAGCAGAAAGCTTATCTTAGCTTCAGGGAAAGCACCCATCATGCTTTGAAGTCTGGATTGTGTGCTTAGGTGGTCAAGAAAAAATTTCAGGGACAATGTTTTGAGAAATGAATAAACTCCTCTGAAGCATGAAATTTTCAAAACTCAAATCAAGATCCATTCTCAGTTCCAGATGAAAGGAGATGGAACAGGCATGACAATTAAATGCAATGTACCATCGCAGGTGAGCCGGTGGGGGAACTGCTGTAAAGGACATTATTGAGGTAACAGAATTTCCTGAATTTGATCACTGCACTGTGGTTATGTAAGAGAATGTCCTCACTCTTAGGAAATACGGGTAAAGGGTTGACTGCCTGAAACTTAATCTCAAATGGTTGAGGGGAGGGGATTAATAAAGCAAGATGTGGCAAGATGCTAACAACCAGGGAGTTTGGGTGAAGGGTAAACGGGAATTCTTTGTACTATTCTTGCTTTTCAAAATTAAGAATTTTTTAAAAACGCACAGCTTCTCTCATCCCATCTCTATCCAATGTAAAGAAATTCCTCCACCTACAAACTTTAAACTCAAGAACTCTGTAAGCACAAAATAACTCTACAAAGCAGAGGCCTCACCAGCATCTTCCTCCAGCAGATGGTGCTGGAGTAGTAGTTTTTGAACCTAGCTTCCTGTAGAATCAGCTGGAAGCCTTGAAAAAAAATTTTTTTAAGTCCTGGGATCCATGCAAGACCCTTTAAATCAGACTCTCTGGAGCCCAGCTCACAGGTGATTCTAGTTGCAGCCAGGGTGGAGAACTTCTGCATTAGATGATGTACTACTGCAGGCCTCCACTTCGACTGGAAAGGTGGATTTAAATCCAAACTGATGCCATTGAGAAGTCCTTTACTCATGAACTTGCCACTTACAAACTTGTGTAGTGTTGCCTTGCGTAGGATCAGCCCTTCAGAAAGTAGACAAATTAAGTAGGCATCTGTTGCTCCAGTGAGAAGCTGTAGACCTCTACAGTTAGCTTCCCACCCCAGCTTTGGGGAGACTCCTGCCCTATCTTGTCATTAATATTCCTACGATAGATAGAGCAAAGAATCTCTAGGGAAGTGCATTGGTGTCAGGCCTCCTGAGCACCTCTGTACACAGATTTTCAAGGAAAGGACAGTGGTCCAGCTGGGTGAGGTAGTCACTCTGCTGGGTTTGAATATCCAGTCTTGTTCTTCATGGCCACCAGCAGAGGGAAATGCACACCCAAAGCTAAATGCGCTTAGCTCTGTTACCTAAGAGCTAGGATGTGGAAGCAGGTGGAAATGCTGAATCACCCAGCTGAGAGAGGCTACAGAGACCTCACATCTCTATCATTTCTTGATCTGATTACTTTTCTGTATTCCCCACTGGACTGTGAGCTCTGACTGTGTCTGATTTACCTTCCGTCTGCAGAGTCTCCTACAGTGTCCAACACGTAGTTAGTGCTTGGCAATATTATCTGTTGTTGCTGTTTCTGGCATCTGACAAATGAATACTCACCAGACTGGCCAAATGTTAGCCAGCTAGTATTTTCTGCATCCCAGACCAATGAGACACTGTACTTGACACTCCTTCCTTCATGGAGATCCCAGCATTAGGTCCTGGGAAACCCATCCTCCATCTGCATCCTTCCCAGCCCTCCCCAATCCACTCAAACCTCTGTCTCCCCCGGGCCCCTGGCCACCCCGGGCCGGGTGAAAGACTCACGCTCCACCGGGCATGAGGGGCTGGAACTTCCACTGCTCCTCCTCACAGTCTAGGAAAAGCCGGTTCATGATCTTGTTCTTCTCCTCAGGGGGGATGAAGTTCTCGATGATTAGGTACCTGGGAGCAGGAATGAGGTAGAGAGGGGACCACATGAGACCACACAGTGTCTATGAAGGTCGAAGGATGAGAAGAAAGAAGCAAAGAGGCAGAGGGAACAGAGACGGTGGAAAAACCAAAAAGTCGGGGGGAGGGAATCCCTAGAGAAATAATAGAGCTTGAAAATCACAGTTTCTAATGCAAAGATTATAGACTCAGGGCCTTAGGAGTTACTCCTGGGCAGCACCCGGCATGCACTTTGCGGGGTTCATCAAATGCAGGCCGAGGAGAGGAAGGAGGAAACAGGAGGTAGAGGAAACTCCAATGGGGCCCTCCCCCATCCCTCAGACACATTCTATTCCTAAGGTACATGGACATGGGTGAGGAGACAGTTGGAATGAAGCCTTCAGGAAAGAGAGGAGCCTGTCAGGGAGAGGCCCAGGGCCTGCGGGATGGCTGTGAGAGCCCCAGATGGAAAGAGGAGGGGCCCTACTTGAGCTTGAGCTCCCGGGTCTGCTCATTCTGTGCCTCTTCCAGGTCCTGCCGCACGCGGATGTACTCATCGTGCTGGTCCTGGATCTCCGCCTTCACCGCCTGCAGCTTGGCGTAGAGCTGGATGGGGACAGGTGCAGCTCAGAGGCTGTGCAGCGTGGCAACCAATGTGGCTCTGCTCACCCAGCCTGGGTCCCAACAGCTGCAGGCTCAGGGTCCACCAGCTCGGTCCAGGATGAGCCCAGGGCCCACCTCTGAAGCTCCCTCCTGCCCCACCATCCATCGGAACGGGTTATTCTAAAGGCTGCCCTGTCCCTCCCACACTGTGGCCTGTTAACCTGCTCTCTCAGCTGCTGTCCACATCGTGCAATGTGCAAATTTGAAGGGACCCGAGGGACCTTCTGGTCCAACACCCTCTTTTATAGGTGAGGAAACTCAGGCACAGACTTGCTCAAGGTCATACAACGAGGTAACAGAAGAGCCAGAATCAGGACGTGAGTATCAGGACGCGAGTATCAGGACTGCCGTCCAGGGCTCAGGGAAGGAAGGGAGCCTCAGCCAGTTTGGAAGGTGACCCATCCTACTCCTGCCTCTCCAGCGGCTCTTAAAAGTAGGGGTGCGGAGGGCAGCTCCAACCTTCCTGCCCCACTCCTAACCCACTGAAAGGTGTGTCCCTGGAAACTGCCACTGCAGCCGGGCCTCTGCCTGGCCTGCTCTGGGGCAGCCGCCTCAGCAATCTAAGGGCTCTCCGGGTTCTTCGCAGAATCCAGACTGGAACTTGCCGCTTCCTGCCCTACGCCCTCAGCTCATGCACACGCCTTTCCCTGGCCATGGACTCTGCAGGGTCCTGGCGGCCAATACTCTCATCCCTGGAGAGCCCTGTGCTCCCTCTCTGAGCTCTCCCAGGCTCCAGTCTCCTCAGGTTTCCCCACCACTCCCCTGGCCTGCTCTGTGCCTGCTTATCCAAACTGTGACTCACTGGTGACACCAGAGTAAAGGGGGAAGTTACCCAGGACCACGAGGATGGCAACCCTGGAGAGCGGAAGTAAACGTGTTCCCAGCCTATCAGGCCCCTCCTGGCCCAGGAGAAAAGGCTCTATTCCACCCCTACCGGACCCCTGCCTCCTCCCGCTCCTCACCCCAGCACCCACGCAGTGTAACTCAGGGGGTCGGCAGTTCAAGCAAAGTGGGGAGGGGTCGCTAAAGCACACTCCCCTTGGGCAGGTGACGTCTCGGGCAGAGGCTGCCAGGCCCTTACACACCTTGACCCAGTTCGGTGTGGCATCTCACCTTCTTGAGTTTCTTGGTTTTGACCTCCACCTCCTGCTGCAGGGACGTGTAGGTGCCCCGGAGCTCCATGGTCTCCTCGTCTCGGAGCATCATCTCCTGCTGCATTTCCCGTTCGCGGCGTTTCTAGGCCAGGGCAGGGCACGGGACTCAGTGGAGCGGCACGTACCGGGGAAGCCCCAGGGAGCTCTGCCTAGCACGGAACCTGGCTTCGTCATGACCACAGGGGCCAGGAGGGAGCAGGGAGCACCCCATGGCCCACATCCATTGCTCCCACCCCATCCTCAATGGATCCTCTCTGGACCTTCTTCTCAGCTCATATGGCCACGCTTTTGCCAAGGCACTGCCCCCCGTGGAAGGAGACCTCAGCCCTAACAGCTGGGGCATTGCAGGGGTGTCAACCACGTATACTGATGCCCAGATACTGGCTTTCCAGCTGCCTCAGCCTCTCCCATGTAGTATCACAATTGATTGGTAAGACCAACAAACTGTGGTTCTTGATGATTTAGGACACAGTCCTGCAGTTGGCAAAGAACTCACACCTTTGTGGAAGGCCCAGGAATTAGTACCAGGTGCCTTACGGAGGCTGTCATCATGGAGAGCCACCACCTGGGCAGTAGACCCACGGGATGCAGGGCAGCATGCCTTAGGTTCTCAGCACTGTAATTCCAGGGATCCTGAGTCCATGACGGCTCACTGCCCTAAGCACCCCTGTGTGACCTCAACGCCATGCGCCCCCTCCCACCCAACCCAGGGACCTGAAGCCCCCAGCCCTACCTGCTCGGCAATCTCCTGCCTCTTCAGTTCCAGCATCTTCTGCTGTTCATTGGTGTGATCCATGATGTTCCTGCCCCCGATGAGCAGCTTGCTCTCCATGGCCTGGGGACACAGAGGGGTGAAGAGATGGGCTTTGGGGCTTTTCAAAGGGCCACAGCAGCCCCAGCTTGAGAGGTTTGGCTTCCCTGTTTTGTGGTCCTTCCAGGAGGGGACAGAAGATGTGTCCCAGAAGGCGCCTCATGACCCTCACCAAGAATGAAGTTTTCCCCTCCAGCCTCCTGGGCCCCAGCACAAGGCTCCCATTCTCAGCAGGACCATTAGGTGAGACAAAGAGAGGGAATCCCTCAGAGAATACAGGGCACCTGATCTGTTTGCTTTGGCTATGGAAGCTTTGCTTTGGATATACGGAAGGCTGGTTCACCATGCTTGGGAAGGGAGTGCGGGCGGCAATCTAATCCTGGCAACAGCACCCAGTTGGCGTTAGGAGGCGGGGAGACACCGGATACAGTCACTGGGCAGCCCGGCCCTTTAGGTAACTGGCTCCTGACTCAGGAAGGGAGTTCTCACACAGGCAGCAGGAAAGGCTCTAATCTTCAGCTGGAAAACAGAAGAAAAGCCAAAGGGAGAAGACTCTGCAGCACTAAGGGGCACGTGGGGCCCCAGAAGCAGCATGAGCTTTGGAGATGGCCAGAAAGGCTTGGGCTCTACCCACCAACTGCAAGGTCTCGGCCGAGTTATCCATCACCTCTAACGTCCATAACCCTGGAGCCGCCTCTGCTCCGGGAAGGAAAGCCAGCAAACATCTGCTGAGTGCTACCGCTACCTGCCAGGTGTCTCCATCCTCACCCCCAGAGAGACCACAGGCAACAAGTAAAGAAACTGAGAGCAACTAGCCTCAGGTCATGCAGCTAGTTAACAAGGGTGAGATCTGAGCTCCCCGCCAGTCTCCCCACTGAGCCCCTGCGCTGTGTGCAGCACACCCAGCCCGGCCCACACCCAGCGCTTGGCACAGACGTTCCATAGGTGCTGGTTGAATCTGAAGCTTAAATAATAAAGGGCTAGGGGAAACTGTGTAAGTTGTGACTACATTAAAATGCATTTTCAGGGACTTCCCCGGTGGCGCAGTGGTTAAGAATCCACCTCCCAACGCAGGGGACACGGGTTTGAGCCCTGGTCCGGGAAGATCCCACATGCTGCGGAGCAACTAAGCCCATGCACCACAACTACTGAGCCTGCGCTCTAGAGCCCGCGAGCCACAACTACTGAAGCCCGTGTGCCACAACTGCTGAGCCCACGTGCCTAGAGCCCGTGCTCTGCAACAAGAGAAGCCACTGCAATGAGAAGGTCCCGCACCGCAACGAAGAGTAGCCCCTGCTCGCCGCAACTAGAGAAAGCCCGCACGCAGCAACGAAGACCCAAAGCAGCCAAAAATAAATAAATTAATTAATTTTAAAAAATGCATTTTCATTATTGCTAGTCAGAGGGTGCTGCCCGGGGCACGCCAGCTGTCCTCTGATTTCATCCCAGGCCTCCTGGAAGGTTGAAATCACCTTGAGCCACTGACCTGCCTGAGGGCTCTCCAAGCAGGGAGTGCTGGCAGAATAGGGGAGCAGGGGGGTCCCTGTACCATCCGTCATGGAGGACAGAGCGGGACAGGGGTTGAAGGATGCTTTTGTGGGGTCAGAGGTTGGGCTGTGTGAGGGTGACAGAGGACACTGAGTGAAGCAGGGCCAGTCAGAGCCGCCCCACGCAGCCTCAGAGGGAGCTGTTGCCAAGCAAGGCACCCGCCCCGTGGCAGCATAGCCATGGCTACACTAGTACCTCCCCCAGGCCCTGCTCCTGGCTAACATCTCACCATCCACCCACCTCCACGGCACAGACGCCTTCTCTCTCACGGTCACACTTGTCCACCCTTTGCATGAGTGACTCCTTAAACTGTGTGCCCTAGGCACCTTACCCACCTCACCTGCGTCCCCGCCCTGCAGCTCACTCACCCTCTTCATCTGGCCAGTCATTAAATCCCATCAAGTCTGTCTTCTTGGTACAGCTCACCTCCTTCCCTCCTTTTCATCCTCATCACAACGGCTCACTTCACTGTGGTCCCCGTGACTCACCTGGATCATTGCCAGGATCTCCCCCCACCTCAGTTTCCCCTTCCAGCCCTCTCCACGTGACACCCAAGGGGATCCGCCAACCACACAAGTCTGAATGTGCCTCTCCTCTGCTGCAAACTATTGAAAGGGCCTCCATTCCTTGCAGGATGAACCACAAAGTCTGTAGCAGTTACTGGCCCCGTGGGCTGGTCTCACCTACTCCCCACATGTGCTCTGTGCTCCAGCTTTGCCGAAAGAATCCCAGCCCCCTGAGTGGGCTGTGCCTTTTCACAAGACCAGGCTTCTCTCCCTGCTTCACATCCACCTGGAAAACGGCTACTTCTCCTGCAAGACACAGCTTGAGCATCTTGGGAAGTTTTCTCTGATTCCCTTAACTCTGCACATTTCCTCCCTTGGGCCTCCTCAATAGCTAGGACACTTTCCTACTATTTTCCCATATTGTCCCATCATTTGTTTACATCCTGTCTCCTCTGTGTGCTCCTCAGGTCAGGAATCATGTCTTACTCAGATCTGAGCCTTGGGACTTAGCACGGTGCCTGGCACATAGTAAATGCTCAATATGTTTGATGAACAGAAAGGATTCCTTGGGGTAGCCTCAGAGGGGGGGCTTCCAGGTCCTTTCTCTGGGCTCACTCATCCAGAGCAGAACTGGATCTTCACCTCAGCTTCTCCTTCAATTGGTCAACCCACATGCACTGGCTACAGGGCAGAGCAGCAGGGTCTGGGCATCTGGGAAGCCTGGCAGGAGGGATGGGCTGGGTGTGAAGAGGGAGGAAGGAGGAAGGCAGCAGCTCTGCTTGTCCACAGAGGAAGCCCCCGACTGCTGCAGGCCATGGATAATTGATCCCTCTAACTGTAATGGCATTTGGGGGGACCTGGTGTCTGGCCTGGTCCCTCATTCTAGGACACACTTGCCCACTCCAGCCCTGAGTCCTCACACTTCCCTTGGCATGTTATGTGGCCCTAGTGTTCTTCACTCTTTGCCACCGAATAGAAAGACACTAGTTCTCAAAATTGGTTGCATATTAGAATCGCCTGGGGAGCTTTTAAAACTCCCAGTGCCAGGCCACATGGCAGGGTTATCTTGGTCCCTTCCCCTCACAACTGGCAGTGAGAACTCCCAAGCCAGATGCTCTAGAGAAGACTCTAGTAAGGAAGACACAGGGCGACAGCTGATGCCCTGCTTTTTCCTACCTGATGTAAAGACTGGGGATGAGGATGGAGAGAGAAGCACAGGGCAAGGCACCAAGAGAAAGAAAACCATTCTTTTCTTTGCACCTGCTCTGTGCCAGGTGTCTCACACTTACTTCTGCTAATAACCTTTAGGCAGTGAGTCTCAAACTCTGATGTACATTAGAATCACCTGGGAGCTTTTAAAAGGCTCAGTGCCCAGGCTACATCCCACTGCCAGTTAAACTGGAAATGGATGGGGCAGGTGGTGAGGTCCAGGCATCGGTGGTTTTTAAAGGTTCCCAGGGGATTTCAGTGTGCAAATTTGGGAATCACTGCTTTTAGCAGTCCCCAGAATCAGCATTATCTGAGAACTTGTTAGAAATGCAGAATCTCAGGCCCTACGCAGACTTAGTGAATCAGCATCCGAGATCCCCAGGTGACTTGTGCAATATGTTTTAAGTGGCATACTATTAACACCATCATTTTTCTGCTGAAAGCTCAAAGAGGTTAAGTAACCCATCCAAGGTCACATCACAGCTGTTCAATTTATATGAAGAATCCAGACACAGGTCTGCCTGGCTCCAAAGCCCATGCTCTTCCTACTGCAGACAATGTGTGGTGTGCTTTAGGAAGCAGAACCTGCTAAAAGAAAAGCAACATGTTTCCAGCAAGAGGAAATCATGTCTGACTAATCTCCAAGAGTTCTTTCCGGGACAAAATAGATTATTTCAGACCATGGGGAAGCCAGTGGCCAGAACTTTAGAGGTTAAAATGCTCCTGGCAAGGTCCTACATCAGAGGTTACTCAAAGTTACATGGGGGAGAGGGTGAGGAGACAGAGAAAGGGGAGGGGGATGAGGGAAAGGAAACAGAAATAAACAGGCACCTCTCTAGGTGGAAAAATGTCCAAATGTTAAATGGGGGTACTGATTTCCATCAGAAATCATGCAAGAAAGGGTGCACAGGTGAAATACCAACTTCACAGATGCCCCCAGATTCTTGCAGGTGGTAAAAAGCAGAATTTCTAGGCCGTGTGAGCTGACCAAAAAATGGCAGATGAGCTTCAGTTAGAGTTTTACATTTTGGGAAAAAGTAATCTTCGCTCTACTCATTAAATGATAGCTGTGAGCGATCAGTTATGAACCAAAACAGAGGGAAAAGAGGGGGAGTAATTCTCTATTGTTCCCAGAAGACGTTGGCTTAATATGCTGCCACAGCTAAAAAAGCTAATAGCATCTGGCCAGGCACCATCACCAAGGCTTTTTGGAAACAAAACAAAAATCATTCTACCCTAATATAAAACTATGATGCAGCTGAATCTGGAGTACTGTGTGTAGTCCCTTGCTGCATCTCCGGGGACTTGAAGGAGAGAGAAGATCCAGAGAAGGGTGGCTAAAACCATGCAAGGGCTATTGTAAGAGACTTTAAAAAAATAGGACTCTTTAGTTGGCAAAGACAAAGAAAGGTTAAGAGGATGGACCTGGAAATTATACCATCAAAACAGGTGTGACAAGGAAAGCTCCAGGCTTTTCCAATCAATCCCTGGTACAGAGAGTAAGAGCTTGTACCTTGAGTTTTAGAACAAAGAGAAGTTCTGTTTACAGAAGGTAATAAATTTATGGAATGTATTATCTCAGGGGTACTGGATTAAATACCTCACAGTTCATTAAAGGATTCTGGGGACACATTTTTAACCTTTTATTGTCTTTCTCCGCTTTCAGAAAAAAATATTGCACTAACATCAAATAATCACAGAAATAAAACAAAATGGGAAAAAATTCACGTATTCCTCCTCATAGCTAATTAATTAGCTTTTTTCCCCAGATTTTTCCACATGCACACATCATTTTTTCACATCTATAGACATGGTATAAATATAAGTTTATGTCCTCCTATTTCCATTTCATCAAATATCTCAAGAATTTCCTGTTACTTCCATAAGGTTTATGATTATATGTTTAATGACTGCATAATGTTTAGAGTGGATGATTTATAATATATTTAATTAACCCCCATTATAAGATATTTTGGTTGTTTGGTAAATGTTTACAATAATCACTCTTGTGCATATAATTTTTTTGGCCGAGCAGCGTGGCTTGTGGGATCTTAGTTCCCCGACCAAGGATTGAACCCAGGCCCTCGGCAGTGAGAGCGCCGAGTCCTAACCACTGGACTGCCAGGGAATTCCCAATTTTTTGCTTTTTTAGATGACTTTTTTAGAAGGAAATTTCAGGAGTGGACAAAGGGTTATAAACATTTCGTATATCTCAGAACATACTGTCAAGTTACCTTTCTAAACCACTGCCAGCAATAAATAATGGAACCATTTTTATTACAATGTCATAGTCATGAAGTATTATCATGATTTTCAATTTTGCTTAATAAGAGATATAAAATTGAGCCTCCCATTTATTTTATATTCTCTATACCTCTGCGGTAGGCTTGCAAAGGTCTGATCTCTCCTTTTACAAAATGCTCCTTTATGCTTTTATTTTTTGTGTGATTTTAAAGTGAGGAGATGGATCTGATTGAAAACAATTCTTTGTTTGTTCGGCCCACACCTTCTCCAGTTTGTTCGGCCCACACCTTCTCCAGCTGCCCACACCTAGCTCAAGAAACCCATTTGGACATTGTCAGGCAGAATCTGAGCTGCCAATCAGGCCTGGAATCTGATGCATCAGCCAAGACTACCAGGGCCTCCAAGTTCCAACCCTCCTCCCACTGCCACCCCCGTGCCATGATTCCCAGGGCTGGTTTCTGCGCTGATTCTTGCTCATCAGGCTTCGTGTTAAACCTCCTCCTTGGACCTGGACATCTCGCTTCAGGATGTCTCCTTCTGGCCGGGCCCTGGGCTCCATGATGATGCCTGACCGCCCCTATCACCCCGTTCCATTTGTCCACTACCCCTATGCTTCTCTGCCTAACCCTGCCCCCCCGACACAGATGTGGTTTCAATGACAACCGAATGTGCCTTATCGGTTTCTCGCCAAGTCTTGCCCACCGGCCCAGCCCACGCTGTCAGCCAAGCCTGCCTGACAGAACCTGCCTTGTGCTAGAAGACGGGGCTGGTCCTGGCACAAAATATGGGGGTGGGCCCCAATCCAGGTGCAGGGCCTCAGTGCCCCCTTCTCCCCAGTCTCAGTTCATTGCTGCCTGTTTCACCCCCTCCCCTCTGAAATATGTCATGCAGGGCTGCTGCAGTTCTTTGCTTAGAAACAGCTTTTTTTTTTTTGCTCTTGCTTTCCCCCATTTCTCGGAGGATACCAGTGGCCGTCTCCTCCTTTTCCTCAGAGATCTCTGTCTTTAACTTTAATCACTTAAGGAGGGCAGGGAGGGACAGGGAATGCCTCAAATCCCCGGGCCCACTTCAGGCTGGGAGGGTACTAAGCAGAATATGGGGTTTCTAGTCCCCAGGAAAAGTTCCCTAGAGCTCTTACCTGCCCCAGTTAATGCTGTCCTTGTGATGTCTCAGGGCAAAAGAGTCCAGGTGGGTGGGGCCTGTGGACAGGACTGGGTTTGGTTCTACTGGTTCTAAATATGTCCATTGTAACTAAAAGGCCAGCAGAGGCTGTGGGGTGGAAAAGACAGGGCTGGGAGCTCCAAGGACACGGTCCGACTCTTGCAAGAGGGAAACGAATCACCGGATAACTAAGGTGACCTCAGGGAATCACCCCAACCCCCTTTGCTTTACAGATGACAAAACTGAGGCCCAGAGATGGAGAATTCTAAGCCTGGAGTCTCATAATTAATGAATCGGTATGTGTGTCTGCTCCTATATTGACTATGCACTCTCCATATAATTTCCCAATTCGATTAGGGTCCTTGATTCCAGGTATGAGAGGCAGGTCAGCTGCTGTGACAATTAACAGCCAAGATCACCACAGGGACCATGTCAGCTTGCAGATACAGCTTGGGATATTCAGAGGCTCACCTCTTCCCATTCCAGGAGCAATTGAAGTGCAAAATCAGGAGGAGAAAGGAGACCCCAGCACTCATTAAGTGCTGATCTGGAAAGCCAGAATGGAGACAGCCAGGCCCAGACAGCCACCCTTCTGAGGAGATATCATCAAGGATGATTTTACAGAGAAGCCAAACAGGCTCTGCGCTGCCACTGCCAGCTAATCTATGGCATTCTGCAGGAGACTGCAGTCTCAGATGCAACTTGACATGTGCCTATGGCTGGGCTACGTCCTTTTTGCATTAATCATCCTATTTCATCATCACAAGAACCTTATGAGATAACGAGTGTGATCCCCATTTGACATAAAAGGAAACTAAGGCTCAGACAGGTGAAGTGACTTGCTTGAGGTTATGGAGCCAGTAAGTGGCAGAAGTAGTATTTAAACACCAGCCTCCTAATTCCAAGTCCAGTGCCCTTTTTCTTGTTCCACAGCTTTCTCCTGGGTTCAGGCAGAAAGGTGCCTTGGAGAAAAGCAACATTTGGTCTTAGCACCTTTGCCACCTCAGGAACCATCAGGAAAGCTCAGGGCACCGTTTCTTTCTCTTCCAGATGAAACAGGCAGGGTTCTGCTGAAGATGCTTCTGCCTGTGTGAAGTTCTTATAGGGGCCTCTGAGATGAGCAGGATAGAGCTCTTAACTGTGTGTGTGGGAGGAGGTCGTCAGTAACACTAGGGTCCCCAGAGAGGTTGAAACCCTAATGCTCATGGGAAGGGCTACCTCACAAGTTCCATGGTGGAAAGATATAAAGGGCACTGGGCATGTCAGTCAGAGAACTTGAATCCTGGTACACACCCTACCATCCTATTTGCTAAGAAATCTAGGGCATCAGCTCCTGGACTTCAGTTTTCTCATCTGTAAAACGGGGCAAATACCCACTAACCTTGCAGGCTTTGGGTAAGAATGGTGAGTTGGATTGGATAACAGATGTGGAACTACCTGGTAAATGATAATGTACAATCAAATGTCAGCGGTTACTTGCTGTTTCAGTACCTCATTGACATTTACCCACCACTCATCACAAAGAGCAAAACAAAACAACTACTGCAACAATCCTGGCTCCCACCTCTTAGGAAATACGGCCATGCCTACCATCACAGACCTGTTTCTCCTTTTGTGGCCACTGGTTATAGATCTCAAGGAACCAGCAGTAAGGGAAAAAGAAATGAAAGAGACAATGGTGAGGGGAAGAATAGTGCTATTTTCAGTGGTTCTCTGCCTTGGGGAACATAAATCAGGAAACCGAGTCTGAGTTTCCTGCCTTGCGTCTCCTTGGATGGCTCAAAAAACTACATAAATGGTCTTTCAAATGCTAGTAATTCTCTCATCAAGAAGAAGGAACAATTAGGGATCAGAAAACATACTGGCTAGGGAGTGAGGTAAGCTGGACTCTACTTCCAGCCTTGCACTGGACAGGGTATGGATGCCCAGAAATGCTTCAGTCCACCTTGGAGACAAGCAGGAAGAAAAAAATCAGCCCATCTACTTGAGTAAGAAAACCATGAGCACTTCAGATCTGATCCTTACCTTGTCTTTCTCCCCTACTTCCCTCATTTATTTGTGTTGTGCTAAAGGGTTTCTCTCCAGCACCACAGATGCAAACCCAGCCAGACAACAGAACGCAACAAAGCCAGCAATGGATGAGACCTAAGGGTCCATAAAGTGCAGACTCAGTATTTTACAGATCCTGGGTCATTCAGCCTCCAGCTTCCAGGTAATGCTTGGTCATTCCTTTCCAGCCCTCACTGCCCCTCATCCAGGCTGCTCTCTCACCCTGGGCTCCTGACCCACTGCTTCCAAGATGAATAGGCAAATGGTGCAGAAAGCAAGGAATCATCTACCGATCATTTCCTACAGTCCCTGGGAGGGGAAGTGACTTGTCCAAAGTCACAGGATTACCAATAATTGGGTATCATTAAAAATTATTATCAACTCTGGATTTCCCTCAATTATTCATTTAAACCAATCTTCTAACCATGTATTAACACATTTCTTTTATATATTTTTCCCCTTTAAAAATTTTAGATATGTTTTTGTTTAATTAACAAAGTAATATATGCTTGTTGTAAAAAACTTATAAAGTGAAAAATAAAAGCCCCCTTCCTATTAAAATCCCTAGAGATAACCATTATTAGTGAGTTCTTGTGATTCATTCCAGAAACTTAAACAATTTAAAGACAAAGTTAACCCTATCTACTGATTTGTATTCTTGGTCATAGTGTTAAAAAAGACTTGCCGATTATATGAACGAACGGCTCTAGGCTGAGGTCAGAGGCTGGGGGTTTGCATCATGTGGAAGGACAGAGCTGAGTTAAGCATCTCAGCAGACAAGAGCTCCCACTGGGGCCTATCAGCCAGGGATCTGGCATGAAGCCTTCCTTTCTGAGTTGGTGATACAGTGTGGAGGGAAGATGGTGGGCTTTGGAGTCAAGCAGACATAGGCTCATATGCTGGTGCTAACACTTCACAGGCATGTGACCTTGGATTGTCCTCTCGTTGTTACTGTGCCTTAGTATCCTCATTTGTCACATGGAGATTAAAACACTACTACTTCATGGTGCTATTGTGAAGACTGAATAAAACAATGCGAGAATACAGCGAGTACTTGGCATTAAACATGCACTAAAGAAATGGTAGCTATCATTATTATTCCAATTGTTGTTGTTATTATTATTCTGCTGGCTCACTTGAAGACAGGAGAAAGCCTGCAGGTCCATTACCTACCACCACAGAAACAGTTCAACCCAGGGCCTGACACCCCTCAGTTAAGTACATCTGAGAGGAAAAGGAGACAACTAGAAAGTAAGTCTTTAGTCTGACCAGGATTTAATGCCCAGGAATTCCTCGGGGTATTAAAAATTCTAGATATACACCAAAGCACCAGTACAGGTGCCCTATAAGCTCTGAGCACAGGAGTCTGCCTTGTGCAGCTCCCATGTCTGAAGGGCTGGATTGGTGGGAAGCGAGACCATTTTCTTATCTACTCAGGCTACCTGATTCAGCAGCTCTCAGGCCCAGCTGGCCCCAGAAGTGCCCCAGACTGGCCAGGGACAGCAGGCTGGCAGGGCACAGACGGGAGGGGGTACCCTTCTCCCGCTGAATTCCAGGCCCTTCCTCCTAGTCCTCAGAGCACAATGAGAACATTATCACAGCCACTTCATCCAGTCTTGCGCTATCCGGGGGCTGGAGATGACTAAGGGCAATATGATAATACACTCCGCCAGCCAACACACAGCAAGAGACAACCAACACTGGACCAAAAGGCCTGCTGAGCCCCAGCGTAACTTGAATCCCAGAACCTCTGATGCAAATGTATTAGTCTTAAACGCTTCCTGCAGGTCCAATCTTTATATTACCAAATGCCCCCAGCTCATGGAAATTCTGTTAACTGACCACACGCACCAGGGAGACGAAGGAATGAAAGTTACTGCTCCCAACGGTGCCAAGAGGTCATGGACTCTGACCTAGATACCAGACCCAGCCTGGAGCTCTGGTCACTCGCTACGGTGAGGCTTCTTAAGGATCATGGAGGACTCAGCTGGAATGGAGGTGCAGGTGCACACAGTTCCCTGACGACCCGGCCCTGTACGTCTCAGAGTGTCTGGCATGGGGCTGGTGTCCTTGAGGACATGTGGAAGGAACCAGGCCAGTTTTGGGATCGTAGACGCTCCCCAGATTATCGGGGAGTCTCTAGAGACTGGACACAGCCCTATTTGGAGACTAACCTCAAGATCAGGAGAGTGGAACGATACTATTTCACTCTCTCCTCCAGAGCATTTTCTCTCCCAGTTGGGGTTTCTTCTCCCCAGAAACCCTGCTGTCCACCCCTTACGCACTCTCTCTCCTTCTTTCTTCCCGACTCTGTGACTCCATTTCTCTTTCCCCTCTTCACTGTCCCCCTCTACTTCTTTCCTGTCTTTCCTCCCATTTTCTTCTTCTCATTGTCTTTCTCTAATTGGCCATGATAGAGAGCTGGAAATATCTCTATTATTGGTTGAATTCCTACATTAACATTTAAATCCTGTCACCTTAATTTTCAAAAAGATGAACCGAACATTTTATATTTTGCTTTAAAAATACTACTTTTAACAATTAAGGACTTTGAAGAGGAGGGGACTTTAAAGATCACCTAGTTCAATGGCTTTTCCGATACATGAATCCCTTTAGAGCAACTGTGACATTCAGTTTCTCCTCGGACACTTCCAGGGATTGGAGCCCATTATCTCTAGAAGTAGATCAATTCTAACTATTAAGAAGTTCTTTACATTGAGCTTAACCTGCTCCCATAACTCCCACTCCCTGGTTACCAGGACAATCGAGGATACAAAAACAGTGCAATCAGCAGAGGGCAGTGAGGTACATCCTGAGTTCAAAGTATGGGGTAGACGAGTTGGCTGTTAGGTTCTCCTATCTCTTGCTTAGGCAGGCGAGATTGATGACATATATTACAGCCAGACTCTGGCAGGCCTTGAACGCCAGACTAAAATGTGATGTGTTTAACATATCAGGAAGGTAGTCAAGTGAAAACATCCATTAAGCAGTCGAAGATAACAGTATTAAAGTTATTATTTACAAACACTTACATGCCAGGAACTGTGCAAAGTGCTTTAATGTCGATTATCATCGTCTCAATAGAACTATGACATAGGTACTGTTACTATCCCATTTTATAGATGAGGAAACTGAGGTCTCAGAACTAGTAAATCACTAAACCCAGGCCTGCCTGACTCTGATATCCATGCTCTGAAAACAGCACTCTACAAAAAAAGGTCAGCAAAGACCTGGACAGGAGACCTTGATTTGGGAGTCACTTACATAAAGGGAGAGAGGGTCCAGAACAGATGGCCAGGGGTCTCATTTGAGCCCTCTTCTATAGATGAGCCCCCAAACTCCTCCAGTCCTGTGCTTGCTTCTAAACTCCCCTGCTCCACCTCCTGCTGCCTACGGGACTCTTGTCACCTTAAATTCAACACGTTTACACCAGCTCCTGCCATTTTTCACCACCTCCCCAGCAACCAGTTCCCAGCCCAATATTCCTGATTCTTTAAGCATAAAAGAGGATCCAAGTTTGTGTCAAATCAACCTGGGCTCAACTAGATTTGCCATATACAAACCATAAGGCCTTGGGCAAGTCATAAAACCTCAGTTTTCTCATGTATAAAATGGGAACAGGAATAACACCTTTCATGGGAGGTGCTTGTAGGGATTACATGAGATAATTTGTATACAATATATGGTATAGGGCTTGGCTCGTGGCAAGTGTTAAGTAAATGGCATTATTCTTGCTATTATTGTTGTTTCTCGGGCTTGAAACTCCTCTTGCATAACTATTTATGGTTAATGCCAATGCTGAGAAATGGGAGGAAGAAGAGGGACCCACAAACAGACAGTAAAAATTCAATGCGGTCTGTACTCTCTGTAGTGACCTCATCCCTCTGGCTTTGGGGGCGGCTTCTGCAGGGTCTCTTTCCCATACCCACCACAGAGAGAGTTGGGCTCTAGCCAAGCAGCACCCCGCCCCCTCCCTCCAGACCTACTTACTTGGGGATCAACAAGCAGTGCTGTTGTTTCTACCTCTTCCTGTCAGTTCCAGCCTGCATATTGTCTCATCTGCAGCCCTTGCCTCCCCTACATACTCTTCTTTCCCTCTAAAGATCTAGAATCAAAGCTTTAGAAATCATCTAGCCCGAGCCCTCAAAAAATTAAGCTCAAAATTAAAACAGTCATTAAAAATGTTCCTTGCACAGTTAAAGTGGGCCTTCACCTGATCAAGCTACAGGCACCCCAGTCCTCACTGCAATACGTGCATTGTGCACAAACACTGGAGTTGCCATTGTGCAGAGGCATAACCTCAGCTGTGGGTCTGCCTGTGACTTTACCAAGTCTCCCTACCTCTCAGGTCTAGTATGCTATCAAGCCCCGCCTCCCAGAGACACGAGGTAAGTATGGATGGCTAATGACAACTGATAAACAGGGCACTGATGACAATCACAAACCCTCAGACATTTGCACACCCTCCCATCCCCTGAGGCCCGAGGTAAATATGAAAGGAGGCTCCAAGGAGACAGGCATGGTGTTTGTACACAGTGAGGGGAGAACAAAGGGAACGGGGAGCCTAGAGGTGGCGGGCAGGGAAAACAGGCGAGACAGACTGTAAGATGAGTCAGAGAGAGTGAATGAGGGCACTGGGTCGCATCAGCTACCACTCAGCTGCCCCCAGGGGTGGTGCGAACTGGACGAAGGGAACGAGGGAGGCAACAAGGGGAGTTGTTGAAACTCAGAAAGTGGGAGCCGGAGTGTGTTGCAGATGGGGAGCAGAAGCTCAGCTAATTTCCAGGAGGGACCGGAGCTCCCGCCTTCGGAGGGCTCCCGGATCTTCCTCGCCTGGCTGTTCCCAGGGCTGCAGGGTTATGGCAAGGCAGCCGGGATGGCAGGGGAACGAAAGCGTTAAGCCAACGACAAAGATGTCAGTCCTAGAGATCACTGGACCCCTGCTTGGCGGACAGAAGCCACCCAGTGGCTGCTAACGCCCTCCACTGATGTAGTGCTTTCAACATATTTCAAATGCCCTCACACTAATGATCTCATTTGATCTTCAGCACAACCCTGTGAAATGGGCAGGCCTGGGATTATCTCTCACATGCTCCTCCCCTCATTACCCAGTGGATCCCTCAAGAGCCCTCAAATTGTTTCCTCTATCCTAGAAACATCCGACACTGAACCACCAATGCCTTAAGGACTACAGGGAGGTCGGGGTCCTCTATCTAGGCTCCATTCAGGGCTTGCTGGCTGCTGTTTGTCCAGGGCTGGGTGTGACAAGAAGTCACAGGATGTGGAATCATTCCCCTCCTGGAATTTCCCAGGCACCCCTCCCCCTTCACTTATATCTGAAAGCCTGGCACATAATGACCATTTCACCCAGTCCTCAGGGAGCTGTGTCAGACTTCCCCTCATCAGGCCAATGGAAACCTGAGGCCTAGAGGGGCAAAGGCCTCTGCCCTGAGTCACACAGAGAGCAAATGTGGAGGAATCCGTGGAGACCTGGAAAGAGCACAGGTCTGGGGCCATCAGAAGACCTGGGTTCCAGTCCTGGCTCCGCCTGCCTATTAGCCCAGGTCACGGAGACAGTCGCCAGCCTTGGTTTTCATCACTGTCAAATGGAGATAGTAATACTCATCTCTTGAGGTTGCTGGGAGGATTCCGTGAGATTAAAACATAAAAGAGTTACATAAAAATGAATTACTCTGATTATCAAGTAGCACAGGTTAACAACATCAGGACTCTGGTGTCATGGAAAGAAGCCGGACCAAGTATAAAGAGTCTGGCAAAAAAAAAAAAAAGAGTCTGGCTCTCCTTAACTCACCTGTGTGGCCCTGGGCAAGTCTGGGCCTCGGTTTTCAAAGGCCCCTGGCAGCTGTAAGATGGGGGATTCTGTGGGCTATGCCTCTGATACAAGAATTCTGGCGCTGGCCGCCCTGATCTCTTGACAGCCCCATTATCCGTGCCCCACATTGCCTTAGATCCAAGAACCTTACTGAGGGGGCCAGGGAGTGGCCAACAATGGGAAATCCCATTGGATCCTTCGCTTCATACCTTCTACCCCTTTCCTCAGGGCTGAAGTGCACTCTCTTAGCCTCCGTTGCCCCCCAGTTTTAAGGGTGGGTGGGGAAAGGGAGTAAGGGGTAGTGGTGGGGCTCTTGGTAATGAAACTGATGACAGATTGCCCATGTAGGATTTCCTGGTGGGATGCACTGGACTGCCTGGATTCCCTTCCTCCTGGGAGAGCTGAGTCTAACTGTCCTGCCTTTAACATCCTGCTTCTCCCAGGAGGACCCCAAATGTACCAATCCCTTTGAGGAAGCGGCTCAGCATAACCCTTGTTGAGCTCCTGGAGGTGAATTAAATATTAAATAAGCAAGGCCAGAGCCCCTGGTGTAGCAGCACATTCCCATAACACAGACAATGGCCTGTAGCTCATCTGTCCCTCTTCCAGCCGTTGCCACTCTCCCTCCCAGGCAGGGCTTCCCTGCACCCCAGCCCACACTCCTGAGAGGGACTAAGAACTGGTAATGTTTTGTTCTCCCCAGCAAATCAGCTCACGGTTCCTTGCGTTCTTCCTCCAACCCTCAGTGTTAAGGACTCCAGGGACCTGGAAATGCCTAGAACATTGAGTCATGGCATCTGCAGCATTGAAACTTAACAGGTCTGTGGTTGGCCAGGCAGGGGGCCTCTGCAGCTTAGTTCCAACGGGGCCTGGAGGCTTCCCCAGGGAAGGGAGCAGCTCAGGAAGGACGCTGAGGCCCTGATATCTCTCAGGGCAATGGGGAATTGGATCTTACTAGGATGAGGCCTGGGTGTGGGGGCCAGTTGGTTTGTTTCTCAGATCAGAAGAACCTCAGAGATCACCCAGGCCAACCCTCTATTTTACGAAAAGGGAAACTGAGGCTTGAGGAAGGGAAGAAGCAACGTACACAAGGTCACTCAATGAGCTGTAGCAGAGCTAGGCCAAGACGCCAGGTCTCCAGCGTAGAACCCCGTGCTCTTTCCAACCTTCTGCGTGATTTCCTTCCTAAGATTCTACGCAATGGGCCCAGGGGACCACTGGACCACTTTCACAGGGAGCAGGGCCCGTGTATAATCCTGCCTCGCCATCCAAGAACTGAAAGCGCCCAAGGGCCACTGGTTCCAGCTCAGCTCTGCCACTTTGTAGGACGGAACCTCAGTCATGTCACTTTTCTGAGCCTTGGTCCCTCACCTGTAAAACGGGGGTTTAAGAACCAGGACCCCGGATAGCTACCATAAGAATCAAATGAGATCATGTATGTGGGGCATTTTGTAAACTGAGAAGTGTTCAAACGTCAGATAGTAAAATGGCGTGAGGTTTGATGGTGCTGCAAAGGGAGGACGTCCCAAGGGAGGCGGCCAGGCAAGAGCGAGAACCCACACCCAAACAAGGCTGAGTGCCTGCCTGCCTGGCTGTCCCTGGACCTGACCATACTGGGGGCCACCGGCAGAGACGGACAGGCAGCAGGTCAGACCAGCCCAAGCTCACTGGCTTGAGGGACTGCCTGCTGCTTTGGGGGGGGGGGGGTGTGGTGTGTGTGTGTGTGTGTGTGTGTGTGTGTGTGTGTGTGTGTGTGTCCCCGTCCTCCTAGGTGCTCCAGGGAGGCTCTGCCTGGCAGTCCAGAGTCGCAGAAATCTGCCTGCCTTCTCCAGGGGAGCTCTTGGCAGGAGGGCAGGACGCTTTGCTTCCAGCCAGGTCACAGACCCTCAAAGAAAAGTCTGCCAGCCCAGATCCCTCTGGGGACCTCTGGAGAGCCCCTGCTCCCTCGAGGGCTCTTACCTTGTACTTGACTGCGAGCAGCTCTGTGGCCTGCTGCTCCCGCCGCAGGTCTTCCAGCATCTTCTCCTTCTCCTCCAGCAGCTTCTGCTTCTCCTCGCTCACCAGGCTGCGGTCATCCTGGATGGCCGCCTTCTCCTCCTCCAGCTGCTCCTTCTGCTGCTGCAGGTAATTCTCCATGTTCTTGTCCAAGGCTGACTCCAGGGTGGCCTGGGGCAGGCGGTAGTTGTTGTTGTCATCTTCCTCTTCGGCCACCCAGGCCTCCATCACGGGCCCCTCAGGGTACCCAGCCGGGGCTGACACGGCCTTCTTCCTGCGGCTGCTCTTCCTCCGGAGCCGCTTTCCCAGCATCCCCTTCTTCTCCAGCTGGGCCTTCAGGCGGGCGATCTCCTCCTGGAATTCCCGCAGCAGCGTGTCCTTGGGGTCCTCATTCACCCGGGGCTTGTTCTTGATGTTCTTGGCCCGGTTGGCAAAGCGCAGGGTGGAGAGGCTCTCATCGTAGCTGTGAGAGGCTGGCCCCAGGGTGGCCACCATGATGGTCTTGGCATTCCCCCCCAGAGAGTCCTGGAGCAGCCGGGTCAGCTTGGAGTCCCGGTAGGGGATATGGGTGCTCCTGTTGCCCGCCAGAGCAGCAATCACGTTGCCCAGGGCTGACAGCGAGAGGTTGATTTTGGAGGCTTCCTTAGGCCTCTCTCCACTACCACCACCACCTCCACCACCGCCACCACCCATGGGCTGCGTGGCCGTCCCTCCAGCCGCGTTGGGGCCTGCCTTGTTCTGCCTCTCACTTCCAGCCAGGTCCACGAGGTTGAGCTTGCCCACACGGATGTGGTCCTGGCCATCCAAGCCACGCTCACTGCACTCCACGGTGATGACAAAGATGGCATGGGAGCGGGAGCTGACCTCATTCATGTGTGTACTACCCACCGCCCGGGTCTGGTTCCCCAGGTTCATCACGTGCTCGATCTCCTTGACATTCTTGGTGACGAAGGAGGACAGGTCCTTGATGTAGACGCCTGTCTCAGGGTTCTCCTTCAGCTCCAGCCTCTTGCCAGGCTCCTTGGAGAGCAGGTCCCGAATCTCCTCCTGGTAGATCTCCAGGTAGGAGGCCCGGATCAAGTACTGCTGGTTCTGGGAGCGCGAGATGTGGGTGAAGATATGCTCAAAGGCATTGGGGATGACCCCGCGCTGCTCGGGCTCCACCCAGGTCCCCTGCATGGTGTAGGTCTTGCCCGTGCCGGTCTGTCCATAGGCAAACACGGTGCCATTGAAACCTTGAAGCACCGAGTCTACCAGGGGCCTCACGGTTTCATCATACAAGTCTGCCTGCTTGGAGCTGGCATCATACACGGCATCAAAGGTGAAGGTCTTGGGCAGCTCCCCTAGGGCAGCGCGGGGGTTCCGCAGTGTCACCTGGCCCAGTTTCACGTCCATGGTCAGGATCTGCTCGTGACCAGAAGCCTCCTCCTTCCGGCTGAGGGGGCGGCACCGGGCCACCACCTTCAGGGCCTCACTGGCCTTGGTTTTACTGGCCATCTTGCTGCTCTGTCCTTCCTGACCCCCGCACCCCTCTCCGCAGCCTAGGCGGTCCCGCTGTCCTCCCTAGGTCCAGATCGGCGGGGCCGGCCCAGCCCCCAGGCGCCGTTCTTCAATCCGCCTGTAGCCTCCTAGGGTGGGGATGCTGGGAGGTGGCCCCGTCGCTGCTGCAGTCCGGGCCTCCACCGCTCTCCGGTCCTCGCTGCACCGGCTGCGGAGGGAGAATTAGGCAGAATCGCCGGGCAGCCGCGGGAGCAGCGCCCACCGAATGGCAGTACCCGAAGCCCGCCCCATGCTGGGGCAGCGGGAGCGCTGCCGTAAACAGCTACGGCAACAATGAGATAAAGGAAGAGGAAAATGGGATGGGGGTGGGCGGCAGAGCTGTCTTCTCCTTGTCCTCCTCCTCCTCTAGGGATCCATGGCGGGGGGCTGCAGGTCCTGGGCGACCGGGGGTCCCGGCCCTCCCGAGGGCAGAGGCTCACCTGGAGTCCTCTCCCCCAGCTGGGGGATCATTCATTGCAGCCAGCGCGGCTGCTGCTGCCTCTGCCTCCTCCTTCCCCGCCGTCGCCACCGGAGAATGAGAGAGAAAAACAGAAGGCGATGGGGCGGAGCAGCGGCAGCGAGAGTGATGTTGCCGCCGCGCTGCGGCCCCGGCTAAGCCGCCCGGCTGGGGTGGGGCAAGGGGCGGGGCCGTGGGGCGGGAATCGCGAGCCCTGCGCCGCCAGTGCGCTGGGGACCCGGGTGCATGCCCGCTCGCACCCCCACAGACCCCTCCGGAATGACAGGCTCCGGTGCAGACCCAGGTCCTGTGCGCACCAGACGGGTGCAGCGCAGCCACCGCCCGCCGTCACCCCACTGGGCCGGAGCATGCTGGGAGTTGTAGTCCTGCCTTTGTTAACCCGGTTCTGGCAGGTTGCTAATGACTTCTCCAGTCCGGGAGGCCCCTCCCTCTCTGGCGTTCTGCCCCCGGAGTGACTGTTGAGGTTGCAGCCTAGCTGGGGGTGGGGCGTGGGGGTGGGATGCGGGGTATCCGCTACCCACACCTGTTTCCTCCACAACCAGCATCCTCTGTCTCTCTTCTGCTCCTGCCTTTCTGCCGGCAGACTCGTACATGTCACCCCTCCCCTTAAGGGTGTTGCCAGGCATTCTAACTCCTAAATGTTTCTTGACTCTGTCCTTTCCTCTCCCTACCCTGGTTTACTTCTGGCCTTCCTTTTCTCTCTCCTGGAACCAGCTTCCAGCTGATTCTCTCCTCACATCCTCTCCGCACATGCACCCTCGTCCCCTCCCCTCCTCCAACACCAGCCTTCCATATTGTATAAAAGCCTCTCCGTCTTCTGACTCCTGCCACTTCCCAGCCTCACTTCCAGCTACTCTCCTAGAGAGACTCTGTGTTCCACACAGTCATTCCTTCAAACAGTCACCCAGCGCCTGCTAAACCTCAGGCCTCATTCTAGGAGCTGGACCTTCCTGTCCTCAAGGAGCTCACAATTTTAGGAACCATTTTTCGTTTCCTTCTGGCTGTGCTGTGTTGCACCTTTGTGCCTTTGCCAGGAGGACCCTGTTACTCTTCTGTACTTGGTGCCCTGCTGCGTGGGCAGTTCAAGCACCTCCTCCTCTGTGAAGCCTTCCCTGACCAATCTCTTTTCCTTAACAGGGAGAGACACAGACTTTGCATAAAACAAAACTTGGACTCAAGTTGCAGTTCTAATCTCCATCCAACTGTGTGACTTTGGGCAGTCACTTATCTTGCTCTAGCCTTAGTTTCCTCATCTATTTAAAACAATTAGTTTTAAAGTGGTTTTGAGGCTCCTGAGGTTCTGATCCTCCTGAAGTTCTGAAGTTGATCCTCCTGAAGTTCTGTACCAATGAGAAGACTCATTTTTAAGCAAGCCCTTAATACATGCATGTGTCCTGGCTTGGCTTGCCTGACAGCTCCTGCTTCCTTGAGAATCCTTGACAGACCAGGCCTGTGTTTGGTGTTCCACTTTGGGGTCTTCATATTTTTTCCTCTAGGATACAAATCAAGTATGATTCCTCAAGCCCAGGAACCAAGCCAGTGTCCTACCCATGTTCCACTCTGCAGAGGGGAGTTGAATCTATGCATTGCATCCGAGTTGTCCATATTCTCCCACCTTGAGGCTCTTCTTTACAGAGGCACCAGAAGAATCTTTCCACAAAACATTTCCAGTCATGTTATTCTCTCGAGGGCCTATTTGTTTAGTTCTTCAACTCTACAAAACCTGTCTCCTCACCTCTTCCCCATCTTCGAATACCCAGGACCCAAATGCCAGCTCAACTGGAAGCTTGAGGCTTAGCTGGTGGCTTCCCCAGTTCTGAAGTTTCCTGGCCTTCCTTAGCCTTCTCTTTGATCAAGTTCTACTGCTTGTGATTAACTTGATTTTTGGACCAATTACTGGGTGAAGTTTTGGCTCTGTAGACTAACCTCTCTTGGCTCTGGCAACCTGACTTCTGAATGGACCATTTGGCTCTTGAACTGTTTTCCTGTTGCACTTGGCTTTGCTTTTTGGACTACCCTTCCTCTGCTTTGGCTTACCTGCTTGGCACTATAGCGCTGGGTAAAAGGGATTCTGGCCCTGTTCTCCCCACCCAATGTCACTACCTGGCAAGGCACTTGCCCAGATCCTCCAGCACGGGAGGGAATCCCATTGGAATCCCATTGCTTACAATGTGTGACAGTAAGTAAATTATTCAACTTCTCTGACCAGCTATTTCCTCAGTGGAAGAAGTGAGGATGGGAATGCTTACCTGGCTCACAGCGTTTACATGAGGATTAAATAAGATAATGAATGTGAAAATTCCCAGAACATAAAAGACATTCAAGAAATAGTAGTTTTCCTTCCTTTTGTCCATTGCATTTAAGGTTGTTCACATACTGTGTCTCCCTTTTCAGCAATCCTTAACCAACTGACCTCTTTCAACTCTAACCATTGAATGATCCTAAGTCTTCTTTTTCTTCCAATGCCACCCTCTAGTGATCACTATAGCTTACGGCTTCACTAAGTGTCTAAATGATTCCTAAATTTGTGTTTCCAGTCCAGACTTCTCTGTGCTCCGGTTCTATATATTCAATTCTCTAATTGATACAGCCACTTGGATAGCTCCCAAGTACCTGAAATTCTACTTGTTAACACCAAACTCATCATCCTCCCCTCCAAACTTGCTGCTCCAAGAATGGTCCCTAGCTCTGTAAACAGCTCTTCCCCCACCCTCAACATATCTATTCAAATGCCAAATCCTATCAATTCAACTTCGTAAATAGTTCTCAGATCTGTCAACTTCTCCATTTCCACAGCCAATATCATAATCCAAGCCATCATCTTCTCTAGCCTGGCCTCCCACTATAGCCTCCAATCTGGTCTCCCTAGGTCTACTCTTACCTCCACCCATCCATTCTCTACAAAGTATTCTTTTAAAAACACATGTCTGATCATGTCACCCTTTGCTTTAAAATTTTCAGTGTTTCTCGTTGCTCTTAAAGTCCAAATCAGTAATGCAGCCCCCAAGGCCCTACATGACCTGGTACCTACCCAATATCTCCTGTCTCATCTCAGGCCACTTTCCTCCTTGCTCCCTGTATTCTAGTTCCAATGGCCTTCTTCACCTCCTTTCCAGCTCCTACCACATGGCCTTTACACATTCTGTTTCTGCTACATAGAACATTTATCCTCACCATCTTTGCCTAGATACCTGATCTTCATCCTTCAGCTCTCAGCTTGAATGTCACTTCCTTAGGGTACCTTTCTTGACTTACCCACCTAGGTTATGTCCCTTTG
This sequence comes from Balaenoptera acutorostrata, assembly GCF_949987535.1. Taxonomy (NCBI): domain Eukaryota; kingdom Metazoa; phylum Chordata; class Mammalia; order Artiodactyla; family Balaenopteridae; genus Balaenoptera; species Balaenoptera acutorostrata. The sequence continues at coordinate 73,911,991 of NC_080075.1, read as the reverse complement.
TATTACATAACAGCTGTTTACAGAGCTGTTATGTCCCTTTGAGAACAATGTTCTCATTGTTCCCTGTATTTCTTTTATAGAACTTAGCATAATTGTAATTAAATAATTATTCATCTACCTCCTCTGTTGTTCTGTGAAGACAATACATGTCTGTTTCATTCATTTTTGTATCCACAATTACTACAGATCTTCCTTGACTTATGATGCGGTTACATCCCGATAAACCCACCGTAAATTGAAAATATCTTAAGTCAAAAATGCAGTTAATACACCTAACCTACCGGACACCATGGCTTAGCCTACCTTAAACATGCTTGGCACACTTACATTAGCCTACAGTTGGGCAAAATCATCTAACACAAAGACTATTTTATAATAAGGTGTTGCATATCTCATGGAATTTATTGAATACTGTACTGAAAGTGCAAAACAGAAAGGTTGTGTGGGTACAGAATGGTCGTAAGTGTATCAGTTGTTTACCATCATGATCGCGTGGCTGACTGGGAACTGTGGCTCACTGCCACTGCCACTGCCCAGCCAGGAGAGAATATCATACTGCATGTCACTAGCCCAGGAAAAGATCAAACTTCAAAATTTGAAGCATTGTTTCTATTGAATACGTATCGCTTTCTCCCCATTGTAAAGTCAAAAAGTCATTATTTGAGCCATCATAAGTTGGGGACCATGTGTAGTCTAATTCCTGGCACATAGATATGCTCAATAAATATTTTTATAAATAAAAAAAATAAATATGAATGAATGAATGAATATGAATTTGTGCTTCATATGAATATCACCTCTTCTGGGAAACCTTCTTTGACTCCCCTGATTCTACTTTCTAATTAATCTTTCCTTTCCTCATGATTCTATAGCTCGTTGTTTAGTCTTATAGTACTCATAGTCTGACTAGTAATGTGGTTAACTGAATCTGTCTCCCTCACCATATGTGTGCCCCCCTGAAGACAGGAGCTGTGATTTTTGTCTTTGTGTCTCCTTTCCCCATATCTAGCACAGAACTCTGTATACTTTAGGTAATCAATATCAGTTGCTAAGCAAATGAATGAATGCTCCACGACCTTCAGGGCAAGAAAATGGAGAGGCAAGACAAAGAAGTGACAGTAATAAACTCTTATATTTGTAGAGTGCTTTACAGTTAATAGAGTAGGATCATCTATATTACTTTATCCTCACATCAACCCCAGGAAAGGAGAAAATATTAATATCCCCATATTGTGAGGACTCTAAGCTTTAGGCCAATAAAGTGACTAAGGAAGGAAACCCAGTCACCAAGTGGCATAGTCAGTCTTCAGACTCCAAAACTGAAACCCTGGGGGTCTTTCCCCTATGCCATGGGGACAGCTTACGGTGAAGATGGCAGAACAGTTGCTGCTCAGTCCTCGTTTGAATGACAGTTTCCTAAGAGTCCAGACCCATCGTTGGCTTGGTAGGAGGAAGCAGCTCCCTTTGCTTCATTTCCTTTGACAATGAAAGTTCTTTTTCCCCGGGGGATTCCCATACCAGCATCTTCTTCCAGTATGGTCTCAGTAACAGTCTGGGTGAGACCACACCAAGAACGCAGAGTTAGTGCTTCAATATTCCCAGGGGCCTGCAAATTTCCAGATGCAAGTAATTCAAGATTTGGGTTTGCCTTGCAACACCAAATTCTACCAGCAGAGGGAGATATGACTATGTGACACCATCCCTAGATGAAAAGGAAGTTTCTGGGCTCTCAATCAGTGTGAGATTATCTCACTCAAGGGTTCCCAGCTATGTCCAAGTCTAGATTACTAATAGCTCTTCTTTTCCCAGTAGCTTATTTTCTCCTGTCTCTGCTGTAATTTCTGGTGAATGGGGAGCTAACTCCCCACTCCAACCCCCAAAATAAAAAATAGAAAAATCTGAAAAATTTTTAAAGCTGAATATTAAAAAAGAGCTTTCCTTAGAAGCTACCCTGTATTGAGCACCTAATAGGTGAGTTACAATTGTTTTATCTAACCTTCACTCTAACCCAAGTGGTAAGTGGCAATACTTGAACTTGAGCCTAATTTCTCCAACTCCAAAGCTCCTGCCCTTTCTACCACCCTGTACTGAGCCCCCAGGCTCAGCTCTCAATCTGCTCCTCACCTGGACTAACTCCACCTTCTTCTTTCAACACACATTTCAACTCCAGCCTCCTCAGTAAAGACTTTCCTGCCTCATCCAGGCCTCTGAGGTCTCTTCCTTTCCTTACCTCCTGTGGCAATTAGCTTCTGCTTTTTTTATGGTGTTATCCATCCATCTATGAAAATATCCCGTCTCCCCAACTGCATTTCTTAGGCTCTGCTGTATTTAAGTTTCTCATCACAGAAGTAATTTAAGAACATGTTTTGAAGAGTTTTGATCAAATATAGAATTGCACATCCTATTTTTAAGAAAAATATTATACTTATTATTGACTCCTCTTCCTCTTCCCCTATATGCCATCCATCAAAAAAATCCTATAGGGCTTCCCTGGTGGCGCAGTGGTTAAGAATCTGCCTGCCAATGCAAGGGACACGGGTTCGAGCCCTGGTCTGGGAAGATCCCACATGCCACGGAGTAACTAAGCCCGTGCGCCACAACTACTGAGCCTGTGCTCTAGAGCCCGCAAGCCACAACTACTGAGCCCATGTGCCACAACTACTGAAGCCTGCGCACCTAGAGCCCATGCTCCACAACAAGAGGAGCCATGACAATGAGAAGCCCACGCACCGCAACGAAGAGTAGCCCCCGCTCACTGCAAGTAGAGAAAGCCCATGCACAGCAACAAAGACCCAATACAGCTATAAGTAAATAAATAAATAAGAAAAATTCTTAAAAAAAAAAAAAATCCTATCTGGGTTCTATCTGCAAAATCTATTGATTCTGTCTCCAAAATGGCCATTCTAGTCCATGCCACCTTCATCTCTTGCCTGGACACTGTGGTAGCATTTTAACAGGAATCTGTGCTTCCACCCCGCCTCAACTCCCTCCTCCACAGAACAGCCAGAGTCTTCCTTCTAAGCTATAAATCAAACCCTACCACTTCCTGCTCTCAACCTTCCAATGGCCTCTCATCACTCTCAGAGTAAAATCTGAAGTCCCTTGCAAAGCTGCGTTGGCCATAGGGTCCCTCGTTACTTCTCCTGTTTCGTGCCTTCATCTTCTCCCCCTCCCTCACTCTGAACTAGTAACACTGGTCTGTTCCTTAATCCTGCCGTGCACATTCCAGTCGTGGGCCTGTGCACTTGCTCTTTCCTCTGCCACAGGCTTTTTCTCCCATGGCTACACATGGTTTCTCTCTCTCACTTCATTCAGCTGCGTTTTCAAATGTCATCTCCTCAGAGAAGCCTTTCTAACCGTGCTTCCTAAAATCTCTCTTCATCCCTCTCTATATCCTTATTCTGCTTTGTTTTTCTTCATAGCATTTATCACAATATGACGTTCCAGATGTTTCAGTATCTGTTTATACATTATCTTCCCATTAGAATGTGAGCACCAGGACCAAATTTTATTCTGTATCCCGGTGCCTAGAAATATGCCTGGTTCACAACAAGCCCCCAGGAAATATTTGTTTGATGGGTAAATGAGTGAATGAAGTTATTAATAGCCTTCATGCCCATCATTTTGAATGGCTGCTTAACTTAATATGTTATTTTTAATTATGAAATATTAGGTTGAACCATATGAAATTGCCAGTAGGTTTAACTATTAAGTTAAAACGGGTTGAATATTGTCAATTTCACATAGTTCAGTTGAATAAACCACACACTCAGAAAGTTGCATTACATAAATATACCACTTAAAGAATTGTCATAAAATAGCCGGGTACCCACCACCCAGGCCAAAACCAGAACATTGGCAGCATCCCAGGAATCCCCTGCAGGACCCTCTGTGGTCACAATTCCCTCCTTCCTCTCTAAGGTAACCTCTCTCCTGACTTCCATGGTAATCATTTGCTTGCTTCTTTTTTTTTTTCTTTTACCATCTAAAGATTGTGGTTTTGTTTTGTCCTTTTTTGAGCTTTACCTAAGTGTATTCTTTCGTGTCTGGCTTTTTTCCAGTTTCTTTTATTTGAGAGATTCATCCACATTGCTGTGTCTGGCTGTTGTTCATCCATTACTACTGTATAACATTTTGTTGTGTGAATATACAACCTATCATTGTCTCTTGATGGATACTTCGGTTGTTTCCAGTTTGGGGTTGTTACAAGGTGTGCAGCTATGAGCATTCTTGTTCATGTCTCCTATGCACACTGGACACATTTCTGTTGCACATACACCCAGGGGTGTGATTGCTGGGTCACAGGGAATGCATATCTTCAACTTCAGTTGATAACATCAAACTGTTTTCCAAAGTGGGAATAACAATATGCACTGCCAGCAGTGTATGAGGGTTCCAGTGGCTTCACATCAGAACCAACCCTTAATAGCGGCATTCTTAGTTTTAGATATTTGGTATCTCAACGTGGTTTTAATTTGGACTTCCTGACAACAAATAAAGTTGAACACCTTTTCACATGCTTATGACATGGCACTTCTGCGTCTTATTTTGTGAATTGCCCCTCCAAGTCTCTTGGTCATTTTTCTAATGGGTCACTTTTTTCTTACTGCTTTATAAGAGTTATTTTATATTTTGGCTTTGAGCCTTTATTGCTTTTGCAGGCATTTTCTCTGTGGCTTGCCATTTCATTCTTTTTTTTTTAAATTTATTTTTGGCTGTGTTGGGTCTTCGTTGCTGCAAGCGGGGGGGGGCTACTCTTCGTTGTGGCGCGTGGGCTTCTCATTGCGGTGGCTTCTCTTGTTGCAGAGCACCGGCTCTAGGCTCATGGGCTTCAGTAGTTGCAGCACGTGGGCTCAGTAGTCGTGGCACGTGGGCTCTAGGGTGCGCAGGCTTCAGTAGTTGTGACTCGCAGGCTTAGTTGTTCCGCGGCATGTGGGATCTTCCCAGACCAGGCATCAAACCCGTGTCCCCTGCACAGCAGGCAGATTCTTAACCACTGCAGCACCAGAGAAGTCCCCATTTCTTTCTTTTGGTGGTACCTTTTATAACCAGGATTCCTTAATTTTCACATAGACACATTTATCAAATTTTTTCTTGGATTAGCACTTTATGCATTTTACTTAAAAACTCTTCCTCTACCCCAAGATCACAAAGACATTCTATATTATTTTCTAAAAGCTTTATTGTTTTGAATGGCTACTTAAGTTTCTGATTTATGTCAGGTCACTCTCCGTATTGAACAGTTAGGATGTGTCTGATTTTTTTTTTTTTTTTAACTATTATAAATGTCGTGGGAACAACTCCCATCACTCTTCTCCATCTCATTCAGCCCCTCGGGGACTCAGGGAAAGGAAGTGGAGGTTGTGGTGGGGTGGGAGGTATTGCCCACCTGGTGGGCTATCGTTCTAGCTTTGCTCTCCTTGAATTTCAGATCGCATCTCCCACTGCCTGCCGCCTTCCCTCTGGAATGCTCGCCATCATCACCGACTTGAGGGGAGGCTCCTACAACAGAAACTCGGGACACCTGAGTTGAGGCCAAACTGGGGCCACCCGGGCATTTGACCTCGACAGGAAAAACAGCCGAATCCCTTCGCCTCCTGCGGCTCTGATGTAGATCAAGGCGCAGAGTCCCGCATCTCGAGACTGCCCGTCTGGTGCCCTTTCCCCTGACTCACACACCACCAATCAGCAGTCAGACCGAGGGCCTGGCTTTCGCATCCTGGAATGCTGCAGAGGCGGTTTCCTGGTGTGATTCACGAACGGCAAGAATGTTTCAGTCCGACTGGAGACCGACTTAGGGGAGGGGGACCGGGTGTCCTCAGTCAGGAAGCTGCCTCGGAGGCTCCCAGTCCCCAGAGGTCTCATACTGTCTTTTATCCAGGAGGGTCATCGTGTCGCCCCCTTGAGAGGGTGCTCACGCCGTCCTCTTTGCTGTTATTTCCCGTGCGCCGCTGTTTCTCCAGCTGTGAGCAACTCCCGGTCAGGGAGCAGGGCTGTGCTTCCGCGCTCGCCCTACCCCAGAGGCTGGACGGGGCTGACACTCCCTGGTTGTGAGAATGCGCCATCAGATGATGTGTGTGGCACTAGGCATCAGCACACTTTGTGGCTAGAATCACACCTGGAGGAAGGATTCCAAAATGATCCAAAAGACCCACCTCTGTCCTGGCGGTTGGCTGACCACTGACACAGAGGAGTGACAAAGGAGCCTGGGCAAATTCTCAAGGGCCCAGGGTGAGTAGATCTTCAAAGACCAAGCCTGTCTCACTGGCAAAAGCTCAAGTGTCCCCTGAAATAGCCCCACCCAAAGGCCATGATAGCTGCCATAGGGAAGGTCATCCCCTAAGAAGATCCTGCCTGTACCCTCCGTAGGTTTAGAATCTAAAGAAACAACATCAGTACGTGCTGGGAGCAGAGCGGCTCCAGGAGCTGGGAGCAGGCCCCACGCTGAGGTCAGGAAACCTGAGCTCAGGCCTGTCTCGGCCACATCACGCCTGCCCGGTGACACCAGACCTTCTGGTGACTTCACCCCTCTGAGCCTCTGCCCTTATATGCCCAGCAAGGGGCAGCCCTGCCCGGCCCCTGCACAGGGATGGTGTCAGAACAAATGACACAATATATATTAAAGTACTTTGAAAAGCATAAGGTGTTATAATGACATAAAGGATTATTAGAAAGAAAAGCACTGAGAGATGAAAGGAGTGGGCCTCTGACACTTCTCAAGGTAGTTTCCTCAATAGTAGGAACAATCCCTTATTTATTCAGTACTTGATAATTCACAAAGGTTTCTAGGCTCTTTATCTCACCTGAGCCTCCCAATAACCCAGTGAGGCAGGCAGGGCAGGTTTTATCCTCCCTGACCACTGACCAGGTGAAGAAAAGGAGGCTTAGACCATGATTTTCTCATGGTCCTATAGTCACAGACCTAGGACTAAAACCCCCTTTTTTAAAAAAAATAATTAATTAATTAATTAGTTATTTATTTGGCCACTCAGTTTGCAGGATCTTGGCTCCCCGACCAGGGATTGAACCCATACCCTCAGCAGTGAAAGCGCAGAGCCCTAACCACTGGACCGCCAGGGAATTCCCCTTAAACCCCCTCCTTGTAGCTCTCAATGCTCCTTATGATGGGCCCGTTGTGGTCCTCCCTCTGTTTCACTTGCTGCAACCCCATGGGGCAATTTCCCACAAGAGCTGTGTGAACACATCCTATCAGGCCTCCTATGACTGGAAGGGGTGAGGAGGGAGGGGGAGAAGAGGGAGGGGGGATGTGGTTATCCAATGAGCAACGCGAAGTTATTAAAACGTTTTAAGCAGAGAAATACTATGATCAGGGCTGTGCTTTAAAAAAAAATGCTTTCCTTCTCTACCTCCTCCTTCCTTTCCTACTCCTTTTCTCCTTCCCCCATCTTCTTTCTCCTTCTCCTCTTTATTCTTCATTTACTTTATATAATTCCCTAGGAAGAGAAAGAAAGGAACATCCTGGGACCTTCCATCACCAGAACCCTTGGGGTTCCCTGATGGGCTGGCTCTTCGACTTTATAGGGTGCCAGTGTTCAGCCCAGAACTCAGGGTCCCGCCCAGAGACTCCCTTCCTCATGGGGACAGTTCTAGGAGTTTCATGCTCCAGGAGCAAGGCCAGGATTCAGTGAAGGAGTATGATGTAGCGGGCATGTGCCCAGACTGCTCGTCTCCCCAAAGGCTGCAACCAGTCCCTTGGGTGCCTCCCTGGCCCTCTGGGAAGGGTCTTGCTTCGAGAACTGCCTGAAGTGGCCAGAACCTGAGATCCTGGCCATGTGCCCTTCTCCACTGGGTGCCTGCCATTCAGAGTTACACACTCCCCAGGCCACTAGCAAATGGCCAGGTGATGATGTGTACATCCTGGGGTGCCCCTCCAGGCCGTCTGGCCCCTCTTCCTCCCCAGCTTCCTTAGGCTACTGGCCTAACTTCCTTCCCATTTGTCTGTGTCCCTCAAAGATCACATGCCTGGCAGCTGAGTCCCTAGTGGGAGGCTCTGGGGAGGATATAAGCAGAAAAAGCAAGTGTGTGTGCCTGCGTGCATGTGCGTGTGCATGTGTGCATATATGAGCATGTGGCATTTTAGGAGGAAGAAGTAGACACTGTCTCTGTAGAGAACTTCTGCCTAATGGATCTTGCTCAGTATCGTACCTCCAGCACAGGGAAAGTAGTTGGCTCTTAACAAATATTCTTTGAATCAATGAATGAATGAACAACAAATGAATGAAACAAGATTAGAGCTGGGGAGTATCTGTTGCCTGGATATGGCGACCAGAAAGTCCTTGGAGACCTTGCTAGCACACTTCTAAGGAGTGCCAACAGGGCAGGCATGGTGCTGAGGGTGGAGGAGTGCGGAGGAGGTGAGCCAGGGAGCATGGGCAGCTTTTAAGGAGTCTGAAGTGAAGGAAGGGAGGTGTAGGGGAGCTGGAGGTGGGCTGGGGATGGGAGAGTCTGTTTGAGCTGAAAGGAAGAGTCCGGTAGAGAATGTCACTGGCCACAAGGCCTTCTCGCACCCTTGGACACATCAGATCTTAACCTTGCTGCTTCCCTTTCCAGGCTAAAACCAAGCTCTCTTTTCTGTGGCTTTCCTCGAACACAGACCTTACAACTTGTCCACACCAGGAACTGTTCGTCACCCAGTTGGTCACTTCTAGACATATTTGACAGAATTTCCATTGGTGCCTTCACTCAGCTTCTTTGACAGTGGCCTTGCCTCCCTGTGGGGTTCGCAGGGCACTCCAGCTTCTGCCAGGTGGGCCCTCTGTCCGAGGAAGCAGAAGGACCTGGTCGGCATACACAGAGAAGAGCAGAGGAAAGACCACATGTGCCCCAGAGATACAGAGGGAGGAGCCTCCACTTTTGACTTCCCAGTTCCCCGCTCAAGCTAACTCAACGAAGCTTCTGTTCCTTCCAACCAAACGATATTACAAACCCACAGTTTGTTTCCTTTTTTTTTGACCTCACCTCATGGCATGCGGGATCTTAGTTCCCCAACCAGGAATCGAACCCATGCCCCCTGCAGTGGAAGCGCAGAGTCTTAACCACTGGACCGCCAGGGAAGTCCCCAGACCCACAGTTTGGATGTTCCCACCTGAACAAGTTCAAAATGTAACCACATACACGCCCCCTTAATATTCCCAACCAGGTCCTTCCCTCTCAACTACCCTGCCTCTGTCATCATTACCAGTATTTGGAGCTATATTTTTCTCATGCCCTCATTCATGCCGGAAGCATCTCTCACCTCTCCATCCCCCTCCATCCGTATTCCTACTGCTCTACGCCATCCTTCCTTACCCTAAGCCTCCATCTCACTACCAGCTTCCTTCCTGCATCTCTGATTTCAAGGTCTCTCTTCTCCATTCCATTCTGTAATCATCACCTCCACATTATTTATTTTCTTTTTCATTTTTCAAAGGTACACATTATATCATGTTTTTATTCAGAAGAGAGTAAAAAACATATATGCATAATTTAGAGTGAACGTATGTGGGCTATAACCATTCCCCATGTTAAGAAACAGAACATTGACTGTACCAGTATTTTCTTTAAATGTCTTTTTTAAATTGTTCAAGAATCTTTTTTTTTGTAGAATTTAAAAAAAATTTATTGGAGAATAGTTGATTTACAACGTTGTGTTAGTTTCACAGCAAAGTGAATCACTTATACATATACATATATCCACTCTTTTTTAGATTCTTTTCCCATATAGGCCATCATAGAGTACTGAGTAGAGTTCCCTGTGCTGTACAGTAGGTCTTTATTAGTTATCTATTTTATATATAGTAGTGTGTGTATGTCAATCCCAGTCTCCCAATTTATCCCTCTGCAACCCCTTTCCCTGCTGGTAACCATAAGTTTGTTTTCTACATCTGTGACTCTATTTTTGTTTTGTAAATAAGTTCATTTGTATCATTTTTTTAGATTCCACATATAAGCAATATCATGATATTTCTCTCAAGAATCTTTCGAGGCTCCCTATTCCTTGTCTAACTTCCTAGCATGTCGTTTAGTCAGGCCCTACCAGGCTGACCCCACCATGCTTAATAATCCTTTCCCACACTACCATCACTCCAGTTATTATACTTAGTTTAAGAGCACAGGATTAGAATTTAAATATATGGTCTAAGCTTTCTGAATCAGCCAGGACTCTGTTAGTAGCAAGTAACAGAAATCAGATTCAAACTGGCTTAGAACAAGAAGGGAATGTAATGGCTTACCTCTCAGAAAAATCCTAGGATAATGCTGGCTTCAGGCACAGCTGGATCTAAACACCCAAACAATGTCAACAGAAAATGGTCTCTTGGCTCTGCTTTCCTCTGCATTGGCTTTATTCTCTTCCCCAGTTTTCCAGCAAAGGTTCTGGATGTGAGTCTCATTGGCCTACTTGGGTCACATGCCCATCCCTGAACTACTGTGGTGGTAGTTCAGTAGTAGACCAGGTCTGGTTAGGCCCACCCTGGGTTCAGGGGTGGAGTCAGAACACTGGTTGGTCTGAGAGTGGAGACAGATGTTTTTCCAAGGAAAACCAGGATGCTAGATGCAGAAAATGGGAGAGAGGGCGGCTGAGCAAACAAAATCAACAGACTCTCTCCAGTTTTCACTTTCTTTGTGAGTGGGAATCTCTGTTCTGTCAGATGCTTGAGGCTGCTGAGAAGATCAAAAAAAGAGCAGGGCTATTAAGTTTCTTTGAAAACTTTAAAATTCAATGGAAATGGGGGTGATTTTGAAGGTGTATATTTCTTTGCCTTTTCCTCACACTGTTCACCTGTCCAGAATGCCCTTTGTTTGTTTATCCCAAGCCTACCCTTCCTTCAGGCCCTGTCCAGCAAGAATTGGCCATTTCCTAGCAGCTGGAGCCTCTTGGGTACATGTGGATCCCCTCAGCCCACATAGATTAGCATTTAATTAGATATGGTCTTTCATTATCTTGTTTATTCATTTTTTTAGGGATATCACGGTTTATTTGACAGTTCACACACGGATCATCAACACTTACGGATGAACTGGAAACAATTCTGAGTCCCAGGATCAGGACACCTCCTCCCTGCCTCCTGGGATGCTTCACACTCTCACTGTTGCCCAGCTGGTGGCTGCTCAGGGAGTTCCTGCTAATTTTCATTTTGGCTTAAAATAGAAAACAAAAAATCATATCAGTTGTACTATTCCTTAGGCGTTTCACGTGCCTTGTTCTCCTCTCTCTGATGACTTAGTAGCCTCTTTGAGGGGAGACCCTGTGTCTCTTGTTCTCTGCTCCTCATAAGCCTCAAGCCACAGGGAACACATTTTAAGTGTGTACCCCTGTTGGTTGATTTAAAAGTTGACCTTGTGGGAATTCCCTAGCTGTCCAGTGGTTAGGACTCCACGCTTCCACTGCAGGGGGCATGGGTTCAATCCCTGATCAGGGAACTAAGATCCCGCATGCCACGCAGCGTGGCCAAAAAAAAAAAAGTTGACCTTGTGAAGAAGCAGAAAAATAAGCCAAAAAGCTAGGTTGGAAAGGTATCTATTCATATCATAGTTAACTTAGTCCCAGGGCCAAATCTCCAGTTGACATCTGATCTCACCATGTATACTCTAGTCCCAGAGTTCTGGTGCAACCATGGAACATTTCCCAGGTTCCTTGCTTTGGCTTTTGTCTCTTCCTGGGGAGGTGCCATCTTACCACATCTTTCTTTCTTTTTTTTTTTAATACTGCTTTACCGGGGATGTTCCATCTTTTTTGCCTGATTAATTTCTAATAACATTGTCATTAGTTTTTGCTATTCTTCTAATTCAATTTACTATTTTTATTTTATTTTTTAAACTTTTTATTTTATATTGGAGTAGAGTTGATTAACAATGTTGTGATAATATCAGGTGTACAGTAAAGTGATTCAGTTATACATATAAATGTATCTATTCTTTTTCAAATTCTTTCCCCATTTAGGTTGCTACAGAATATTGAGCAGAGTTCCCTGTGCTATACAGTAGGTCCTTGTTGGTTATCCATTTTAAATATAGCAGTGTGTACATGTCAATCCCAAACTCCCTAACCTTACCACTTACTTCTCTAGAGCTACTCCCTTTTTTGCCAGAGCCAAGAGAGAGTCTCTCTCTGTCATTCCCTGGAACCCTTGCATCAGTCCCAGTTTCTACTTTAAGGAATATATTGTCCAAGTACTTTTTGTCCGAGTAACTGGAAGAAAAGCAGAGCTTGAATATGAACCTCTCCTTCCAGAAGAGACCCTGCCCTCTCTGACAGATGGTGGATAGTTCCTTCTAACCCAACAGGTAGCCCTACTTTAACCATTTAATGCCCTTAATAAGCATACCACACACACACACACACACACACACACACACACACACAAAGTGTAATGAGGGCTTATAGACAGAGTGTAGACCCAAAAAGTATCATTCTTTCAGAGGGATACCCTTCACTCTGGCAGGTCATGGGGAGGTATGTGGGGGATCTGGGATGTTCCTTTCACTTTCTTGTGCCTTCAGAAACCACTTCCAGTGCCTCAATGACACAAACCTAGGTGTTAGGTAGGTGGGCACAGCGTCCCATCCAGGGTTACCAATTTTCCCAGGCACAGGAGTCTGCTGAGGCTGCAGGCAAGAGAGGAAGCCCAACATAGAGGAAGGACAGGGCGTTGGTTCCTCAACTTGCTGAGACCAGAGTCGTGTAGCAAGACAAGCTGGAGCACACTCAGCATTTCTCCTTCCTGGCTTGGGTTTCACCCCGGCCCCACTTCAGTGGCAGCCCTGTTGGCTCAGAGGCTGAGGGATCCAAGAGGAGGAAGCTTGTACGATCCCTCATCTAGTAGGGGTGGGGGCAGGGTGGAGTTTTAAAGTAAGCCTCTGTCAAAATCTGAGTCAGTTATATTGTCCCAGTTCTGGATCTGGCTTCTCCTGCTTCTCTACCCGACCCACCCTGCCCTCCAGTCACAGCAAATTTCATATCATCCCTGACCATTATAGGCATGGCTGCTGTGTACAGATTGATGAGTTGTGCACTGCATAATTCCTGGAGGTGCCATTGCCACAGACAAAGAAGTGAAAAGCAATTCTAAGAATCATGTACAATTGTACCAGGTAGCCCTGAGCCAGGTCCTTTTATGACTTCCTTTCCATGTATTGCTTCCTCTGCCAAGAATGCCACTGTTTGCCTTCCCTCCCACCATATCTTCACCTGGTGAATCATCAAACACTTAGCTTTCAAATTCCACTCAGATAATGTTGATGAACACAAATGTAACAACCGAACGCTTTTAGGAATGCTCAAAGCCATTGAGAAGAAAACCTCATATACAGGAGTCTCAACCTGGCGCACTGTTAGCTCATTCCACCTGGTAGTTTTATTATGTCTGTAGCGTGTTCTGAAAGGCAGTGTAAGTAAAATCCATCAGAATGGCTAAAAAGAAAAAGACATAATAGCAAGTATTGGTGAGGATATGGAGCAACTGGAATTCTCATATAAACCTAGAAGGAATGTAAATTGGGATAACTACTTTGGAAAACTATTTGGTGGTATCCACTAAAGTAGAAAAGATGCCTAGCTTATGACTCAGCAGTTCTACTGAAAATACATACATATGTACACAAACAATCTGTGCAATCATGATCATAGCAGCACTATTCATAATAGCCCCCAAACTCGAAATAACTCAAATGCCCATCAACAGTAGAATAAATAATGTGGTATATTCATAAAATGGAATGTTACACAGCAACGGAAATGAATTAATTATTGCTTCACATAACAACATGGATGAATCTGACAAACATGTTGAGTGAAAGAAGCCAGACATAAAGTACATACTACAGGATTCCGTTTATATAGAGTTCAAAAACATGCACTGTGGTGCTACAAATTAGAACAGTGGTTATTCTGGGAAGAGAGGTAATGACTGGAAAGGAACATGAAGTTTCTGGGGTGCTAGTGATGTTCTAGTTATTAATATGGGAGGTGGTTACACAGGTGTGTTTATTTTGTGGAAGTTTATGGAGCCATTCACTTAGGATTTGTACATTTTTATGTACATTTGCTATGTTTCAATAAAAAGGATCACTTAAAAGAATAAAAGCAATGTCTACTTTTGGCTATGATGAAGTAGCAGGACCTAGATTTATCCTCTGCCTTAGTCAATTATAAAATTGAACAAAAGATATAAAACAATGGTTTTAAGACTTTGGATAACAGGGGGGATAGTGATCCCTGAGAGAATGAAAACAAATGAGATGAGTCCTACCAATGTCCCTGCTCACTGTCTGGAGAGAGTTTCCAGGCTACCACAGAGAGAGAGAGAACTCTTGAAGAGTTGGTGTTCCCACCAGCCAGAATAGAAAGACCTCCCAACACACTGGGCATGGATACCAAGCCAAATTAGCTCCCATCTAAGAGGTGTTTTGGACCCACCTAACAAAGCTTAAAAGCACACAGTAAAAGGATTAAATTGTTTCCAAGTAACAACTGCATCCCATACTAAACTACCCAAATATCTAAAAGAAAAAATCCTAAAACAAACAAAAAAATATATACTAGTACCCAACAACATAAAATTCAAAATATCTGGCATCCAATTAAAAAATTACCTATCATTCAAACGAGCAGAAGAAAAATCAACCAATAGAAACAGATCCAGAAATTATACTTCTAATTTTAGATAAGGACATTAAAACAGCTACTATTAATACATTTCAGATGTTCAAGAAGGTAGAGGAGAGCATGAGCATCATGAGAGTGAAGTAGAAGATATAAAAGAGGCCCAAATCAAAATTCTAGAGATAAAGAATACACTGAATGGGATTGAGAGCAGATTAAACATTAAATAAGAAAAGATTATTGACTGTGAAAACATAGCAATAGAAACAATCCAAAATAAAACACAGATAGAAAAAAAAAAAAGACTGGTTAAAAAAATGAACAGAACATCAGTGAGCTGATATAGCATTAAGCAGCCTTACATACATATAACTGGAGTCCCAGAAAGAGAGGGTGGGGTGGAGGAGAGGACAGAAAAGATATTTGAAGAAATAATGACTGAAAAATTTCCAAATTTGATGAAAACTAAAAACTCACAAATCAAAGAAGCTCAACAAACTCCAAGCAGAGAAAACATGAAGAAAACCACATCAAGGCACATCATAATCAAATTGCTAAAAAACCAATGATAAAGACAAAAATGTTGAAAGCAACCAGAGGGGAAAAACAGACGATGTGCAGAGGAACAAAGATAAGGATGGTAGCAGACATCTTGTTGGCCATGATGCAGACCAGGAGACAGTGGAGAGACATCTTTAAAGCACTGAGAGAGGACTTCCCTGGTGGCTCAGTGGTTAAGAATCCGCCTGCCAATGCAGGGGACACGGGTTCGAGCCCTTGTACAGGAAGATCCCACATGCCATGGATCAACTAAGCCCGTGCGCCACAACTACTGAGCCTGCACTCTAGAGCCCGGGAGCCACAACTACTGAAGCCCACGTGCCTAGAGCCTGTGCTCTGCAACAAGAGAAGCCACTGCAATGAGAAGCCTGCGCACCACAATGAAGAGTAGCCCCTGCTCACCACAACTAGAGAAAGCCCGCATGCAGCAACGAAGACCCAGTGCAGCCATAAATAAATAAATAAATTTATTTATTTAAAAAAAAAAGAAGCACTGAGAGAAAAACTGCCAACCAAGAACAAAAATATCTTTCAAAAATGAAGGTGAAATAGAAATACAAAAGCTGTGACTCTGCTTCCAGGTGTGACAGATTGAGATTCTACCACATGAATCTTTCCTACAGAAAACAGTGGTAAAATCTGGGCTCAATACCAAAGGAACTACCTGAAGATACTGGAGACTCTCTACCTACCTCTCTGACCCACCTCACTGACTCACGAATGGAGCACACAAAGTAGCCCAGCTAAAGGCAAACTGAACTGAGGCTGGAGCTGGTACTCTGCAGGTAGTGGAGAGTAAACAGAAGCAGATAGACTGAGCCCAAGGCCAAGTGTGTCCCAGGTTGCACACAAAGGGCAGATGTGTTCACAAGGAAAAACACACAGTCCTTATGGCCCGGGAAACCAGAAAAAAGAAGCCAGGAAAACAGTGAACACTGAAGACAGTAGAACCTCAGAAAGAAGAGAACCAGAGAGGAGATCTCCAAACTCTGTCTACTCATATCTCTGACTGATTCTTGAACCACATATGCATGGAACAGACTCAAAGTAGCTCAGCTAAAGACAAATGACATGAACAAAGGATGGAGATGCTGCACAAGAAACAGGATTTGCCATTCCAGCCCAGCCAAGAAAATTTCCTGTTAAAACAAAGGAAACATACTCATTGGAGAAAAATAACTGTACCAGTCAGGGCTCTCCAGAGAAAAAGAACCAACTGTGTGTGCATGCATGTGTGTGCAGAGTGTCAATTGAACAGACACTTCATAAAAGAAGATATGCAACGGCCAATAAATACATGGAAAGATATTTCACTTCATTAGTCATTAGGGAAATGTAAGTTAAAACCATAATGACATACCACAACACACTCACTAGAAATGTTAAAAATAAAAAGGCTGACAATACCAAGTGTTGGCAGGACTGTGGAGCAACTCTCAGTTTTTGTTGGTGGAAACGCAAAAATCATACAGCCACTTTGGAAAAGAGTTTTGTAGTTTCTTATAAAATTAAACACACATTTACCCAAGAGAAATGGAAAAGTGTGTCTTACAGAAACATGTACATGAAGGTTTGTAGAAACTTTAGTTAAAATAGCCAAAACCCAGAAACAACACAAAAAGTCCATTATTAATGGAGGGATAAGCAATTGGTGGTATGCCCATTCAATGGTATGCAATTCAAGAAATACAACTGATACATGCCCAATAGAATGAATCTTACAAGCATTATGCCAAGAGAAAGAAGCCAGACACAAAAAACTACAGAATGTATGGATCCATTTATATGAAATTCTGGAAAAGGCAAAACAACAGTGAGGGAAGTAGATAAGTAGTTGCCAGGGGCCAGAAGTTAGAGGGAAAGGATTGACTGCTAAGGGCCACAAGGGAGCTTTTGGTGTAATAGAGATATTCTATATCATGATTGTGGTGGTGGTTACATATCTGTATGCACTTATCAAAAGTTATTGAATTGGTAAATTTTATTGTATGTAAATTACACCTCCATGAAGCTTACCCCCCAGAATTAAATACATAAAGGCCCATGTTACACACGTAGATTAACTCCTTGCCTCCTCTCTGTCTCCAGCATGCATACGAGTTTGCAATCCCTGACTAGTACTTTATGTTTTCAAAGCTCTTTCACATGCTTTAGAAAGGCAAACAGAATTTGCCTTTCAGAACTTGTCTCCTTGGAATCCAAGAGGAAGCAGAAGTTATAAAACTTGTTAAGATGTAAAAAGAGGGGAGGAAATACATAGGGCAAGGCCAGGGCTGCCACTAGGTTCTGCAAGTTAGGAAAAGTGTCCCCTTCCTCAAGTTAAAAACATTTTAAGTTAGCACATTGTTTGCACAAGCCGTGCAGTAGCGTGTGCTGGCTCAAATCCTGGGCTAGGCCCAGGCAGCCGGTCAGGGTCCTAGCATGAAGCATCCGTGGCTGCATTCAGGCCTACTCACACCCTTGCTCTTTCACACATAACCTAATGCCACTTCTTTCCCTTTGTCAACTTGTGAGCCCACCACAACTTCATCCTTCCCCCAGCTTCCTAGGTGAACTATGTCAAGTTTAGAGTTGGGGGAGGAGTGAGTGTTAGAAGTTGGGCCTCTGAGAGCAGCGAGTGGTGAGAAAAGAGACCTCAGGTCCACCCACCATGCACTTGAGACAGACATGGCTGGGCACTGGCTGTGAGTATGTGCAAGTGTTTGCTGTCAAGTCTGTGCATGGCTGTGTATGCAAGTCGGGGTTTACATAGCAACCCTCCTGGGTTGCTCCAGCCAGGAGGCCTAGAATGTCTGCAACTGCTTGCCCATTCTCATTCAGGTTGGTATATGTCCGTCTGGCCATGAATGTTGCCTCCTTCAGTGCGGTGCCTTTGTGGAGTGCACTATCTTAACCACTGTACCTGGTGGCCCTGCGTAAAGATCCCTAAAACCTCTCCTTCTTCCTGAGGAAGAACCCCTCCCAGTCACCTGAGAAACAATAGGTAGAGGTGTCAAATCTATTTTCTTTCCGCACCTCCCTGAATGCTAGTTATGTGATACATGTCTCAAAGTCTCCATGCCAACTTTTCCACACAGTACCAGGAGGAGCTCTCTGGGCGTAGATGAGCAACCCCTACTGGCTACCTACATCCCTGCGGCCAGGCCACCGCATACAGCAGTCGGAGCCTCCTCCGTCCCTCATACCTGACCACCCAGAAGCCTCCTTCTTCCTTCTGACACCTTCTCTCCCAGAATAGCACAGTCGTCAGTCTTTGTAGAGTTCACACTGTTGCTAACAAGTGACAGGAGACCTCAGCCTAGCATGGCCCCTTCCTAGGACCCTCTCTTTTCCACTGTGCAGATGCTGGGCCTCAAAGAAGGAACTGCCTTTTACGCTTTAATATTCAAAGACTCATCTTTCCATTACATCTTGTTCCTTTTTTTTTTTTAATTAACAAATCTATGTTGAGCAACTATTGTCTGTCATGTGCCGGCTAGATGCCAGCAATATTTCAATGAACAAAAGATATATATAAATATATACTGGACTTCCCTGGTGGCACAGTGGTTAAGAATCCGCCTGCCAATGCAGGGGACACGGGTTTGAGCCCTGGTCCGGGAAGATCCCACATGCCGCAGAGCAACTAAGCCTGTGCACCACAACTACTGAGCATGCACTCTAGAGCCGGCAAGCCAAAACTACTGAGCCCACGCGCCACAACTACTGAAGCCCGCATGTTGTAGGGCCCACGTGCCACAATTACTGAGCCTGCGAGCCACAATTACTGAGCCTACGTGCTGCAACTACTGAAGCCCGCGGGCCTACAGCCCGTGCTCCGCAACAAGAGAAACCTCTGCGATGAGAAGCCCGTGCACCGCAATGAAAAGTAGCCACTGCTCGCCGCAACTAGAGAAAGCCTGCGTGCAGCAACAAAGACCCAATGCAGCCAAAAAAAAATATATATATATATATATATATATATATATATATATATATATACTTTCATGTCTTTATCTATTACATCAGGTAATAGATAAAGCAACCTAAGGACAATTGCTTTTACCAAATATTTTCTCCTCCCTGTGTTCACTGTCAAGGTAAATCTTTGCCCTCCAAAACTAAGTTCAGATAGCAAAGAGATTGGAAGGTACACACCACCAAGTTGTTATCAATGGTGTCTTTAGGGGTAGCTTTAAACGCCCCTTGTTTCTGTATTTTCTCAAATTTCAACAATTGTTATTTTTGTAAAGAAAAAAATAATAGAAGTTACTTTAAAACAAACAAAACCTCAGTTTAAATATCCCCTCCTCAGAGACACTTTCCTTGGTCATCCATCTCTCCAGTATGACTTAGGGACCCTCTTCTGGACAGACAGCACCCGCTCTTCCCTCTCTCCTCACCCATTGGAGAAGCACAGGAATCATTAGTGTGTGCCTCCTTCCTTGGACTGTGAACTGAAGGGCAGGGACCACGTCTTATTCATTTCTGAGTCCCCAGCCCCAAATTATTGGTGCCCAGGAGGAGTGCAGAAAGTATCTATTCAGTGAACAAATGGATGAGGTTATCAAGTCATGGCCTAGGAAACACCACTGAGGTCCAGGGGCTAGACCTCCAGCAGTGAGGGAGGCAATGGATCTCACTGAAACACACCCTCTCAGGGTCCAGGTCAGACTAGAAAGGAAATTTGATGCTGAACCCTCTGAGATGGGGCTAAAGCCTCTTAAGTCTTCCAAGTGAGTATGGGAGGGGGAGGTTTATAGAACTTGAGGTATAGTTGAGCCTGTGGGAAGGAATTCAGTAATCCTAGGTGAGGAGTGTCACAGTTTGAAATGATCTATTGATTTGTTTGCTTTTCAGTTACGTGGTCCCCCTCATTAGTGTGTGCACTCCATGAGGATAGGGATCTTATCTGACTTGTATCACAAGGGCTTGGACCAACGCCTGCTGCATGGATGGCACTCAATAAATATTTGGTGAATTAATATTGAATGAATAAACTCACTCTAAACCAAACTCATGAGGGAGAGACCAGATACAGCATTATTCATTCATCCTGTAAAATATAATTGACAATAGGCCTGAAGAAACCCCAGTCAGCACATTCTTTACTCTGTGGGAAGGCGTAGTTTAGAAGCCAGAAGTAGATCTGAGAGTTGCTTGGTAAATACAGAGTCGGACAAAGTGACTTGGAAGATCTTAAGAGATTGTGTCACTGACCTGTGGCACCCCGATGAGTCATGCTTTCCCACATGGGGACAGACGTCCCTTGCCAAACAGGATCCTGCCTTGCCCAACACTGCCATCCCTTTCCTGTCACTGTAGGGGAAACACTGACAGTCTGTCCTCCCCCATTCTTCCTTCTCCGTGCTCCTTATCAGTAATAATGCCTCAGTCCTTTAGGCTTGACCTCATGTTACAGTGTTGAGGATTACACAGTGTCCCTTATTGGTTACATTTTCCATTGTGGCTTCCCAGGGAGATTTCAGCCACAATTTCACATATCCTGCTCAAGATAAACAATCCTAGACCCCAGATCAAAACTTTCCACCAACTGAGCTGCACAGTCACTGGACCTCAGTTTCTCTATCTTTAAAAGGTGAAATAATAGAAATTTTTCATGTATCTCACAGAGCTGTGAAGCCAAAGAAATTGAAGACTATGAATATGAGAGGCTTAGAACTTGTGCTTTGACCCTTATGATTAAAGTTCTATACCAGATTTGCCATTAATGAGCTACATGACATTAAGTCATTTTTATGAGGTACTTAGCTCAGTGTCTTGTTCTTAATAAGCCTTCACGAGATATGATATGATAAATCATATGATATGGCTCTATGACCACGGGATGAACTGAGACACCTCCCACTTTCCCAAGGAGAATGCTTGAGGAAAAGTAGTCGGTTGCTTTTCAGGTAGCTATTGTACTATTGCTTTGTTGAGTGTGTATAAACTTGAAACCAGGGACTTCCCTCAGTGGTTAAGACTCCTTGCTCCCAATGCGGGGGGCCCAGATTCGATCCCTGGTAAGGGAACTAGTTCCTGCATGCCGCAACTAAGGATCCCACAGGCCACAACGAAGCTCCCACACACGGAAACGAAGATCGCGCCTGCAGCAACTAAGACCCAGCACAGCCAAATAAATAAATAATTAGGGCTTCCCTGGTGGCGCAGTGGTTGAGAACCTGCCTGCCAATGCAAGGGACACGGGTTCGAGCCCTGGTCTGGGAAGATCCCACGTGCCGTGGAGCAACTAGGCCCGTGAGCCACAACTACTGAGCCTGCGCGTCTGGAGCCTGTGCTCCGCAACAAGAGAGGCCGCGATAGTGAGAGGCCCGCGCATCGCAATGAAGAGTGGCCCCCGCTCGCCGCAACTAGAGAAAGCCCTCGCACAGAAACGAAGACCCAACACAGCCAAACATATAAATAAATTAATTAATTAATTAATTTTTAAAAAACCAAACAAATAAATAAATAATTAAAAAAACAAAAACAAAAAACCTTGAGACCATAGTTGAATGGTTTGGGAAAAAAGGAGGAATTTCGAATGAAGTTGTATAGTAGGAGAGATGGAGAGAAGAGACCTGACAATAGGGTAGCAAGGGAGAAAACTTTGGGCAGAAGAACAGGTCTAGCTAGTCAAATGGAGGGATATAATTAAGTTTTTCATTGTGGTGTGCGATGTAATCCTCTTCTGCATCTTCCCATGAAGCCTTCAGTAAAATCTTATTAGTCATAAGTATTGTTGAATTTGAATGTATTGGGGAGGATACAAACAAAGTGCTCAGGCTGGCCTTGATGGTTAGAGGGAGTGAGAGCAAAGCCAATCATCAATTTAAAAATGAGGAGGTGAATTTATGACCCTATGGGCTCTTCCATTTCTAATGTTCTGAGATTCTATATGTGTAAGAGACAGAATGTTCCCAGGAAATTCTGATGCAGTAGGTTGGGGTGGGGCTTGGGAATTCCCATTAAAAAAAATTTCCCCAGGTGATTATGATGCACACTAGCATTGGGCATCATTGTACACATGCTCATCATCTTCTAGTCAAATGTTTAATCACCCACAGAAAAATCACCCTCATCCCCAATCTCCAGCACGTCACATTGCTGACAAAAGCAATTGGGGTGTGATCAGAGAATATAAATTTACATTAATATTGTTCTAAGTAAAACATGTTTACAAAAACAATGTTGTATCCATGGAGGAAAGCATATAACAAATGGTTCTGGGGCAACTGGATAGCCACACACAAAAGAATGCTGTTGGACCCCTACCTCACACCATATTAAAAAAAATTAACTTAAAATGGATCATATAACACTCCATTGTAAAGCAATTATACTCCAATAAAGATGTTAAAAAATAAATAAATAAAATGGATCATAGACTTAAATGTAGGAGCCAAAACTATAAAGCACTTCAAAGACAAAATAGGAGTAAATCTTCTTGACCTTGTATTAGGCAATGCTTTTTTTAGACATGATACTAAAAGCATAAGTGAGAGGGGAAAAAAAAAGGTAAATTAGACTCTATCAAAATTTAAAATGTTTGTGCTTCAGTGGATACCATCAAGAAAGTGAAAAGAAAACATAGAGAATAGGAGAAAATATTTGCAAGTCATATATCTGATAAGAGACTGCATAAATAACTCTTACAATTTAAAAAGACAACACAAGTCAAAACTAGGCAAAGGTTCTGAATATACATTTCTCCAAAGAAGATACATAAATGGCAATAAGCACATGAAAAGATGCTCAACATCATTAATCACTAGGGAAACGCCAATCAAAACCACTGTAAGATATTACTTAACCCATTAGCATAGCTAAAATAAGAAAGACAAAATAACTTGTTTTGCTGAGGATGTGGAGAAACTAGAATGCTTATATGCTGCTAGTAGGAATTTAAATGGTGTGGCTACTTTGGAAAATAGTTTGGCAATTCCTCAAAAAGTTAAATAGGAAGTTACCATATGGCTCAGCCATTCCATTCCCAGGTATGTACCCAAGATAACTGAAACACATGTCCCACAAAAACTTGTACGTAAATGTTCACAGCAGCATAACTCATAATAACCAAAAGTAGAAACAACACAAAGGTACATCAATGATGAATATATAAACAAAATGTGGTATTTCCACAGAATGAAATATTATTCATCTGCTACAACATGCAAAAACCTTAAAAATATTGTTAAGTGAAAGAAGTCAGTCACAAAAGTTCACATATTGTATGATTCTATTTATATGAAATGTCCAGAATAGGCAAATTCATAGAGACAGAAAGTAGATTAGTGGATGGTAGGGGTTAAAGGAAGGTTGTGTGGGGAATTGGGGCTGGGAAGTGATGCTTAATGGATACAGTTTCTTTGGGGGTGATGAAGATGGTCTAAAATAAGATGGTGGCAATAGTTGTACAACTCTGACTATACTAAAAACCACTGAACTGTATATGTTAATAGATGAATTTTGTGGTGTATGAATGATATCTCAATAAAGGTGTTTTTTTAAAATGTTGCCTATACCATGTGACCATACAAAAAGTTCTTATACAAAATGGAGGATTTTAGATTATGCATTCCATTGCTCAACTGACAACACACACTCTATTAGTCAGGACTTCTTTTGCAAGTGACAGAAATCCAGTTTAAACTGGTTTAAGAAAAGAATAGAATGTATTGGCTCATGTAGCTGAAAATTACAGGGGTTGCTGGCTTTAGGCATAGCCAAATCTAGAGGCTCAAATGATGTAATACATCTTTCCATCCCTCAGCTCTGCTTTCCTCTGTGTTGGCTTCATTCTCAGGCAGACTCTCCCCAAGTGATGGCAGGATGGCCACCAGTGAATATGGGATTACAACCTAATTTAGCAGGGAAAGAAAGTGTGTTTCCCAACAAAAATCCAGGATTAGACTTTGACTGTTGTGGCCTGGGTCATGTGTGTGGAAAGGGAGGCGTATTGGCCCAGCATTATGGGAGGGGACAAACTATAGTGAGTTACTGTTGATGCTTTCAATTTCAGAATTGGATTATTTAGAACAAGTCACCTTTGGGTGTTTTGGAAAAGAAAGATGGATACTTGGAACTAACATTAATTCACTTAAACAAATGGATCAAAACTCTTAATTTAAAAAAATAGATTGCTAAAGTGGCAGATAAGGGTAATGCTTGGCATTTTGCATTTTGATTCTTGCAAGGCACTAGACAAGTTTTTCATGATATCTTTGTAAACAAAGACTGGATAATTGAGTTAGGTGGAATCATGTTTCATTGATCAGCCATTTCCAAAAAGGACTGACGAATGAGTCAACCTAGTAGATCTTGGTGGGTCACAGAGATCGGCTCTTAGTGTTGATCTGGTTGACCTGTTTATTAACTACTTAGACACAGATACAGAAATCATGCTTATTAGATGGAGAGAGGTTACAGGACTAAGAGCAGTTAATACGTTCGATGACAGAGGCAAGATTCAAAGTAATTTTCTTTTAATTTTTCTTTAGGATAATTTCAAACATTCACAGATTTAGATATTATAGTATAATAAACCCCATCTACCAATCATCCAGCTTCAACAACTTTCAACTTATGGCCCATGTTGTTTCTCCTATTCTCCTACCCCAACTTCCCTTCCCTCATTTTATTTTGAAGCAAATCCCAGACATCCTATTTGTTAAAAACAAAACTCTAACACTATTATCACACTTAAAAAGAAAACTCAATAATTCCTTAACATCATAAAATATCCATTTTTCAAATTTCCAATTGTCTCACAAATATTAAAAAAAGTATTTTTTGCAGTTTATTTGTTCAAATCAGGATCTAAACAAAGTCTATACACTGTAATTGGTTGATATGTTAGGTCTTTTTTATTCTACCAGTTGCCCTCTCTACCACTTTTTACCTTGCAATTTATTTGTTAATGAACCAAAATAATCTTGATAACAAAATGACAGTTAGTAGAGATAAATAGATGTAATACTAAAATTAAATCTTATAAAGTCAGCTGTAACAGTACAAGATGTTGGAGACACCTGCAGTTCGTGAATAAAGGTCTAGGATTTTCAGTTGGCCACAAACTTAAAATAGTCAAAACTATGATATACTCGCCAAAGTCCCAATATATACTTAGGTTAGATTAACCCCAGTATATACGCACACCACAAGATGTGGTGGGTCTTTTCTACCATACCAGGTCAAATCCTGCCTGGAATATTGTCCTGATTGTGCCTCCCAATCCAGTTTGTCAGAGGGACTGAAAACTGGCACACTTAGACAGAGCCCTGATCCTGGTTAGAGAGCTGAAACACACTTCCTTTGGCCAGAGAGCAGCGAGGGGAGAAGGGAGTGGGAGAGCTAGCTGTTTATTTGGGTGTGTGACTCAAGGCAGAGAGGGTCCCTAGACACTGGGTATGCACAAGGAGATGGTGCTGGGAGAAGGAACATTCTTCTGGAATATTCACATTCAGGAGTTTTGAAGCTAAAGAAAGGGAAGAAGAAGCTCATTAGTTAGTGGGCGACAGAGAAATAATCAGGTGTGACTGCATGGTGGTAGCCAAGGGAACAAATTAAGAGTGTGTAGAATCATGGCGTCAGGACAGTGGTGTAGTGTGGTCTGGGCTGGCAGATGATCAGAAAACGACTGGCCCATGTGGGAATTATGGGAATGTAGGCCTGAGTACCCAGAATTGAGGCACAAGAGCTGGGGCAGCACTTGGTTTCAGGCCTGAAAACTTTGATGTCAGTCCAATTTGAGCAGAAGCCAATCCCCAGGCAGAGTGAAGGAAACTGATGGGTGTTGTACACCTACTAAGTGCTATACATACACAACATTGTCTGACCCTCACAATAAACCTGCAAGGTAGGTATTTTATTCCTACTTTACAGACATAAAAACTGAGGCTTGGGACTTCCTTGGTGGTCCAGTGGTTAAGAATCCACCTTCCAGGATTTCCCTGGTGGCGCAGTGGTTCAGAATCAGCCTGACAATGCAGGGGACACGGGTTCGATCCCTGGTCCGGGAAGATCCACATGCCGCGGAGCAACTAAGCCCGTGAGCCACAACTACTGAAGCCCACGCGCCTAGAGCCCGTGCTCTGCAACAAGAGAAACCACTACAATGAGACGCCTGCGCACCGCAGCGAAGAGTAGCCCCCGCACATCGCAACTAGAGAAAGCGCGAAGGTAGCAACGAAAACCCATCGCAGCCAAAAGTAAACGAATAAAATAAATAAATTTAAAAAAGAATCCACCTTCCAATGCAGGGGACGCAGGTTCGATCCCTGGTCGGGGAACTAAGATCCCACATGCCGCGGGGCAACTAAGCCTGCGCCGTAACTACAGAGCCCATGCACCACAACTAGAGAGCCCGCATGTCGCAACTACTGAGCCCATAGACCGTAACTACTGAGCCCATGGGCCCTGGAGCCTGGGCGCCACACCTAGAGAGAAGCCCACGCACAGCAACTAAGAGCCCATGCGCTGCAACTAAGACCCGATGCAGCCAAAAAATAAACAAATAAATAAATATTTTTAAAAAAACAAAAAACTGAGGCTCATAGAGGTCAGTCACTAGCCCAAGGTCGTGAACGCCTAAGTGGCAGGGCCAGGATTCAGAACAGGCTGGCCTGGAGGCCAGAAGGATAGAGCTGACATGGGGGAAAAGCTAACCTTAGTGACAGCCATGGGGGTCAATGTCTGGATCCTCCAGTCGCGGTGCCAGGGCACCAACACCTGGGGAATATATCATGTCAGCACTTGCTGTAGCTTCACATCTAGACCAAGAAATGGGTATAATAAGAGGACAATGGGGAGGGATGGGCTGGGATTTTGGGGTTAATAGATGCAAACTGTCATATATAGAATGGATAAACAACAAGGTCCTACTGTATAGCACAGGGAACTATATTCAATATCCTGGGACAAACCATAATGGAAAAGAATATAAAAAAGAATGTATATATGTGTACAATTGAGACACTTTACTGTACAGCAGAAATTAACACAACACTGTAAATCAAATATACATGAATTTAAAAAATTGATTAAAAAAACAAGAGGACAATGAGCATTCTCCACAAAAACACAGACCAAGAATTTGGTCTTCATGTTGCCCCAGCCCTGGTCTCTTCTGGGTTTGAGCCTAGGCATGGAATCCTCCTCTATAGGAGAGGGGAGGTGTCTTTGTATTTTCCTCTGCTTTTCTCCTAAAGCAAATCCCAGAGTCACCAAGCAAAGGAAAACTATCTTTGGTAGATGGTGGGAGATGCTGGGGCCCAGCTCATCCTTTCTACCCAGGGATAGATTCCTGAGCCCTGTCCATATCTCCAACAGCTCGGGGGTGGTCTTCAGCTCCCTTCAGAGCTGACAGGAGCAGTGTGCAAGGGTGGGAACCCCAGGTGAGAGTAAGGGAGCAAGAAGCCACCCACGGAAGAGGATGCTGGGATGGGGCAGGGCTGGGCTGGCCCAACCGGTTCAGCCCAGCCAGGAAAGGGCAAGTCAGATCTGGCTCAGCAAGGGGGACTGGGTGGGGGCGTGGTGCTGACTCAGGGCCTGGCAAGTCGGTGACGGCCAAGGACAGCTGTTGCCTGGGTGTTTTTAGAAAACTGGCTGCCAAAGGCTCTCTCATGGGCTGCTTCTGCACCTACTCAGAAGCAGGCAGAGAAAACGGGGGCATCTTCTTTACAATAAGCTGTAGGCGTGGGTAATTAATAACCCGACCATACCCTGTTGATTCTTGCTTTAATGTACCTAGAGAACAGGAGCAGAAATTAGTCGAGTCTTCTGAATTTCCTCTGAATCCTTTGAAAATCACTAATCTGTTCCCCTTAGATCTTTTTAGGTACCTTTCCAGGAATCCAGTGCAGAGGTTAAGAGAGCAGGTGCTGAAGTCAGGAGGGCCTGGGATCAAAACCCAACTTTATCACTTATTATTTGTATGACTTTGATCAAGTTTCTCAACTTAAAACAAAACATACTTTTAATTATGGAAAAATTCAAATATATACAAGTTAGACATAACAGTATGAATTTCCAAATACCTGTTATCCAGCTTGACAGTATGAATTTCCTTATACCTGTTATCCAGCTTGAACAATTATCGACCCATGGGCAACTTGTCTCATCCACATCCTACTCATCTACCTCCCTCCAATTATTTTAGAGGAGATCCCAGTCATCATCTCATTCCATCCCTCTTTATTCCTTTAAACTTTTGTTTCCTCATTTGAAAATGGGGATTATAATAATCCCCACCTCAGAGTATTAATGTGAGGTCATGCATGTAAAGGGCCAGCACAATGTAGGAACTCAGTAAATGACAATTTATAGTATTAGATTTAAAATATAAAAATAGGAAATGTCTCTGCTACCCTCCCATCTCTCTGCCTGTGCCCTTCTTTCCTCTTGGTGATCTTTCCTTCTATCTGAGGACTCTCTCCCCTGGTCAGTACTAGGTCCAGTGCTGACATCACAAAAGGGTTAGGATGACTGCCCAGCTGTCCAGGCCTCAGGATGGGCTGGGAGCACAGGGTGCTTGAGCCCTGGGGAGGGAGCTGGAGGAAGGCAGTGGAGACACAGGAAAGAGGGATCAAAAGTACAGCAGCCTGGGAATTCCCTGGAGGCCCAGTGGTTAGGACTCTGTGCTTTCACTGCTGAGGGCTGGGGCTCAATCCCTGGTCGGGGAACTAAGATCCCACAAGCTGTGCTGTGCAGCCAGAAAAAAAAAAAAGTACAGCAGCCTTGGGAGAGAGACCAGCAGACAGGGGCAAATTCTGAGCAGGTCCAAGTGGCAAGGGCAGCAGAAGATAGGAAAGAGAAAGTGGACATGGTGAGAATATCAGGCAAAGTTGGAGTCACCCTAGGAGCTCTACCAGAAACAAGTGTGCCCATCAGGAATCTTGGTTGCAGCACAGACTGACTTTGGCAAATAGAAGCAGAAAATAAATTTACTGAAGGGCTATTGGGAAGCTCTCAGAATTACTGGAGAGGCTGGAGAACCAGGCTAAGGAATTGGGGCGCAGAAACAGGCCACACATGCAGTCTGTTGAGGCCAGACAATGAGGTCATCACTGCCCTCTCCAGACACTAAAGAGATTCTGCAGCCGGCAGCAGGGCCAGCACCGGACAGGGGATACACCTAGCTCTGGGGCCCACAGGTGCCCTGGAAACCAGGTGCTCCTGCTGTACCCCACTGCCTTCTCAGTACACACCCCACTGCACCTGCTTCTTTGTGTCCTAAGCCCCTGTGTCAAGGTTCTGGGCTGGCGCTTGAGACTGGTAGAGCCCCACTCATGTCCCCACAGCCTAGGTGTGTGTTTGGGGGTGCAGTGGGGGTGGGTGCTGGGGAGGAGAAGGTAGTGGGAGGAGGGCTCTGCATACTGAAAACTCACGGTGGAGAGTTTCTTAGTCAAAGAAGGGGGTTCAAGGCTGAGCAGCCAAAGACCTGTCAAATGTCCATTACACAAGGAAGGGAGTGTGAATGTGGGTGAGGGGTGGCAGACTGGCACTGGTAAGAACAAGGCAAAGAAACAGGATCTCCATGTGGCTGTCAGGGACACCAGAGCCCTGAGGTAGGGCAAAGGGCAGTGGAATGCTGGATGCACAAGCTACATGGGAGAGAGCCTCGCTTCCTCCTGGGGGTATTTTGGACAAAAGAGATGGCTGAGCTCAGATATTATCTTGGCAGTGTCTAATTCAATTGGTATGTAGCATGAGGGTTTTTGATACCCTGCGCTTCTACCCTCTCTCTGGCTCTGGGAAAGAGGTGGGGCAGCCTGCAAATAACTGGGTGCTTAGTCTGAAAAGCTGGGACCAGACAGGGCTGGGCAAGCGCTGACAAGGGACAGCTGAGAGCAGAGTACAAGCTTTGTGAACAGGCAATTCCATGAAGTCTGAGCTTCCGTGATCAAATAAATGTGATCAAATCAATCTGCCACAAATTTTAAAATCTGCATAACTATTGTTATGCTATGTGTCAGTTAGGCATAAAAGCAAACAGCCAGAATCTGTGTTCTTTTTATCAAACCAAACCAAATATTTAGGGTTTTTTCCCCTCACTTTACTATTATTCTGATATCTATAAGGAGTATCAATATCAGTTTCCTCTATCTCCATGTACAATGTTAATCCCTTCCTCACTTTTTTAAAGTCCTTGTTTATTAATTATTATTATTATTTTTTTTTGCTGTGCAAATATCACCACCATTTATTTCCAGAACATTTTTATCACTGCAAAAAGAAATCCAAGCCCACTAAGCAGCTGCTCCCATTTCCCCCAGCAACCATTAATCTGCTTTGTGTTTCTGTGAAATTGCATATTCTGGATATTTCATGTAAATGGAATCATACTTTATTCCTTTTCATACATGTGAAAATAAAATATTTTCATACTTATGAATCATATAATATGGCCTTTTGTGACTGGCTTCTTTCGTGTAGTGTAATGTTACGGTTCATCTGTGTTATAGCATGTATCAGTACTTTTTTCAAATAATATTTTGTTTATCCATTTGTCAGTTAATGGACATTTGTGTTGTTTCCATCTTTTAGCTATTGTGAATAGTCCTGCTAAGAACATTTATGTACAAGTTTTTGTTGAACACCTGTTTTCACTTCTTTTGGGTGTACACCCAGGAATGAAATTATGAGGTCATATGGTAATTTTATGTTAATTTACTAAGGAACTGCTAAACTGTTTTCCAGTGTCTGTACTATTTAACATTTCCACCAGCAATGAATAAGAGTTCCAATTTCTCCACATCCTTGTTATTTTCCCTTTATTATTATATCTATCCTAGTGGATGTGAAGTAGTATCTCACTGTGGTTTAAATTTGCATTTCTTAATGACTAATGATCTTGAGCATCTTTTCACATACTTGTTGGCCATTTGTATGTCTTCTTTGAAAAAATGTCTGAAAAGACATTTTCTGACATGAAATGATCTGAAGAGACATTTTAAATTTATCTATTATTAATTTATTTTTTGGCTGTTCCATGCGGCTTGTGGGATCTTAGTTCCCCAACCAGGGATTGAACCTGGGCCATGGCAGTGAAAGCGCTGAATCCTAACCACTGGGCCGCCAGGGAATTCCCCCTCCTGTTTTATCTCATTTTATATTTTTCCCTTCTTCCCTTCTCAATGTCCTCTCCCTCCACAGGTTCCCTCTCTAATGTTGGATGGGTGTTATTAAATACCTATGAAACTTCATAAAATATAGTTTTGCATGTTTTTAATTTACATGAATGGCATTGTACTATAAATCAGTTTGTTTCCTTTGTTTCAGTTTTCTATGTTGCTGAGTGTGTAGCTAGTTAGTAGTTTAATATTGCTATAAGGTATTCAATAGCATGTGGGGTAGGCCATGGGCAGGCCTGCTACAGGCCCAATAGTACGACAGGAATTTTCTTTTCTTTTAAAGTATTATTTAAAAAAAAATATTTGTGTATATATGTATTTATTTATTTGGCTGCGCCAGGTCTTACTTGAGGCATGCTGGATCTTTGTTGCGGCATGCGGGCTCTTAGTTGTGGCATGCGGGGCCTTAGTTGTGACATGCGGGATCTAGCTCCCCGACCAGGGATCGAACCCAGGCCCCCTGCATTGGGAGCAAGGAGTCTTAACCACTGGACCACCAGGGAAGTCCCCAACAGGAGTTTTCTTACATGGTAGATGGTAGACCCTTGAATGTTGACTCAGCCCCTCCCCAAGCCTAATCTTATAAAAACTTAGTCCTGACTGAACTCATTAGACAAGTTTTCTCCCTCTGAAAAGCCTGCTCTGATCACCAGAATTGGGGCATGTTTCTGTGAGGAACTAGGAAGGCATTGTTCTTTGCAAGTTTGCTAATTTATTAGTAAACTGAAGTGATAACAAACTTGACTTGGGTCTGAGTTGTCATATTAGCCAATTTTCAAACCCAAGCCAACTCTTTATCATCTGGACTAACTCAATTTGCATCCACAATGTTTTATTTACTCATCCCCCTAGCAAAAGACACTTAGATTGATTCCAACATCTAGCTGCCACAGAGAAAGTGGTGATGAATCTATGTGAGAATTTCTCTTGGACACACCCAAGAGTGGTATTGTTGAATCACAGGCATGTATATCATTTAGTAAATATTGCTTGATTGCTTTCCAGAATGGCTGGACCAAATTGCACTCACATCAGCTATACATGAGAGTTCTTGTCTCTCTACATCCTCACCAACACTTGGTATTATCCATCTTTCTAATTTTTGCCATTCTGATGGGCAGAAAATTTTACCTTATTGTTGTTTTAATTTGAATTTCTCTGATTACAAGCAAATTTGAACTTTTTTTAATATATTCTTCTCTTACATCTGTGAATTGCCTGTTCCTCTCCTTTGTCTATTTTAGATTTGTATATGTAAAATGTAATTTATATGATAATTTATTGAATGGCTTTAGTAACTTAATGGTTACAATGCAAGGTTGATCTGGAAGGCAGTTTCTTTTTTCTTTTTTTTTTGGCCGCACCTTGCAGCTTGTGGGATCTTAGCTCCCCCACCAGAGATTGAACGCAGGCAGTGAAAGTGAGGAGTCCTAACCACTGGACCACCAGGGAATTCCCCGGGAAGGCAGTTTCTTCTCAGTCAGGTACCAAACCACCTCAGCCTTACAGAGTATCCCAACTGGCCCTTACTACTATAATAAGGTAGCCTGATCTGGGCATTTTCACAGGGTTACGTTATCAACTCAAGCACAGTGTTCAATTATGGATGCCACATTCGAAAAGGGACATGTGCAAATCAGAAATGGTGGCACTAACAGTTATCTGAGGGTCATCTTATTTGAAGAGGGTTAGTTTGGAGCAGTTTAGAGGAAAATACCAATGCTATCTTTACATAGCTGAAGAGTTGTCACGTGAATATAGGGGAAGGTTTATTCTGTGTCGCTCCAGAGGACAGAATTAAAACAAATTGATGATATGACATGGAGGCACACTTAGACTCAGTACGTGGAACACTCTTCTGTCAGAAACATCCAGCCCTGCAGTCAGCCTTCTTGGCGTCAGCAACCTCACTGGCAGTGTTCACACAGAGGCTGGACAGGCCATAGGTTGGTTTCGGCATTTCTTCACAGAGCAGAAATCAGTTTAGATGACTTCTAAGCTTTCCTCTAATGCAGACACAATTCAACCTAATGAATATTTATTGAGCCCCTATTACATGCAAGATACTGGGCTGGGTATTATAGGAGATACAACAGTGCTTCCTTAGATGGTTTACATTTTATGGGGGAAGAGAATCAGTATTTAATGAACCACTTGTTCTCCTGCCAGGTTCTTTGCATAGATTAGTTTAATCTTTACAATAGCTTGAATTTGGTAGCTACTGATAACCTCAGTTTCCAGATGAGGAAACTGACTTTCGGAATGCTAAGAAATGGTCTAAGATGACCCAGCTAAAATGAGACGGAACGACGATTCAAGATCAGATCACTGTGGGGACTTCCGTGGTGGTGCAGTGGTTAAGAGTCCACTTCCCAATGCAGGGGACATGGGTTCAAGCCCTGGTCCGGGAAGATCCCACATGCCGCGGAGCAACTAAGCCCGTGTGCCACAACTACTGAGCCTACGTGCCACAACTACTGAAGCCCGCGTGCCTAGAGCCCATGCTCCGCAACAAGAGAAGCCACCACAATGAGAAGCCCACACACCGCAACTTAAGAGTAGCCCCTGCTCACCGCAACTAGAGAAAGCCCGTGTGCAGCAACGAAGACCCAACACAGCCAAAAATAATTAAAAAAAAAAAATCAGATCATTGTGACTCCGTCATACCATGCCATGAGGCTACGAATTTACGTGAAGTGTAGCTTCATACTTCTTGTCTTGGCAAAGGGTCAAAGCATTCCCCGCGGGCTTCCCTGGTGGCGCAGTGGTTGAGAGTCTGCCTGCTAATGCAGGGGACACGGGTTCGGGCCCTGGTCTGGGAGGATCCCACGTGCCGCGGAGCGGCTGGGCCCGTGAGCCACAACTGCTGAGCCTGCGCGTCTGGAGCCTGTGCCCCGCAGCGGGAGGGGCCGCGATGGTGAGAGGCCCGCGCACCGCGATGAAGAGCGGTCCCCGCACCGCGATGAAGAGTGGCCCCCACTTGCCGTAACCGGAGAAAGCCCTCGCACGAACCGAAGACCCAACACAGCCAAAAATAAATAAATAAATAAATAAAGTAGCTATAAAAGATCAACAGCACTTTAAAAAAAAAAAAAAAAAAAAAAAAAAAAAAAAAAAAGCATTCCCCGCTTGTCATTGTCTTTTTAAGTCGGATGAATCCTCTAGGTCTTGATGCTTGAGATACAGTTTTCTGGAGAGATATCTAAGTTTCTGTTCCATTGGGGTTCCAAGTCTTTCCTTGAGCAGACCTCCTTCCTCACTTTGCCAATGCTCACAGCTTGTCAGTTCCAATTCTTGTTTCTCCCAGTTTTAATCTTTCATTTCTCCTTCTGACCTATTCCTGTTCTTAGTTCAACTTCCTTTGGCACCATTTTTTGTCCAGGATGGCTTGTTGCTTTGATCATTTATAAGTATTCTAAATTTACTTGTAATTTTCTGCTTTCTTTTTCCTTATGGTGCAATTCATTGCTCCTATCTCTTAGTAATAATAGTAATCATTTATATTTGCATAGTGTTTTACACTATATAAAGTACATTTACTTGCATTATCTTATTTTTAAAAGTCTCATGAGGTACTATATTCTTTTGATGTATGAGGCTTAGTGAGGTTAAATGAATCACAGAGCTAGTCAGTAGCACGGTTGGTTTTTTTTAAATTTTTATTTATTTTTGGCTGCGTTGGGTCTTCGTTGCTGCGTGTGGGCTTTCTCTAGTTGCAGTGAGCGGGGGCTACTCTTTGTTGCGGTGCGCGGGCTTCCCATTGCGGTGGCTTCTCTTGCTGGGAGCACGGACTCTAGGTGCATGCGCTTCCATAGTTGTGGTGCACAGGCTCAGCAGTTGTGGCTTGCAGGCTCTAGAGCACAGGTTCTGTTGCTCTGCGGCATGTGGGATCCTCCCGGACCAGGGCTCGAACCTGTGTCCCCTGCATTGGCAGGCGGATTCTTAACCACTGCGCCACCAGGGAAGCCCACACAGTTGGTTCTTGAGTCTATGTTATCTGATTCCAAGTTAAGTGTTCATTCCACTATATCACAGTTGCTCCATTAGTCCCAACAGTATTTCTTGTTCATAGAAATAAACTCTAAAATGGAGTTAGGTGAGTTCTTCATGTATTTTCTAAAATTAATAAAATATTGCTCCAAAGGTATTATCTTCCCATTCACTTCTTTTGAATTTTCAATTCCACCCCCCCACCCCCACCCCCAGCATCTTGAAAGTTTCTCCAAATTAGTACTGCTTTCCAGGAAAAAAAAAAAAAGTGAATCTCTCTCTGAATTTCATTTGCTTTTTCCTTCACTAAACATGTTTTGATGTTCTGATATATTCAAGGCACTGTGCAAAGTGATGTATGCAATAGTCACAGCCCTCAAGGATATTCCAGTTTGAGAAAATAAGATATGTACATAAATGTCTTTCAGAAAATGTAGAAAATGTGTCATAAGAAATGTCTAAATAAAGAGTTGTGGGAAGAAGAATATCCACATAGCTATTCACCAAAATGCTAATAGTGGTTATCTCTGGGGTAGAATTTTTAATAATTAAAATTTTTGTTTTGATTACCTGCAGGTTTTAAGTTTCTAAAAGTAAATATGTATTATTTGTAGAAATGAAAAGGAGGAAACATACTTGATTTTTTAGTGCTAGGGAGTTCAAAGGAGGAACAAGTTCCTTCTTAGAGAGTGTGCTGGGGAAGACAGGCTATGGTGAGGACATTTAAGTTGAAGGGATGTAGGTGGGGTGAGGAGCAGCGTGCATTCTGCATGGAGAGAACCACAGTAAACTAAGCATGAAATCAGGAAGATACAGAGTAACTGTGAGAAAGATGAGTAGTTCAGCCTGTCTAGAGACTAGTATGTGGAAGATAGATAGGGTAGGAAATAAAGTTCGTTGGCTGGGGCCTGAAGCTCCTTAAGTGCCAGGTGAGGAGGCCAGCATTTCAGAACTGAGATATTCCTGGAGATTAGAACAAACACATCCAATGTGCTGGGGAAGGCTCATGGGCCAGTAATTCTCAAACAGGAGGTAGGACTAAATCAAGATATGAAGGCAGAGCAGAATATTGGCAGGCTATGGTGATAAGAACAGTGGGTGGTAGCCTCTGGGCAATCAGTACTTAGCATCAGGAAGGTCAAACAAAGACCTTCCTCTAAGAAGGCCCTGGGGAAGAATGAGAGTGTGAACACAGGAACTAGGCAGTAGTAAATAGGCAAAGTCTCAGGAACTGGAGGGGTAGGTTTTACAGCAAGGTGATGACTTAGCAGTGGGGCTGCCATTCAAGGGAAGACGTCATTCTTTTTAAAAAAAAAAAAAAAAAAAATTAATTAATTAATTAATTTTTGGCTGCGTTGGGTCTTCGTTGCTGCACGCGGGCTTTCTCTAGTTGCGGCGAGCGGGGGCTACTCTTCATTGCGGTGTGCGGGCTTCTCATCGCAGTGGCTTCTCTTGTTGCGGAGCACGGGCTCTACATGTGCGGGCTTCAGTAGTCGTGGCACGCGGGCTCAGCACTTGTGGCTCACAGGCTCTAGAGCGCAGACTCAGTAGTTGTGGCACACGGGCTTAGTTGTTCCGCGGCATGTGGTATCTTCCCGGACCAGGGATCAAACCCATGTCCCATGCATTGGCAGGCAGATTCTTAACAACTGTGCCACCAGGGAAGTCCCTGGGAAGACTTCATTCTTAACACGAACAGAGAGAGCAAGGGGCAGGGAGATTAAAGAGGAAGAAATCAGGGAGACAGACTGGAAAATGTATGTGGGAAGAATGATAAAGACAATCCTGAGTCAGTATCTTTTCACGCAGGGATTTCTTACATGTTGTAGAGGCAGGTCCTGAAAGTTGAAGCTGAAGACTGGACCCATGAGCTGGCCAGCTGTGCACTTTCTAGAAAAATATAGAGACAATACCTTAATTACTGGTATGAACATATAAATATACCTATTTTCTTTCTTGGCTTTGCAAATATTTGGACTAGATTCTGTACAGAGCAATTTTTAAAAACAGGTATAAGCCCCAAGCTACTACTAAATTGGCAGTTTCACTGTTTCAATTATTATCAAATATTACTTTGCAACTCTAGGTTTACCTTTAGGCCTACATAGACTCCCATTTTTTTTTTTTTTTTTTTAAAGGATTTTCTTATTTATTTATTTATTTATTTATTTTTGGCTGTGTTGGGTCTTCGGTTCGTGCGAGGGCTTTCTCCAGTTGCGGCAAGCGGGGGCCACTCTTCATCGCGGTGCGGGGACCGCCCTTCATCGCGGTGCGCGGGCCTTTCTCTATCGCGGCCCCTCCCGTCGCGGGGCACAGGCTCCAGACGCGCAGGCTCAGCAATTGTGGCTCACGGGCCCAGCTGCTCCGTGGCATGTGGGATCTTCCCAGACCAGGGCTCGAACCCGTGTCCCCTGCATTAGCAGGCAGATTCTCAACCACTGCGCCACCAGGGAAGCCCCCATAGACTCCCATTTTATTCTTATTTTCTAGAGTCAGAGATCATGCCTGATCACTCTAGTGGCCTTCAGTGGGAGACAGGGCTTGAGGCTTAGGCCTCACTGCAGCAAAACCTTTAATTAATTTTAGGGAAGCCAAACATTAAGTACTGGCTGAGCCTCCCAATTCTCACCTTCTTGCAGTATGATGTCCTGTAGAGGTGTTCTTCCCTTTTCCCTTGCGCAAATAGTGGCCGGCTCTGCCACTGCCAGTGTGACCTCTGGCAAGTCCCTAACCTCCCTGAGCCTTAGACTCATCTGTAAATTATGTGCAGGAGTTGAATTATGACTTAAAAGATATTACAGCTCTAAACTTCTAGGATCCTGATCCAATACTAAATAAACTTCGTTAATAGTATAATTAATTACTAAAGTTCCAGAATATTGAGTGCATGGAGAAAAGGCTCTAACTGATAAAACTGTTGGAAACAACTGGGATAAACAAAGAAATTTTTAAAAAATTATTTTTCATTTTTAGTTGCCCACTGTCCCCAACATTTATGTAGTGGAACTAATTAGGATTTCTATGTTTAAAAATCATAACTTTCTAAAATGCTTCACAACATTGGGGCTTGAGTTAATCGTAGTTCTTTTGAAAGGGAGAATCATATTAATACTGATGATTTTCCTGAATGTTATAACTCTGAATTGATGACAAACCTGTGAAGCACTGACCATAGCTCATTTTGTGATTTGCATGGCTAGGCTATTTTAGAATTGTGGCATTATTCCTAATAAGACATTCCCAATTGGAGAAAGAATGATTCATAGAGGATAAGGTTTAAATGACAAGAGCAATCCCAGAAACAAACTGGAGAGTGAGATTAAAGAAGACAGGCATCTTCAGAAACGAAGCTTTAGGGGTAGCTGGAAAAGAAGAATGTAAGACAAGTCTTCAAAGAATGGGAGACTGAAATACGATTACCCTACTGCCTAAAGACTAATTTTAATTACATATTAAATACACAAACATTTTGGTGGTGGTGGGGTGTAAAAATGCAGTTTTTACTTCTCTTGCAATTCCTGTTTCTTGCTTTCCAGATGTCTCAGGGTTTTCTCCTGTATCGGGTTGAACCAGCCCACCAGGTTCAACTACTCTGCCATCACATCCTAGGTGTGCTTTGGAGCCATGACGCACACTAAGAAAGGTAGGGCAGGAGTATGAACATTTAAACTACAGAAAGGAAGAAGAAAGGGAAGGTATACCTGAGACTGATGGAAAGAGAGGGAAGGAAGAGTGCTAGGCATATGAAAAGAAAGTGCAAGGAAAAGGCAGCGGGGTTGGGGTTGGCTTCACTATCTCTCAATTTGGTACACTGGTGGTTCAATTCTGGCAGCAGGGAGGGGCCCCGCTTCCTCTGCACGGTGCTCTTGGGCTCTCCCTATTGCAAAAGGGTGGCCAAGGGCTTCCCCGGTGGCACAGTGGTTAAGAATCCGCCTGCCAATGCAGGGGACACGGGTTCGAGCCCTGGTCTGGGAAGATCCCACATGCCGCGGGGCAACTAAGCCTGTGCGCCACAACTACAGAGCCTGCGCTCTAGAGCCAGTGCACCACAACTACTGAGCCTGCGCTCTAGAGCCCCCGAGCCACAACTACTGAGCCCGCGTGCTACAACTACTGAAGCCCATGCTCCTAAAGCCTGTGCTCTGCAACAAGAGAAGCCACCGCAAAGAGAAGCCCGCGCACCGCAACGAAGAGTAGCCCCAGCTCGCCGCAACTAGAGAAAGCCTGCGTACAGCAACGAAGACCCAACGCAGCCAAAAATAAAAATAAATAATAAATTAATTAATTAATTTAAAAAGAAGTGTCCAAGTTCTGGAGCCGGTTCTCCACGTAGACCACAGCACCGGCGCTTCCACTTGGCGGGGAGGTTCTCCCTGCACCCAAGTGTTCCTCGGCCCTCTACTCCTCGCCCTGGAGGGCAGATTACATCATCCCAACTTGAGCAGCGTGGCCAGTTTTTCCCATTTCAAACTCCTGCTCTCTTGAACGCCAACTCTGGTTCCTTAAGTAAGCCGGGACGGAGCTTAATGTTTCCCCCGCCCCGACTAGCCACGAGAGAGGGCACTCCAGGATGCGCCTCAGTTTAGCAAAGAGGCTATTAAATGACTCAGGGCGCTACTTTTTCTCGCATTTACGAGCTACAGCTACACAGGAACACACGGCGACCCAAGCCCTTGGCTGCGCCAAGACTCTCAGCGAAACACACGCGCCAAATGCGGCCCGAAGCATCCTCAGCTGAGCCCGGAGAGCGACCACAAGAGGGAAACGGGGGGTGTCAAGGGGCTACTCCAGCATGCCGCGCCTGCGCAGTCACTAGGCAGCGCCCCCCGCGGGGCGTGCTCGTAACGCCGCGCACCCTATCAGACGGCCGCAGGGAGCGCGCCCGCGGCCTCGCCCTCTCTCGCCCCTCCCCTCTCTAGTCTCCGTCGGGCCTTAGACTGAGGCTCGGAGACCTAGAGCTCCACTCCTCACCCCCGCGGGCCCCCACACCCTCTGGTGCGCGTGCGCAGAGGCGGCCCGCAGGGCGAGGGCGCGAGGGGAGGGCGGGCGTACGTCCTTGCGTGCGTCTCAGGCAGCGCGCACGCCGGCGTGAGAGGGCACGGGGAAAAGGTGGCTCTGGCCGGGGCGGCTTGGCTTCCTGTGGCTATGTAGCTGAGCTCGTCGGCTCCGGGTCCTCCTTCGCTGCCATCGCCGCGTCCTAGCGCAGAGCGGCTGCTCGCGAGGGATACTGTCTTCACGCCCGCCGCTCTCCCTCGACGGCCGAGCTTGCTTGCTCGCCCGTGGGAGCGTCCCGGCCGAGCAGCCCTGAGGGGGGAGGGGAGGCCATTTTGTCCCGACCGACTCCCCGGAACCGGGCGGAGCGGCTGGGAGAGGCTGCGGAGCCGCGGTCGCCGCCCTCGGAGGCACCGGACGCAGCCACCGTCGGGGCTTCCTCGACGAGGCCGTTCCTAGGTCGCCCGCGCCCTCTCGAGCCCTCCTTTTTCCCACGCTTCCCCGGTCCTCCGGCCTGAGAACGCCCGAGAGAGGAGGAGTTGGCCGTAGTGAGAGGGACCGATCCCTTGGGGCCGCCGGCGGCGAGAGCCTGTGCCGCTCCTCCCAATGGCGAAGAAGACGTACGACCTGCTTTTCAAGCTGCTCCTGATCGGGGACTCGGGAGTGGGGAAGACCTGCGTCCTTTTTCGTTTTTCGGATGATGCCTTCAATACCACCTTTATTTCCACCATAGGTAAGACCTGTGGGGGGGGGGTGGTGTGCGGTCTCTGCATCTGCAAACCGTTTCTTTTATTCCAGACATCTTGCTTCCAGTAATATACGCCTTTGTTTCAGTGATTCTGATTCCAAGCGACAGACCCAAGTTACTGTTTGAATCGGCATTGAGCTTTCTGGGGCGGGGTCTTCCCAAGCTTTGCATCCGGTCTTTTGCTTTCAAGTCTCACTCTGCTCAGTGTCTGCTGTTACAAAATATGCAGCATTAACAGCGTTCTAGAATCCTATTTCTTTAAGCGTCTGGATTGGCTTTTTCCATGTTGGTGTGGCGTTACTAGCTGTACGATATTTGTAAGGGATTTATTTTGGTGGTTGGGACTGAAGCACTAGGAGTCATTTGGTAAAGGCCTGGATTCATACTTCAGGGCAAAGAGAAGATTCCATGTGGTCTTAAAGTAAACTTGAGGATTTGTGTG
This sequence comes from Balaenoptera acutorostrata, assembly GCF_949987535.1. Taxonomy (NCBI): domain Eukaryota; kingdom Metazoa; phylum Chordata; class Mammalia; order Artiodactyla; family Balaenopteridae; genus Balaenoptera; species Balaenoptera acutorostrata. The sequence goes on along the minus strand of NC_080075.1, from coordinate 73,870,541 downwards.
AGGAATAATTAAGGCAAATTAGAAGGGAAAAGTGAGTTGTTCGGCGTTGACTAACCCATTGATGTGTCAAACAATTGGAGGCTCTTCGTGCTTGGGGTGGGACTCTCTGGCATGTTTGCTCACCGAGCTGTTCGAGACATCAACAGAAGCAGTAATCTAATGGAGACGATCAGCTTCTGTCCTCGAACCCGAAAGAATGAAGTTCTCCCTTCTGTTTTACTCTAGAATTTACAGGGAACTGTCTTGCCAGTCATAGCCTTGGGACTTATAATGTACTTTTCACCTCATGTTTCAGAATTATTTAGTGTGAAAGTAAGAGCTAAAGATTGACCTTTTAAATCGGTTTCCCGTTTAGGAAAAGAAAAGGGAACGCTCTAGGAAAGTCCCATTTGACTCTGCTGAGAAAATTTAGTGCATTAACACGAATTGTGTTAAATGGGTTGTATGTGAAATCCGTTTTTTCCCCACACACAATAAATATCTTAAAGGACACATGGTTGTCTCTGTCACTTGGGGCCCAGAACACAGCGTTCGGGCAGTGCAATGAAACCCATTTTTAAGTGTAACTAGTTTTATATTAAGATGATTTTTTAAAGAAGCAACTGTAGTCTTCTTTGAACTCTGGGAATTGTCACAATTAAGCTGATTTCAAACAGTTTATAGCATTTGGAATCGTTGATTTGGATTTCTTGTGATAAATATTTGTCAGCTACTTAATTCATTTTCATAAAACAAATTTTACTGAATTTAAATTGGGCAAGTGATCATTTTAACTAGGTTTTGATTTTACTCCCTTTTTGGGGGGAGGGGGTTCATTGTAATCATTATTTTCTGAGTGTCATACTGCTCTCTAGACCTGTCATAAATTTCACGAAACTTAGAACTTGTTCTCTGCCTGTGGTTTAGCACTTCCTACCACTATGTTTACTTTTAATATTTCCACTTTTAGCTGTATCTGGGTGGGTCAGGTAGTTAGATAGTTCAGTAAATATTTATTGAGCACCTAATGCTAGGCACTGTTTTAGGCACTGGGGATAGATAAGTGAACACAATAGACCTCTTAAGGAGCAGTCTAGTGAGGACAATCACAATAGAGTGTGGAAAGTGCTACAATGGGGGTGAGCATAGGAAGGAGGGGTGACTAGCCTAAATTAGGCGCTTGCATGGAGATGTCTAAAATGAAGTCTGAAGGACAAATAGGAATTGGACCACAGGGGTGGGATAGGGCCTTTCTGGAAAGGGGAGCATAGAATAAACCTGTAGTAAGATCAGGGATTTAATTCATGTGGTCAACTTTAACCTGTCGTTGAGAAGGGTAGGGGGTGGAGGGTAGGAAGCAAAACATTAACTCCATCTACTCTTGTCTTTTTTTTTTTTTTTCTTTTTTCTTTTTTTTTTTTTTAATTGTATAGCTACTTTATTTATTTATTTATTTATTTTTGGCTGTGTTGGGTCTTCGGTTCGTGCGAGGGCTTTCTCTAGTTGCGGCAAGTGGGGGCCACTCTTCATCGCGGTGCGGGGGCCGCTCTTCATCGCGGTGCGCGGGCCTTTCACTATCGCGGCCCCTCCCGTTGCGGGGCACAGGCTCCAGACGCGCAGGCTCAGTAGTTGTGGCTCACGGGCCCAGCTGCTCCGTGGCATGTGGGATCTTCCCAGACCAGGGCTCGAACCCGTGTCCCCTGCACTAGCAGGCAGACTCTCAACCACTGCGCCACCAGGGAAGCCCTACTCTTGTCTTTTTTAATGAGTGCATACCCTCAACTAAAGCCCAATCCTGTAAGATAATGACATAATCTTCTTGTGTAGTCTTTCTTTTTTACTTTTTTTTTTTTTTTTTTGGCTGCCCCGCAAGACTTGCGGGGACCTTAGTCCCCTGACCAGGGATTGAACCTGCGCCCTCTGCAGTGAAAGCTGGGAGTCCTAACCACTGAACCGCCAGGGAATTCCCTTGTGTAGTCTTTTTACTAGGGAAAATGTGTAGTAATTTGGGATCAGACCTGCTGGGTTGGAATCCTAGTTCCACAGGTTACTAGTTATGGAACCTTGGCAAGTTAATTAATCTCTGTCTGCTTGTTTCTTCTTTAAATAGTGTTAATAATAGTACCTATCACATAAGGTAGTTGTGAGGATATTATGGGTCATTGAGAGCAAAGCACCTAGCATGGTGCCAGGCACAGTGGAGGAGCACAGTGCATGCACATTAGCTGTATATGGAACTCGTGACCCTTCTGCTGCGGAAGTGAGGCAGAACAAGTTACTTTATGGATTGACTGCCCTGCATGCAGTGGTCACACAAATATTTGTTAGTGCTCTGCTAAACAATTCACTTTAGATTCTGAAACTTTCATATTTTGATATAAAAGTGTTTGATATGTGTGATACTTTGATATATAAGATATATTGAACAGTGTAAGCTGAGAAATGGATAAATACATGGGTGTAAAATTCTGAGTACAGCTCCAACACACTGCATGTATTAGCTCTGTGTGCAGGTTTAGAAGTCTGCTGGCATCTTACAGCAGTGCATCCAAAAGAAATATAATGTGAGTCACATAGATCATATTTTTTAGTAGCCACATTTAAAAAGTAAAAGAAGTATTTAATACTATATTTTAACTCATGTTATCCAGTCTTAAAATTTTATGTAATCAAGATTAAAAAATAGTTGAGACACTTTACATTCTTTTTCTCCAGAGTGTATGTTATATTTACAGCTCATCTCAATTTAGATTAGGCACATTTCAGGTGCTGAGTGTGGCTAGTGCTACCGTATTGGACAATGCATGTTTAAACAGTATAAACTAGCCAGTTGGCTAATGTGCAGATGATTAGAGATACTTGGAATGTGTGCTACTTTTAGGACATTTTAAATTTCATCAGTTGACTAGGATGTTTTTTTGTTTTGCTTTGTTTTTTAAAAAATCTAGAGCACTCTCTAATTATGAATGATACTGAAATTTGAGTTGTCACTTGATTGTTAAAACCTCTTGAGGTTTGGACAGAAGTAGTTACCTTGCAGGTATTCAGTAGGGCCAAACTGCCAGTATAACGCTGGCCCTCATTATTTTAGGCACAGTTATTTCAATTACTTATTGGTTATTGATTCTTGGAAGAAATAATTTTTATAGGCTTATGGTGCTTACTCACAGTGCTTACACAGACTACCGTATTTAAATTTTTCTGTATACTTTCACTTCCCACACATCTATGCCAGAAATTGTGTATGATGTTTATGGTCAGATTTATTGCAGACAGAGCTGTAAAAACAAATTACTGGTATGTTCCACACTCACCAATCGCAAAGTGAATCCAAGGGCACTAGAATATAAGCTGCACAAGGGCAGAGGGCTTTGTCTTTTTTTTTTTTTAGCTGATAGATGCTAAGCACCTAGAAGAATCCCTGCATTTAATGGGTGCATGGTAAATAGTGAATGAAGGCAGGCAGACAGACAGGTAGTAAGTATAATCAGCATCCTCTAGAATTGGCTAGTTTTATTTTAACATTTCTTGTCTATCTATTTTCTGAGCATTAAATATGTGAAGTAGATTGAGGTCAGATTTTACTTAAGAAAATCAGCTGTTTGGCTAATAGAGTAATTTTAGGGTAAAACTGGTCTTGGAAATTCAGATTGTTGAAGTATTTGCTAAAGAGAGTTACTGGTTTTGGATGAGCAGATTTCATTGGTTGATTTGGCTATAACCCTGTTGGCAGTATGAGCTCAGGAAAGCATTACCCTTTCGTGATACGGTAGTTACTTGGACTCGTCCCAAAGCAGAAATTTTTAGTAGGCTGTTATACTGAAAGTGCTATCTTTTGGTGTTGTTAATCCTCCCTCCACCCCTCGACTTCATATTACTTTTTCTGTAAGGACTGTCTTTCACTGGGAAATGGAGTCTCTGGGTTCCATGTAAAAAATTAAATTGGTAAAGGCTCTTGCCTCTGGGAGGGGTATAGTGAACACACCCTTTTTGTTGTCTTTCTGAGTGTTTTTACTAAGCGTTGGAAGAGTAGGATGGTTCCACTAACATGCATTTAAGAATTGGTTTATTTAATTGAAATGAGCCCATTTTATATGGAGACGCTGCTTTTTAGAGAATTGAGCAAAACCTTTTTCATATTAAACGTGACAGGACTTTGCTGTGACACCCAGGCAGTGGCTCATGCTGCAGGAATGCCAGTGTGCCTAAAGAATTTCTTTCTTTTTTTAAAAAAAATTATTTATTTATTTATTTATTTTTGACTGTGTTGGGTCTTTGTTGCGGTGCGCGGGCTCCTCATTGAGGTGGCTTATCTTGTTGCAGAGGTCCGGCTCTAGGCACGCGAGCTCAGTAGTTGTGGCACGCGGGCTCGGTAGTTGTGGCTCATGGGCTCTAGAGCGCAGGCTCAGTAGTTGTGGTGCACAGGCTTACTTGCTCTGCGGCATGTGGGATCTTCCTGGACCAGGGCTCAAACCTGTGTCCCCCCGCATTCCCAACCACTGCGCCACCAGGGAAGCCCGCCTAAGGAATTTCTTTCATTTGAACGTGTATTTTTTTTTTTTTAATTTTACACTTTATTTATTTATTTATTTTTGGCTGTGTTGGGTCTTCGTTTCTGTGCGTGGACTTTCTCTGGTTGTGGCGAGTGGAGGCCACTCTTCATCGCGGTGCGCGGGCCTCTCACTGTCGTGGCCCCTCTTGTTGCGGAGCACAGGCTCCAGACGCGCAGGCTTAGTAGTTGTGGCTCATGGGCTCAGTTGCTCCGCGGCATGTGGGATCCTCCCAGACCAGGGCTCGAACCCATGTCCGCTGCATTGGCAGGCAGACTCTCAACCACTGTGCCACCAGGGAAGCCCCTGAACGTGTATTTTTAGGATTGATTAAGAACTGTCCTGAGATTTTCCCAAAGAAGATACACAGATGGCCAGTAAACACATGAAAAGATGTTCAACATCACTAATCATTAGGGAAATGCAAATCAAAACCACTATGTGACGTTACTTCACATCCATTAGGATGACTGACATCAAAAATTAACTTTGGTTAAAAAAAAAAAAAAAAAAAAAGAACTTTGTCATAGACTTATCTGTTCGAGTCCCTGCTTTCAGTTCTTTTGGGTATATACCTGGAAGTGGCATTGCTAGATCATACCATAATTCTATTTTTAATATTTTGGGAAACCACCATATTGTTTTCCACAGTGGCTGCACAGCTTTATGTTCCCATAGCACTGCACCAGGGTTTTATTTCTCCACATCCTCACCAACACTTGTTATTGTCTGTTTAGCAGCATTATTCACAGTAGCCGAAAGGTGGAAACAACCCAAATGTCCATAGACCAATGAATGGATACACAAGATGTAGCATATACATACAATGGAATATTATTCAACCTTAAGGAGTGAAATTCTGATAGATTTTACAACATGAATAAACACTGAAAACACTATGCTAAGTGAAACAAGCCAGACACAAATGGACAAATACTGCATCAAGTCATTTATGTGAGGTGCCTAGAATAGGTCAATTCATAGAGAAAGTAGAATAGTGGTTACCAGGGCCTGGGGACTGGGTAATGGGAAGTTATTGGCTAATGTGTACAGAATTTCAGTTAGTGGGGAATTATTGCTTAAAGGGTACAGAGTTGCAGTTTGGGAAGATGAAAAAGTTTTGGAGATGGATAGTGGTGATGGTTGCACAGCAGTGTGAATATATTTAATGCCACTGAATTGTATACTTAGAAATGGTTAACATGCGCAGAAATACAAATACTGCATGATTCCATTTATATGAGGTATTTAAAGTTGTCAAATTCATAGAAACAGAAAGTAGAATAGTAGAAAGTAGAATGATGGTCTCCCAGGGACTGGGGGGAGGGGGAAATAGGGAGTTGTTTAATGGATATAGTATAGTTTTAGTTTTATGAGATGAAGGAGTTTTGGAGATCTGTTGTGTTACCAGTGCGAATACGCTTAACACTACTGCACTATACACTTAAAACTGGTTAAGTTGGTATATTTTTATGTTATGTGTTTTTTTTTACTGCAATTAAAAAAATGGTTTAAATGGTCAATTTTATGTTATGTATATTTTACTACCAAAAAGCCCCAAAAAAACTCTTTGCCACTTGACACAGCTCTCTAAAAGAGCATTTAATCACAGACAGCCCCTCACTGTTTCATGTGATATCTACTGTTAACCAGTGGTCGTTAAATCAAGAGGATCCTTTAAGGTACTTTCCCATGCTTTATTATTACCGGTCTGTACTTTCAGATACTGAAGGCAGGTTTGTCTTTTTGTTGTGTGTATCTACATAGATCTCCTTGGAATATTAATACAGGAGAGTACCCTGCAAAGAATTTTTTTTTCTTTTTTTTTTTTTTTTTAGCTGCGTTGGGTCTTAGTTGCTGCGCACAGGCTTTCTCTAGTTGCAGTGAGCGGGGGCAGGGGCTACTCTTCATTGCGGTGAGCGGGCTTGTCATTGCAGTGGCTTCTCTTGTTGCAGAGGAGCACAAGCTCTAGGCGGGCGGGCCTCAGTAGTTGTGGCTCGTGGGCTGTAGAGCACATGCTCAGTAGTTGTGGCGCACGGGCTTTGTTGCTCCGCGGCATGTAGGATCTTCCTGGACCAAGGATCGAACCCGTGTCCCCTGCATTGGCAGGCGGATTCTTATCCACTGCACCACCAGGGAAACTGAGTCAGGAAACTGAGACTGATGAGGGGAAGTAACTTGCAGAAGATTATATGGCTAATTAGTGAAAGAGTTTTGACTAAAATCCACATCCAATCCTGTTCATGGCTGTGTTTCTCATCCTGAGAATTTCATTGTTTTGTTTGAAAAAATTAATGATAGGATCATTCTCCTACTCATCAATTTTAATTTGAAAAGTGGAGTTACAGTGGTTTATTGTTGTTTTGTCTTTGTTTTGACAGAAGTGGGAAAGTAACAAGTCTCAGTACCAAATACCAAGGGGTTTGTTCAGGTTACTTGTCTTTTGCAAACAGAGCATAACACAGCAGAGCTGAGCTTATAATGTTAGAAATAATTATTTTATTTTCAAGAATTATGGTGTATAATGGTATACGAGATGTGGCAAAGGAAATACTGATATTTCTGTTTGGTTTGTAAAGGGAAAGAATGATAGGAGAAATACTGTCAATCTGTTTCAACTTTTAACAGTACAGAGTTGCCCAGCCAGTGCTGTGATAGCAATTGTGATTAACAGAGAAATAGGGGCTTGTTGAGTTGATTTACAAATAAGAGATCATTATTTAGCACAAAATATAAATTTGTGAATAGCTAAGAGATCTGCATGGGAAGACTGCTTGTGGAGATGGTTCAGTCCTAAAGGTAGAGTGTAAAAGAGCTATAGAGAGTGTTGAGACCATTGTCTGAACATAAAGACTGATAAAAGTCTTGTAAAGGTCATGGATTTGCTTCCTTCAAAGAGGTGAATATTGGGGGTTAATGGAATAAGTCCTTTAAATTTGGGTTATAAGAAAAGGAATTTGAAAAGATGACTAGAGTAAAATTTTGGTGAAGAAAACTCATCTGAAGGTAAATCTCAAATGAGAAAAAACATTATCTTTGAAGATAGTAGTACCATATATTTTGAGTTACAAGCAAAAGTGATTGCTTGATGTTTGTCCTTCTTTCCAGAGATGAAAAATCATATTTTTGGGGAAAACAGCAACTGGTGATGGAACACTAAATTTCCAGCATGACCCAGAAACAGAGCATCCAAGGTTGTAAAACATTAGAAAATGGAAAAAACCATTATTCTGGAGACCCAAAAAGTACAATGTAGCAAAATCAGAACAGAGGACAGTATTGATTTGTTTCTTTCATATCAGTAGCAATGCTTATGCAGGCTTTTTTTTTTTTTTTTTTTTTTTTTTTTTTTTTTTAATAAGGTTCTTTAGGTTTTTTTTTATTTTTATTTTTTTATTTTTTATTTTTTTAATTGTATAGCTACTTTATTTATTTATTTATTTATTTTTGGCTGTGTTGGGTCTTCGGTTCGTGCGAGGGCTTTCTCCAGTTGCGGCAAGTGGGGGCCACTCTTCATCGCGGTGCGGGGACCGCTCTTCATCGCGGTGCGCGGGCCTCTCACCACCGCGGCCCCTCCCGTTGCGGGGCACAGGCTCCAGACGCGCAGGCTCAGCAGTTGTGGCTCACGGGCCCAGCTGCTCCGCGGCATGTGGGATCTTCCCAGACCAGGGCTCGAACCCGTGTCCCCTGCATTAGCAGGCAGATTCTCAACCACTGCGCCACCAGGGAAGCCCTATGCAGGCTTTTTTTAATTGACATTTTTATTAAGGCAGTTGTAGATTCACATGCAGTTGTAAAAAACAATACAGAAGGATCCCTTGTACACTTTGCCCAGTTTCTCCTAATGGTAACATTTTGTGAAACTGTAGTATAATATCACAACCAGGATATTGTCATCTGTTACAGCACACCAGTCTTACTCAAATTTCTCTAGTTTTACTTGTACTCATTTGTGTGTGTGTGTGTATGAAATTCACTACAATTTTGTCACTTCTGTAGGTTCATGTAGCAACCACCACAGTCAAGATACTGAACAGTTCCAAGGGACAAGGATCCCTTGTGTTCTTTTTTAACTATACCCCTTTTCTCCCTCCACCCCCCCCATTCTCTCCTCCAAAAATTTGTCCTCCATTTATAAAATTTTGTCATTCACGAATGTAATATAAATGGAACCATATACGATGTAACCTTTGGGATTTGGTTTTATTCAGTCGGCTTAATTCCCTGGAGATTCATCCAAGTTGTATGCATCAATAGTTCCTTTTTCATTATTGAGTAGTATTTCATGGTATGCATTCCCCAAGTTTGGTTAATGACTCACCCATTGGGGAACACCTGGGCTGATTCCAGTTTTTGGCTGTTATAAATAAAGCTGCTATGAATTTTTATGTAGAAGGTTTTGTATGATCATAAATTTTTGTTTCTCTGGGATAAATGCCTAATAGTGCAATTACTGGGTCATATGGTAATTGCATGTTTAGTTTTATAAGAAACTACCAAACTGTTTCTCGAGTGGCTGTACTATTTTATATTCCTTCAATAGCGTGTGAGTGATCTTGTTTCTCTGCATCTTCACCAGCATTTGGTGGTTTTACTGTTTTGTGTTTTAGCTATCCTGATAAGTGTGTAGTAATAATCTCACTCGTTTTAAATCGCATTTCCTTGATAGCCAGAGGTGTTGAAAAATCTTCTTATGTTCTTATTTGCCATCTGTGTGTTCTCTGGTGAAATATCTGTTCACGTCAGTTGCCCATTTTCTTTTTTTTTTTTTCTTTTTTTTTTTTTTTAAAGATTTATTTTTTTATTGATTAATTGATTGATTGATTGATTGCTATGTTGGGTCTTCGTTTCTGTGCTAGGGCCTTCTCTAGTTGTGGCAAGCGGGGGCCACTCCTCATCACGGTGCGCGGGCCTCTCACCATCGCGGCCCCTCCTGTTGCGGAGCACAGCTCCAGACGCGCAGGCTCAGTAATTGTGGCTCACGGGCCCAGCCGCTCCGCGGCATGTGGGATCTTCCCAGACCAGGGCTCGAACCCGCGTCCCCTGCATTAGCAGGCAGACTCCCAACCACTGCGCCACCAGGGAAGCCCCCCATTTTCTAATTGCATTCTTTCTTCTTTTTTTTTTTAACTATTGAGTTTTATGAGCTCTTTATACATTTTATTTTATTTATTTGGCTGCGTTGGGTCTTCGTTGCTGCACGCGAGTTGTGGTGAGCGGAGGCTACTCTTTGTTGCAGTGCGCGGGCTTCTCATTGCGGTGGCTTCTCTTCTTGCAGAGCATGGGCTCTAGGCACGTGGGCTTCAGTAGTTGTGGCGCACGGGCTTAGTTGCTCCACGGCATGTGGGATCTTCCCGGACCAGGGCTTGAACCTGTGTCCCCTGCACTGGCAGGCAAATTCTTAACCACTGCACCACCAGGGAAGTCCCTTGAAAGCTTTTTAAAGTTAATTTTTATCAGTGATGTGTACACATATTTGAAGTTAAGTAAACTGCTAAAAGATTTATAGTAACAAAAAAAGCAGTCTCCTGTCTCATTTCCTCTCCATCTTCAGTCCTGTTCTTCAGAAGCATCTTCTACCTCTTCTGTTATATACTCCTGTATTTTCAAAAGATAAGGTATACAGCCATCTCTTGAGTATTAATTTAATATTAGATGAAAATTTTAACCTGTTATAATCTCATCCCACTTTTATCCCAGTTTTTTTTGTTAAATTGATATCCAGTGGTTACATTAATATGCCCATGTGAATATTCCCTATCAAGCCAAATAGTCTGTTATGACTCTATTTCCTTTTTTCTGAAGTTGAAAGTTCTTTTTATTTGATTGATTTCCTTTACGCATTATCAAGTCTTCCTACATCCTCCAACAACCTCTCAGAATGAATTTCTACACAGTCAAACTATTAGAGATATATATATTTCTTCCTGGATACCTCTCTTCTAGGTCTTTCTCCTTCTTGCTTCAGTTCCCTTAGCCTCTCTCATGTGAGATACTGTTGTTAATTTATTGCCTTGGATCATATCATTCTCTAGTAGCTTCTTGCAAAAAGGGTACATGGCAAAGGAAATTTTTTGAGACTTTCCATATTTGAGAATGTCTAAATTCTTTCCTTTCACTCAATTGAAAGTTTGACAGGGCCTAGGATTCTGGTTTGAAAATAATTTTCCCTTAGGATTTTGAAAGTATTACTTTTGTCTTTTAGCTTCTGATGTTGTTGGCAGGTACAATACCATTCTGATTCTTTATCCATCATTTATGACCTAGTTTGTCTCTGGAACTTTTTAGATTTTTAGTTTTTTTGAATTCCTGGTAACAGATCATGTACCTCAGTGGGTGGGTCTTTTTTAAAAATAAATCTATCATTCTCGATACTTGGTGGGCCTTTCCAGGTCCTTAACTTCTTCACGTTTTCTTACATTTTTCCCTCCTGTGATTTTCTTCCCTTTATTTTCTGTTTTTAGTTGGATGTTGGACTTCCTGGATTGATTGTATAATTTTCTATTTTCTAGCTTTGCTAATTCGTTCTTTCTGCGAGATTTCTTTGACTTTACCTTTTAACTTTTCTATTGAAGATTTTATTTCAGCTGTAGTATGTTTAAATTTCTAGTGTTTTTTCTGGTTTATTCCTTAAAATTTGTTTTTAAGCATTCTGTTCTTGTTTTATAAATACAGTATCTTTCTTGGAAGATAGCTTTTTTGACATTTTCTTCTTGACTCTCTTTTTCCTTCGAGTTTTCCATACCATGTTTGTTTTATTCTGTATTTTATTTTAGAGGCCTTCCTCAAATGATTGGTGATTTCAGGACATACATTCATAATTAAGAATGGGTTGTTGAATCAGCTGCACTTCAATAAGATTTTTTTTAAAAGTGCCAAAAAAAAAAAAAAAAAGAATGGGTCTTTGAAAAGATGTTCATGAGCTTTGTAAACATGGGTGGGGCTTTTTAATCTCCCTGGTTTTAGTTTCATCTCCACACTCCACTGAACCTCTTGTTCCTGAACTCAGAGTGTGTCAGTTTCAGATTTTCTAGAGAATAAATCTTTAGACTCCTGCTAGGTCTTGAGGAGTGGTAATATCTGGTTATGTGAAATGGAGACTAGGTCTTGGGGTGTCCTTATATAAACCTTCAATCAGGCCTTTACTTTCTGCCTGGTACCTAATACCTCCTATTGCTAAACCTCCTATTTAGCCGTGAATTGGCTTGCTCCTCATTGGTATCTTCTTCAGTGGGTTCTGAGGTCATAAACTTCTTCATCTATTGTGGTTAGTTACAATGTCTCTCCATTGCAATGAAGGTAAACTCTTTATATTTCTTGTTTTCCTTAAAGTTTTGGTGTGATTTTGGAGAGAAGGGATCAGAAAGATTTTTCTCTTTTAGTTTAACTGGAATTTGAAGTAATTTTTGACTCCAAATGATTTTTGACTCCACTTTTTAACTCATAAATAACATCCAGTAGGATTAGGGATGGATGATACTTTGCTACTGTTCTTGTAAATATCTAGTCCATCCTCAAAATACTGATATTTTTGTTATTTAGGGTAGTCAAATGAATGTAGTAGGGAATCAGAGTATTCACAACAGCACCATTTAAAGGAAAGAGCTTTAATTTAGATGTATAATTCTTGGCTGATTTACTTGGGGGGAAGGGAGAGTATTTTTTGCTTTTTGAACAAAGTATGACTGTAGTCTTAAACTTCAGTCTTTTGCTCTCGATGTATACTATTTTATAGAATACTGACCAACAAATGATTCAGCAAACTCATAATCTGTCAGAGGATTGCAGTGGGTCCTATATATTACAGCACTTGGCTTTGAATGATAAGGTATCGCCCGCTTGATTTTTAGCTGGTTTGAAACCTACTAGTAAATATTTTTCCTTACAAAGTGTGAGTAGAGTTATTCTGCCTCTTTGTATATTCTCAGTCTTGCTAAAATGGCTTTGCCTTCCTTAAATTAGACATTAAATGGATACGTGTGAATTTTTAAAAATCCATTCGTGTCTTTTTGCATATTTTTGTGTGTGGGAATATATAGTCAGCATAATAAATGGACAAGAGTGCTGTGGAAGGTAAATATAATATCAAAATAACTGTTCAAGTGTTAGCTCTTTGCTTAAGTGAGTAAGAATTCTGAAAACTTTTTTCTTCTTTTGGAAAGTTTCAGACCTACAGTAAAGATACTTATTATAATGAATCCTCTTATATCCTTCCTCTAGATTCACCAATTGCCAATATTTTGCTACATTTGGTTTTATGTCTCTTTAGATAGTTTATTTTATGTATGAAGTGGTGTCTGATTCAAAATAGATTAAAGATTTGTATGCCATAGTCATTTTTCAAAAATAAAGTAGGAAATTAAGCTACAAGCCTTTGCACTTGCTGTTGAGGTTTTGCAATGTGTCAGGCACTCTCTGTGAGCACCAGAGATGCAGTGGTGAGTAGTACAACTTGGTGCCTGTCCTTGTGGAGTTTAAGTTCTAGTGGAGAATTTTGAAAAGTGCACCAACATACCACTACTTTCTCAGCACCTAAGTTAGAATCTGATTCTCAGTATCTTTGCTGCTCTTCTAAGACATTTCATATTTGTGGGAAATACAAGCTTTATGCTCTTTAAGACACCTTACTTTTCTGTTCTGTTTTCTTGTCTTACAAAGTTACGTTTGCTATACCTCATGAAAGAAAGTTTTGTTTTGTTTTTATAAGATACAGAATTTTAAACAGTCAGGTAGTAACACTTACATGTATCTAGAGACTAGTCTTCCATTAACCTCTGGACATAATACAGACGAAAACAAATCGTATATTCACAAATCACCTAAATTAAAGCCACACGTAGTACTTAGTGTTTTCTTAGTGCCTTACTGACTTTGTTTTTTAATTCCATTTTATTAGACCCCGAAGAAGCAGCAGACTTTTGTTTTTATGCCGGTGACATGTCCAGCCAGCAGAAATGAGACCAGATAGACATTTAGGTAGGAGACCTGAAAACTAAGACAAAGATTAAAGATTGTATTACCGTACGATACAGTTACAGATTTGTGAATTGATGATTATGGCCAATGAGAAGTTCCTTTTTTTTTTTTTGGCCGTGCCGCACGGCTTGCGAGGTCTTAGTTCCCCGACCAGGGGTTGAATCCCGGCTGTGGCAGTGAAAGCACCGAGTCCTAACCACTGGACCGCCAGGGAATTCCCTAGAAGAAGTTCTTTTATCTTCAGTAGTCTCTGTTGAGGTAGAAAGTTTGATATATTTTGGAGACATAATAAAAAATGAGTTTTGGTGCCTTATGTATGTATAATCAGAGTTTAACTTTTGTGGAATAATTTTTCCACAAGATGCTGGATAAATGCTTTATTATAATAAAATGAAATTATTTCTTGTATTCAGAAAGAATTTAAAAAATTGGGATGCATTGATGGAAAAGTGAAGCCTCAGGATGAATATAATCCAAACAAAGTTATGAGCTTAGATGAGGTAAATTTAAGATTTACTCACTAGTTCTCAAGTATTAGGATTGTTGGAGGATTATCCTTTAAAATGTGAGTGAACAGTTTGGGGGATAAATATAAGGATTTTTTTTTCATGTTGAATGAAACATTTACAGAAGTAATTTCTCTATTTTAAATGGATTCAAAAAGGGTCTGCACACATGTGTGAATGTCAGGACCATAAATAGCATCTTAATGAAACTGGCTTATACCTAAGCTCTAAGATGGACTTCCAGGAAGTCAGCCATGCTCTTAACTTAATATGCCTCCCTCAAGAATAGTGGGCTTTTTGAATAAGTCAGACAGGGTTTAGCAGTTTGTATTTCTCTGTACAATAAAATATTCTAATAAAAGTATTTAATAATAATATCTTATATAACACAGGTAACTATAAATTAAGCAACAGGTGGACAGTTTCCTTTGTGGAGTATTTGTGACTGATGATCAATGTGTGCTTAAGGGAATAAAAATAATTTCAATGTTAACCTGATATACTCAAATAACTAATTTTTACACTATAATATCGTGACTTCCCCCTCTAATTTTTCTTTTTCTTTTTCTTTTTTTAAAAATATGCATGCATTCCTCTTGGGTGTGTATTTAGGGGTGGGATTGCTGGGTCATGGTGTACGCATATATTTAGCTTTGGTAGGTACTAGCTTTCGCAGATAGTACTGAACAATTTTACAAAGTGGTCCTATCAATTTTGGTTCATCTTTTTTTTTAAATTTATTTTTATGTATTTATTTTTGGCTGCCTTGGGTCTGCATTGCTGCGCATGGGCTTTCTCTAATTGCAGCAGGGGGGCTACTTTTCATTGCAGTGCTTGGGCATCTCATTGCGGTGGTTTCTCTTATTGTGGAGCACAGGCTCTAGGCACGCAGGCTTCAGTAGTTGTGGCGAGTGGGCTCAGTAGTTGTGGCTCACGGGCTCTAGAGCACAGGCTCAGTAGTTGTGGCGCACGGGCTTTAGTTGCTCCGCGGCATGTGGGATCTTCCTGGACCAGGGCTCGAACCCGTGTCCCCTGCATTGGCAGGCGGATTCTTAACCACTGTGCCACCAGGGAAGCCCCTTCCCCCTCTAATTTTTCTTCAATTTCTCTTCTGAAAAACTTTATTTAATAAGATGTCTATATGTAGGTGCCACAGATTACAGGACTTTTTAAAAACTTTCTTCTTTAGCCCCCAACACATTTTCTTGAGCTGATTTTTACTTTTTTTCTACGTTATGCTTTTTAGCAGGCACTGTTTAAGTCATTGGTGATGAATATATATATATATATATATATATATATATATATATATATATATATATATATATATATATATATATGAATGCTCTTATTCTTTGCCCTAGGTTGTGGTCTTTCTATTAAATGATGATTTCCAACTCCAGCAGTGATTCAGTTAAGCACAATTTGCCTTTTAAAACTTGCCTCAGTCTCAGGTAACATCTTCATCCTTGACATTCTGTCTCCCTTGGAATGCGTGAGCCCCCTGGAATGCTTTAGCCCCTGCTGAATGGACTGTTTCTTCAAACATTTGCCTTTTTTCCTGATCTTCTATTGAATTTTAGCAAACCTACTGAGTTTAAAATTGCTTCAGTTGAGTGAGAGTTTTTTAGGGAACTGTATTTTCAAATACAGTTTGTTTTATCATCTGTTGTTAGGTGAATTTGTTGGTTGATGGAAATGAGTGGCTAGAAGGGAAGAAATGGAGGTCTTAAAACATTAATTTTAAGGAAAGCATTATAGGTAACTTAATTTCAAGAGTAAATAATTAAAATTTTTTGTTAGTTTGTTCTTGACTCTTCTACTGTAAAACACATCTTCCTCAAAGCAATGGTGTCAGTGTGCCTGCTTGGTATTGTATGATATATGCAATGCAATTGTACATATGTTGTTTTGTAGATTTTGAAATGTACCATGGAGTACTATTACAGCTTGGCTCATCCTCCTTGCTATTTGTCAGTTAAATTTTCTCACATAACTGCCATGATCTGCTTCAGTGGATGATTTTCTTTTAAGACCATATTTGGCTTTCCTCAGCCATTGAATTTGAACAATCTGTGGTGGGTTGATTTTCTTTAAAGATGATAAAGAATGATCCTTTTTTTTTAAATACCTTTATTGGAGTATAATTGCTTTACAATGTTGTGTTAGTTTCTGCTGTACAACAAAGTGAATCAGCTGTATGTATACATATATCCCCATATCTCCTCCCTCTTGAGCCTCCCTCCCACCCTCCCTTTCCCACCCCTCTAGGTTGTCAACAAAGCACCGAGCTGATCTCCCTGTGCTATGCAGCAGCTTCCCACTAGCCATCCATTTTACATTTGGTAGTGTATATATGTCAGTGTTACTCTCTCACCTCGTCCCCTTCCCCACCGTGTCCTCAAGCCCATTCTCTATGTCTGCATCTTTATTCCTGTCCTGCCATTAGGTTCATCAGTACCGTTTTTTTTAGATTCCATATATGTGCGTTAGCATCTGGTGTTTGTTTTTCTCTTTCTGACTTACTTCGCTCTGTATGACAGACTCTAGGTCCATCCACCTCATTACAAATAACTCAGTTTCGTTCCTTTTTATGGCTGAGTAATATTCCATTGCATATACGTGCCACATCTTTATCCATTCATCTATTGATGGACATTTAGGTTGCTTCCATGTCGTGGCTATTGTAAATAGTGCTGCAGTGAACAAAGAATGATCCATTTTTTGAAATACGCAATGACTGTGAAGACAGTGGTTCCAAAGTGTGGATCTCTTCACAGCAGCACCAGCAGCACCAGGAAACTTGCTGGAAATGCAAATTCTCACGTTCTACCTGTCAACTGTTGAATCAGAAATTCCTTGGGTAGGACTCAGCCATCTGTATTTTGATGGAGCCGTCCAGATGATTTCCATACAAGCTAAAGTTTGAGAGCCAAGGTAGTACTATTAAATACATCACAGAAGTAGTTGTATTTTACTTTTTTTCCTCCTTCCACAGTGTATCTTGGCGATCATTCCTCATGATTAGTTTCTTCATTTTTTAAAAACTGCTGCATAGTGTTCCATTAGATGTATCACGATTTAGTTAACGAGTTCCGTGTTTATCAACATTTTGGGTCTGGAGCATAAAGTGTTTAGAAATTATGTGGTGCCGACTGTGAAGGGCCTTATATGATCTGGCAGTAAGCTTGTACTTCATCCTGTAGATGGGGTAGTGAGTGGCAGGATTAGATCCATGTCACATAATCCTGATGCTACCACTGGCTGGGCGAATCGGTGCCACTAACTTAGGGAATATGCTAGTTAGGAGCATGTCTCACAGGCATGACGATAAGTTTTTTTAACCAAAATGCGAAATTTGAGAAGTACATGGTAAATATTCCAAAGGTTTATTGGGGCAAAAACCGTGAGTACTTTAGGATTACGATTATCATAACTAGTCAGATGATTTAAAAAATAGAACTACTGTATGGTTCAGCAGTCCCACCTTTGGATATAGATCCTGAGGAATTGAAAGCAGAGTCTTGAAGAGATTTTGCACACCCGTGTTCATAGCAGCACTTGTTACAGTAGCCATGAGGTGGAAGGAACCCAAAGTCCATTTGTGCTTATCAGGAGCTGGGGGAAAAGGGGCAAAGGAGCGTTGTTTAATGCATGTAGTTCTGCAAGATGAAAAAGTTCTGGAGATCTGTTGCACTACAGTGTGAATATACTTAACACTACTGAACAGTACACTTAAAAATGGTTAAGATGGTAAATTCTATGGTACTTTTTTAAAAAATAAATTAATTTATTTATTTTATTATTTATTTATTTATTTTGGCTGCGTTGGGTCTTTTGTTGCTGTGGCTTCCCCTAGTTGCGGTGCGCTGGGGGCTACTATTCATTGCAGTGCGCTGGCTTCTCGTTGTGATGGCTTCTCTTGTTGTGGAGCATGGGCTCTAGGCATGTGGGCTTCAGTAGTTGTGGCACACAGGCTCAGTAGTTGTGGCTCATGGGCTCTAGAGCACAGGCTCAGTAGTTGTGGTGCGTGGGCTTAGTTGAGCCGCGGCATGTGGGATCTTCCCAGACCAGGGCTCGAACCCGTGTCCCCTGCATTGGCAGGTGGATTCTTAACCACTGTGCCACCAGGGAAGCCCTGGTACTTGTTTTTACCACAATAAAAAAACCCCACATCACAACTAGGTTGGGATTGTATAGCATACATAGTTCAGGCCATACCACCATGGTCATGTCCAAAGCGCACTCAGTACAGGCGTACCTCATTTCACTGTGCTTTGCTTTATTGTTCTTCACAGATTCTTAACTTTTTACGAACTGAAGGTTTGTGGCAACCCTGCATTGAGCAAGTCTGTTTTTCCAACAGCATTTGCTCACTTCGTGTCTCTGTCATATTTTGGTAATTCTCATAATATTTCAAAAACTTTTTCATTATTATTGTGTTTGTTATAGTTATCTGTGATCAGCGATCTTTGATGTTACTATGACTTGCTGAAGGCCCACATGATGGTTAGTATTTCTTAGCAATAAAGTATCTTTAAGGTATGTGCATTTTTTTAGACCGAATGCTATTACTGAATAGACTACAGCATTGTATAAACATAATTTTTACATGCACTGGGAAACCAGAAGATTCATGTGACTTGCTTTATTGTGGCATTTGCCTTATTGTGGTGGTCTGGAACAAACCCCCAGTACTTTGAAATATTTCGAGAATTATCAAAATGTGACACAGAGACAGGAGGAAGTGAGCAGTGCTGTTGGAAAAATGATGCCAACAGACTAGCTCGACACAGGGTTGCCACAAACCCTTCAATCTGTAAAAATGCGCAACGTCTTTGAAGCACAATAAAGTGAAATGCAATAAAATGAGGTATGACTGTACATTATTTCAGTTCATTCTCACACTAATCCTCTGAGGAAATTTGTATTATCCCCATTTTGTTAATGAGAAAATTGAGGATTAGGAACATGAGGTAATTGAGCCAAGAAGGTCACACAGCTAGTAAATGGTGAAACTAGAATTGTTAATCCCGGTCCCTCAGACTCAAAAGCCCATATTCTTTCCAGTACATTATACCAGAGAAGCTGGAAATACAGACTTTTACAAAAGTGAAATCATTTTAAAAAACCTAGAACAAAACAATACTGGCCAGACCTGAAATATTGGTACAAGGGCTACCATTTTGTGACTCATAAAACTTTATTGAAAAGTGTGTTTTCGGACTTCCCTGGTGGCGCAGTGGTTAAGAATCCACCTGCCAGTGCGGGGGACACGGGTTTGATCCCTGGTCTGGGAAGATCCCACATGCCACGGAGCAGCTAAGCCCACGTGCCACAACTGCTGAGCCTGCGCTCCAGAGCCTGCAAGCCACAACTGCTGAGCCTGTGCACCACAACTACGGAAGCGCATGCGCCTAGAGCCTGTGCTCCGCAACAAGAGAAGCCACTGCAATGAGAAGCCCGTGCACAGCAACGAAGAGTAGCCCCTGCTCGCTGCAACTAGAGAAAGCCTGCACGCAGCAACGAAGACCCAATGCAGGCAAAAAATAAATTAAAAAAAAAAAAAGTAGTTATCAAAACACACACACACACACACACACACACACACACAAGTGAGAAGAAAAATATCTTTTACAAGAGTAATTTCTTTGGGTACATAATTTTGGGGATGGTTATAAACAGATTAGATGTAGTTTCTTTATAGACAAAGAATTTGACTTGCTTTTCATATTTTTAGGTTGAAAGAGCTGATACATAGTTGAGATTTTTTTTTTCTATTTATCTCTTTTGTTGATAATTTTAAGCAGCCATTGCTCTTCCCAGCATCAAACATCATACCCCTTAAATGGGACTCACTGGAACGTCAAAATCTCTAACTACCACCAGCCTAAGGTTGTAGGAGCTTTCAGAAAAGGGTTGGAGTTGGTTTCTATATATGATATTTTGTTTGGTTTAGAATATTTTTATCATGTGGTAAATCACTGTAGTAAGTGCCTTTACTCCTGGGCCAGGAAAGTGATTTCCAATGACAGATGCATCTGTTTTTATTTGAATAATATTTTTTTAAATTATATTTAAAGTAATGCCTATTAGCTTAAAAACATAGCATTAGAATGTATAGCATAGAAAGGGTAAGTACTGTGATGTCCCTCTTCTTTGCTGCTAATTGTTGCACATCCTTAATGTAATTTTGATGGCAATACTTTTTTTCAGTACATTTGTGTATTAGGAGGTGACAGCTCCTTGCTTTTCCCTGCCCCCCCCCTCGCCCCCCGCCAACCCAGCTGGCTTAAACAACAACAAAATGTTTATGTGTCACTTTTAGGGTTAGTTTGTTAAATGCTCAGCAACCTCACCAAGAACCCAAGTTATCTTTACATCCTGCCACTCAGTCAGTTAGTTTGTCCTCAGGCTAGTTCTCTTCATTGGTGTGGAGATACATGCAGCAATTTTAGGCTCCAGACATACTGAGTCATAACATCATCCAGAGGAAAAGGGACAATTTTTTCCTCGTGTCTCTTTTTTTCCCTTCCAGCTTTTTATTTTAAAAACTTTCAAATGCACTGAAAATTTGGAAGAATAGTGTAACTATTCACATATATGTCCTTCATGTAGATTTTCTATATTATTAATATTTTGCTGCATTTGTGCACTCATACCATTTGTATTTGTATTTCTTTTATTTGCTAGGCCATTTGAAAATTTGTAAGTAAGCTGCAGATATCATGACACTTCATCCCCTAAATACTCCAGTACGTATCTCCTCAGAACAAGAATGTTCTCTTATATAACTACAACCTCATAGTTACACCCAAGAAATTTAATATTAGTCAGTAGTATATGCTTTATAGTTCTTATTCAAACTGCCTCAACATTTTTGCCTTTTTTGGGGAGTGGTTGGTGGTGTAGGTGTCCAGAGTCCCATTCAAGATTATGCATTGAATTTAGTTGTCCTGTCTCTTTACTTTTCTTAATCTAGAATAAATAAGATCGTGACATTGAGTTTTTTGAATGAGTCTAAATATTTTATTAAGAATGACCCACATTTTGGATTTATTTCCTCATGAATAGATTCATATTAAACATTTTGGCAAAAATACTACCTAGATGATGTGTCTTTCTCAGTGCATCACATCTCAGTGCATAATGTCATTTTGTCCTATTATTGGAGATACTAAGTTTGAGCCCTTGGGTAAGATAGAGCCTGCCGGATTTCTCCATTAAAGGTACTTTCCCCCTTTGTAATTAATAAATTATAGGTAGGGTGATGCTTTGAGATGGTGCATTTAGTAACATTTTACCTGTTGGTTTGATCTATGAATGAATCAGTTATTACATTTTTGGTTGCAAAAACTGTTTGTCTTTCATTTCTTTTTCTCTTTTTTTTGGGCGGGGGGCACACCTCGCAGCTTGCGGGATCTTAGTTCCCTGAGCAGGGATTGAACCTGGGCCCCGGCAGTGAAATTGCCTAGTCCTAACCACTGGACCACCAGGGAATTCCCCCATTTTATCTTTTAAGAGCATAAAAACTCTGACCAGAAGCCCTTTGGCCGGCTTACGTTCACATTTCATTAGCTAGAATTGTGTTAACATGGCCATGATTAAGCAAGCATTTTCCTGACTTTTTTTTTTTAAGTCATATTTCTAAATCATGTGATTATTATACTGCTGTTTATTTATTAATTTTAGACATTATTTGTTGATTTCCTGTTGTGGAATATGAGAGTTTTGAGTCCAGACATTCTGGAGCCAGAATATATAGGAATATAGGAATGGAGGAGTCATTGGTACATGGTGTGTTTGGGGACTGCAGGTAGTACGAAGAGGCGAGAATTCGAGGCATGACAGGACATAAATTGGGGCTAGATTGTAGAAGACCTTAACAGTCTTGTTAAGGAGTTTGGATTTTCTAAGATATCATCACGTAGGGCAATGAGTTCAGATTTAAAGTATGACATTTTTCTCTCTTTAAAAAATGTGCTGTAGTTGGCCCTCTGTATCCGAGTTACAGAGGGCCAACCAACCATAAGGGACTTGAGCGTGCACTGATACCGAGGGATGACTGTATATATACTTTGATGTGTGTGTTAAAAAGAACACAAAGAGATATATACCAAAATATTAACATGGGAATTAATGGAGGCAGAGAGACAGATTTGCAAAATGCTAGGTAGAATCCAAGAGAGAGAGATGATGAGGGTCCAAGCTGGGAAGGTGAGAATTAAGATATTAAAGATTTGGTGTGATTCATGTTGGGGACAAGATTGGTGAGATCAAGGGACCTAACTTAGGTAACTAGTAACTGATATCTTTAACTGAAGTAGTTAATGGTAGGGCGGGGATGGGGATTTCCTCCCCTTATTTGTGAATTCATTTATGTGAGGTCTCTGCTAATCCATATAAACTCTATTGGAAAGATCAAAGGGATGAGCTCTTCAGTAAGTTAGCAAACATGTATTCAGTACTCACTATGGGCACTGTGCTAGGTTGGTGGAGAGTGAACAAAGTTGAGTATGCCTAGTGGCTGGAGTGACCATGTAATTTATCATCCAGACTGAAGTCTGAGAGTGAAAGGGGTGCTAAAAATAGTTACATAATTTGTTGAAATATTTGACACTGTTTTTATTAATTTATTCCAAAACTATTTTAAAAAATAAGAATTTTTAATTCTTAAAAATGAATGTCTGTTTTCATGAAAGTAAAACTTTTTTTTCTTAGTATCAAGTATTTGATTGTTAAAAACATGATCCAGGCAGAATAGTCTTTGTGTCATAGTCATATACCTTTATTAACTATTAACTTTGTCTCTAATGCCATGTCCCTTGTATTTCTGTGAAGAATGTGTTTTTTCCAGTATGGTTGCGTTTTTTAAATAGAGTTTTCTGCAGTTCTCTGAGTTGTATTTTAGGGTTTATATATTGCAAATACATAATTGGAAATTTCATTTGGCACTTCCCTTTTTGCGACCTCTTATTTTCAAGAACTGCAATTTGCCAAAGGCTTCAAAGCCTGAAGATGTTTTTGGCATTCCACTTCATTAAATACTTTGATTAAATACTTCCAGCTGATTTTTAAAAATGCAACCAAAATTTAGAAGACTCATTTATTAAAAAAAAGTTCAGTACCACTGTAGGATACTTAGATTCATGAAGTAGTTCTTTAAAGGCTCAAACAGTTCTAAAATATGATTGAGGACATGTAACAAATCACATGCTGCCCGTTCATTCATATGTATTATTAACAGCTTGATCACAGGTTTTATAGTTGAGTCACTGTGTGTATTTCTAAGGTTTAACATCTAAAGCTTGTCTTTCAGTTGGTAGAATATTGTAGCCTTTTTGTATGCAGTTATTTATTTATTTTAATTTTTAAAAATTTATTATTTAATTTATTTATTTTTGGCTGTGTTGGGTCTTTGTTGCTGCGTGCAGGCTTTCTCTAGTTGCTTTGAGCAGGGGCTATTCTTTTTTTTTTTTCAAATATAATTTTTTAAAAAAATTATTTATTTGTTTATTTATTTTTGGCTGTGTTGAGTCTTCGTTTCTGTGCGAGGGCTTTCTCTAGTTGTGGCAAGCGGGGGCCACTCTTCATCACGGTGTGCGGGCCTCTCACCATCGCGGCCTCTCTTGTTGTGGAGCACAGGCTCCAGACGCGCAGGCTCAGTAGTTGTGGCTCACGGGCCCAGTTGCTCCGCAGCACGTGGGATCTTCCCAGACGAGGGCTCGAACCCGTGTCCCCTGCATTGGCAGGCAGATTCTCAACCACTGCACCACCAGGGAAGCCCCAGGGGCTATTCTTTGTTGCGGTGCACGTGCTTCTTATTGCGGTGGCTTCTCTTGTTGTGGAGCACAGGCTCCAGGTGCGTGGGCTTCAGTAGTTGTAGCACGCGGGCTCAGTAGTTGTGGCTCGCGGGCTCTAGAGCTCAGGCTCAGTAGTTGTGGCGCACGGGCTTAGTTGCTCCGCGACATGTTGGATCTTCCAGGAGCAGGGCTCAAACCCTTGTCCCCTGCATTGGCAGGCGGATTCCTAACCACTGCACCACCGGGGAAGTCCCTGCAGTTATGAATAACGTGTTCTACAATCATTCCAAGTATATTTTTTGTTGTATAGGGTTTTTTTTTTTTTTTAAGCTTAGTGGAAATACTAAGAATGTATGTCTTACCATGACATCTGTACTCCGCTGGAATTTGTATCTTCATTATCACTAAGGGAAAAAAAATTGTCTTCAATGTTACATATATTTTTAACTCAATTCACAGTAGCATTCACAGTAATATCAGATGTTTCACCTTCAACAGAATGAACTTACAGAAGCTTTACTCTTATTATTATTTATTTACCCACAACACTTTATAGGGGAGAGGTGTGCCTAGTAAATGGGAGTATGGCAAAACCAATAGTTGCTCAAGTTCTGATTCTCTAGTGTTTTCATGATGAGTCACCTTGTGAAACAAAACCTCTTTAGAATAAAGTCTCCAGTTTTTTACCATGTGTCTTAAAGTGATTTCTGTTCCTGTTTGTTGCTCACGTAAAGGCTTGTTTGGTGTTTTTAGAAAACACTTGTAATGACCCTGGGACTGACTTTGAAAATACAGTATTTTCAAAATTTTAAAAAGTGCAAATAACCATTTTGCCATAATGTTCATATATAACTAACTTCTTAACATGTAGTTTTCAAATTACATTCTGTTTTCAGTGCCAAAAGCTTAATTTTCATTCCATAAATTGGACAAAGTAAAACATGCCATTAATGGGATGATGGTTTTTCTATTTGAAACATGACTATCTCTTTGTCAAGTTATTCTGCTAATGAAGCCAACAGATTAATAATTATTGATTCATTAAAAATTTTTTTGAGTGACAAGAAACTTGGAATTGAAAAAATGAAAAATTAATTTAGAGGAACAGTCATTTGACCTAAATTAAGTCATGCTTCACAGAATGTTTGTAATGGCATCTTTTGTAGCTGCATGTGTTATTGTCATCTTCAGACACAGTGTTACAGTAACTACTACCTTCTGAATTAAATGCTGATGCTGCATCAGATTTTTTTCTTCTTGTCAGTATTATCACTTTAAACATAAACTTTTTCTGAGTAAATTGCTGCCTAGAGGGCTTACTGCAAAATATATAGATTGATTGTAGATATACATTGTATAATATAAAATTATCGTAGCAAAAACATTTTTACTCTCTGTATACTTTATAAAAGAAACATTTCATATACACATATAATTTTCCATGTTTCCCATTTATCCCACTGACTGGTGACCTGATGACTTCTTGCATCTTGTTGAGGCAGCAGCTTCAAACTCTCTTCCCAGCATCTGTTAAAACCAGAGGGAATTGAGGACTTCCTAGGTGGTCCAGTGGTTAGGACTTGGCACTTTCACTTCCATGGCCCTGGGTTCAATCCCTGGTCTGGGAACTAAGATCCTGCAAGCAGAGCGGTGCGCCACCCCCCTCCCCCCACCAAAAAAACCCAACCCCCCCCCTCAAAAAAAAAACAGGGAACTGGCTGCCTTTTATTACACTTTGTCAGCTTGCTATGCTGGAAAGGGAAATGTCAGTCATTTTGCATTTGTAAAGGGTTGGGAAAGAGCAACAGGTTATCACTGGTTATCTTTTTAGATGCAACCATGTGTTAAAAAGTGATAACTGTTTACACTGGACATTTGTCTCACATAACTACTTGGTAAGACCTTGGCAGAAGTTAGTAGCAATTCAAGGTCTGCCAAACCCTCTCCACATACTTTAACGCAGCTTTGTTAAAAATATGAAATCTGAGACAGTAAATTTGGACAGGACATTGGGAAACATGACAAATGAAGACTGTTTTGGTCAAACAGACTTAATGATCACCATACTTGCAGCAATTTGGTGGGGGTGATGTGATGCATATTCATCAAACAAAAACACCAAACCAGAGTAATCTCTAATTAGATAATTACTAGGAATACAAAATATATTGTGAAATTAGAATAAACAGGTTCTTAATCTGTTTCAGGGAATGGGGAGGCAGCTCATGGAATTCGGTCCTGAGGAATTGGAATTTATGCTGCTATCTGAGATATTATTAGAAGTTAGGTAGGAGAAAAGAGTGAGAAGGAAGAACATTTCAGACAGAGGAAATAGTCAGGAAAAGGTCCTTGGTGAGTAAAGAAGCTTATCTAGTTCAAAGAACGAAAAGGTCTGTGTTGCAGGTATGAGTCAGGTAAGGTGAGCAGAGCAGTAGATGTTGAAGAGGTGGGCGTTGGCCAGATCATCCGGAGCCTGGTAGTCCATGCTAACGATTTGAATTCCAGTGAAGGTCTAAGCAGGTATGTGATGTGGTCAGATTCAGCTTTAAAAGGATGGTTGGCCCAGACAATGTGCAGAATGTATTGGATTTGGAATTTTCTAGTGAAAGACTTAACAAAGGTGTGTTTAAACTCTTGTTTGTGTATTGAGTGATTTAATCTTTAAGGATCATGATAGAGTATATGTGAAAGTGCCTATTGGTGACTGACAATGAGCCTTTAATTTTTTGGAAATAGTCTTTTAGTGCCCAAGTATATGTGAGCCAGGGGACAGAATTCTAATCATGGTTAATTTGCTCTGTGAGCTTGAGCAAGTAATTTAACCTCTGAGCCTCTTGCTTTATCTGTAAATTGGGCATGTTAGAGAAATGTGTGTTTAACCTAATTGTGTTAATCGCTTAACTCATATTGGGCTGAGTCTTGCTGAGTCATTTTCTCAGACTGACTATGTGGGCAAGGCTTAATAAAGGCCAGTTAAACTTAATGATATCTCATACCTCATCTGTAGAAGTCAGGGGAAAGAAACAGTCGTTGTGTGTATGTTTTATTTATTGTTTTTAATAAAAGGGTTTTTTGCAGAGCAGTTAGCGTGTCAATTCATGCAGATTCGTTGTTGAGGAGAGAGAATACAGTACACTATAGCTAGGGGACAGGACTACTGAGGCACCTCCTTGTATTTTAAATTTAAGAATTTCTGATTTGCCTTATGCCTGTTACGTCTATAATCTCATACATTTTTTAAAAAATTTGAGCTGCTAATACATTCTTAGTGTCTAATGCAGCCTCTTTTTCCCTCTAAACAGCATTGAGATGCTTTGGAATTTTTTGCCCCAAAAGTTGGCTTTAATAGAAGTGGTTTAAATTTTCTGCAGCAGGACCGTGGCTGAAGCTAGTGGTCCTGTCACCAGTAGCAAGCACCTACCTAGTAGCATCAGTAAAACTGCATCTTTGTCTCTGTAAATAAAAACCATAATCCTAACTGTCCCTGGAACTGTTGGATTGCAGTGTTCCAGCATTTACAGATTTATGTTTTTCCATAATTTAAACTTTTTGAGGTGTATCTTGAAGATATTAATGTATTAGATAGGTGTTTAAAAAGGTGTTTAAAAAACTTTGCTCAGATAGCTTTGTTGGTAACAGTCTGGAGCATTGTACTTCATTGCATGTTAGTCTTAGATTTCTCTTTACTTTTCATTGCTTGTTATATTGAGCCATAGTGGACGTGTAAGCTACAAGTATTCTATGAGAGCTCCTTGATTTTTAATGCTTGGGCCCTTGAACTTGAAGCTACGTATCCTTGGCTTTATCACGGAAGTTGGTCTTCTTGGCTTTGTTTCTCTTTTTCTGTGTTTGACTTCCTGGCTTTTTCACAGAGTGTAGAGGACTTGTTTTTGGCTCTTCTGGGAAGTTCAGAAATTCGAGCTTGCTTCAGAAGGATAGGCTAGAGAGCTCAATAAGATTTGGTGGGGAAGACTAGATCAAATCATGAAGTTGTGATTTGAGCAAAACAGTATTAAATATGGTTTTATCTGTTTGTGTGTGTGTTTTACCATTTTAAAAAACATTAAGTTTTCACAGTCACTTAATAGAGTGACTGTACATCTTTTTGAACCTCAAGGACTTATTTTTTCCTTTTTGGAATTGATTTTTTTAATATATATAAATTTACTTATTTTTGGCTGCGTTGGGTCTTCGTTGCTGCATGCGGGCTTTCTTTAGTTGCGGCGAGAGGGGGCTACTCTCTGTTGCAGTGCACAGGCTTCTCATTGCGGTGGCTTCTCTTGTTGCGGAGCATGGGCTCTAGGCTTGTGGGCTTCAGTAGTTGTGGCTCACGGGCTCTAGAGCGCAGGCTCAGTAGTTGTGGCGCATGGGCTTAGTTGCTCTGCAGCATGTGGGATCTTCCCAGACCAAGGCTCGAGCCCATGTCCCCTGCATTGACAGGCGGATTCTTAATCACTGTGCACCAGGGAAGTCCTCCTCATCTGTTTTTTTAAAAAAAGGAACCAGTGAAATACATAATGAAAGCGTCTAACATTGTATGGCATGTAAATTATCAACAAATGTTAGTGTACCTCCATGGTTCTCAAAATTTGGATCTCCACTGACCCCACCTGGGGATCTTTTTTGACCAGATAGTCAAAACTATTTTCATATTAATTCTAAGATGTTATTTGCCATTGTCATCACGGTACAGAAACAATGGTATGTAAAATTGCTGGTCTTAGTGTGAACAAGACAATGGCACCAAGCTGGCCTAGTTAGTTATTGTATTCTTCACCACCATGGACTCAAACAGGAGAAAACAAAGCTTAATTTCACTTAAAAATGTCCTTGATGAAGCGGAAAGAATTTTCAGTTTTATTAAATCTTGACGCATGAGCACACATCTTTTTTCTGTGACAAAATGGGAAGTAAATGTAAAATACTTCTGCCTCATTCTGTGACAGTGATGGTTGTCTCAAGGAAAAGCACTTGTGAAATTGTTTAAATTGGCCACCTTTTTCAGGAACTCGATTTATTCTTGAAAGAAAACTGGCATCGTATGGTTATTCAAACGAGTATTTGGCAGATACTTTCTCAAATGAATGAAATGATAGTATTTGTTGCCAATGATAAATTCATGCTTTTAAATGAAAATTAGAATTTTGGAAAACTTGGGTCTGCCTCCATGAGCTTGACAGCTTTCCAGTTCTTAGAGATTCTCCTGATGAGGTCCATGGTGATATTAATGAATATGATTTTTTTCATATTGTGTAATGAGATGTGTCAACATTTGGAACTTATGTTGTTAAGCTTAGTGAACTGATGTTTTCCAAAAAATTAATGTTTTATATGTTATAAAATCATGCATGGATAAAAAGATCCACTCCAAGTGTAAAGTAACTGATGGATTTAATGTAATAGAATATGAAAAATTCATTGACATGGTTTAAGGTTCCACATTGCAACTAATCTTTAAGAAAGTACCATTTGTTGAGTTTGGTGGTGTCAAAGAAGAATATTTAGGGTGATCTGAAAAGGCTCTTAAAATATTCTTCCTTTTTCCAGCTACATATCTGCATGCAACTAGACTTTTCTTCATATACTTCATATTCTTAATGCGTTTCAATCAGAAGAGCATATTGCAACAGACTGAATGCCGAAGTAGATGTGAAAATTGTGGTCTGTTAAGCTGGACATTAAAGTTACAAAACTATAAAATCATGCCACTCTTCTCACAGTTTATTTTTGTTTTGGAGAATATAAGTTATTTTTCATAAATATGTTATTTATGGGTTTGTTGTTATTTTAAAATATATTAATAAATATTTTTAAATGTTTCTTAGTTTTAATATCTAATGTGGTAAATATAAATTGATATAATCCACATAAACAAAAGCTTGTTGGGCTCTTTAGTAATTTTAGAAGTATAAAGGGTTCCTCAGCACAAAAAGTTTGAGTCCTGGTGGTCTACCTATTTCATTGCTTCTATGTATGGTCGATCCTAACTCAGTTTATAATCTAGTAGGATAGAGTGACACAAAATGAAAAGTCAGATGGTAGGATAATGTATGAAATAATGGTACTGAGGAAAGTCACTTAAAGGGAATCCATTCAAAACAGTAAAAGAAATTTCCTAACAAGTAATGGAAAACAGACAAAAATGTTGGGAAATTGTTGAGAAATAAAATTAAAACTTATGAAACCTAGTTTGTTTTGTCTTGTATTTGACAAAATTTAGATTATAATTTTGATTCCTTGTTACTATTTGGCACTGAGAAAAAGAATCTAACGTTGGAAGTGTTGGCATACTTTTTCTGACAAAATTATATAAATAAAATCCTTGAATCTTATTTTTGACTTTTATAGTATGAACATAAAAAGCCATTAAAAACACGTTTAAACAATATGGAATAACAGGAGATTAAAATAGGGCAGAGGGATCCAACAAAGAAGCTATTCTAACTATGAAAAATACATTAAGTCCATGGCAGTATCTCAGACTGTTTTATTTTGAAGTGATATTACCTCAATTCGCCCAAAAAAGTAACACAATAACATACTGTTATGATTACAATTTGTTTAAAAAATAAACATACATAACACCTTCAAAAAAAAAAAGTTTGAGTCTTAACTCATTTCTTCAAGGGACTCTCTTAATCCTTTGTTCATATAATATTTTTAATATAAATTTATTTATTTAATTTATTTATTTTTGGCTGCGTTGGGTCTTCGTTGCTGCCCACGGGCTTTCTCTAGTTGCGGTGAGCAGGGGCTACTCTCATTGCGGTGTGCGGACTTCTCATCCCGGTGGCTTCTCTTGTTGCAGAGCACGGGCTCTAGGCACGCGGGCTTCAGTAGTTGTGGCACATGGGCTCAGCAGTTGTGGCTCGAGGGCTCTAGCATGCAGGCTCAGTAGTTGTGGCGGACAGGCTTAGTTGCTCCGCGTCATGTGGGATCTTCCTGGACCAGGGCTCGAACCCGTGTCCCCTGCATTGGCAGGTGGATTCGTTACCACTGTGCCCCCAGGGAAGTCCCTGTTCATAAAATTTTAATTTTAGGCCCACTTGTGCTGCCATCTTTATCTATTTCTGTTTATATGTTAACTATCCACTCCTTTGTTTGTCAGTGACTTATTTCTTCCCTATCATTTTTCAGTGCATCTTTTACTGGATTTCCAGTCTCTCTTTATAATTAGGTTTACACTATATTATTAGAACATCTGGTAAGAGACATACCAACGATGTCTATGTGATGGCTGAGGGATAGATGCTAGTAAGTTGTGTATTTATTAGTATTTTCATGGTGTTATAACTTTACCTTCTTTTTACAGCCTTGTGACTTGGAATCTATCAGTAGACAAGGAAGACTTCCGTAGGCATGCATGGAATCACACATGTTTCAGGAAATGTAAAGAGCAAATGAGGGTACTCCTTTCAGGAAGTTTGGAATTAATGCTTTCTGTATTGTTATTACAATTGTTAATTTCTGTTTGATTTAGAAATAGTTAATTTTAACAGTGTATTAGTAGAATGTTTTTAGCAGTCTAGGAGCTCTCAAATAGAAAAACAATTCCTTATTCTGTGTTTACAGTGAAAGATAACCAAGGTAACCAATTAATGGGAGGTTGATACAAACCAATATGAGTTAGAAATGGGCTTGAAGTTCTTAGATTTGTGACTATCATCATCGTTCTGTAGCACAAAGAGTAGAAGAAGAAAGAGCAGTTGATGAAAGTTATGGAATGGAGAGATTAAGAGTTGAGTGACTGAATGAATCCTTGGATTTTTAAACTAATTCCAGAGGCTATAAACTGGAATACTTTCTTTGTTCTGCTATGTAGTAATCTTTTGGTAGTATAGTAGTAGACAGAACTTTGTATTGGAGACAGAAAACTAGCTTTGGTAACAATAAATTTTTTTAATAGGCAAATGACTTCATATCTTGGCCTTCGTTTCCTGTCTAATAAAATTGATATGATCTAACACTTAGGCTAACTAATGTGCTGGGAGCTGTACTAGGGGGTTTATATGGATTGTCTTTCTGGTTCCTGTATTAGCATGGTCTGAGAGATGGTTTGTGCAGTCCTACATATAGAGAGATAGCAGTGTACCAGCAGTAGTGCCTCTATGAGAGAATGAAGCAACATTTCTTTAAGAGATTTGGAGGAAAGTGACTTAACTGATATGCAAAATAACTTATATACTACTTTGGGGCTTCAAAAGGGAGCAGTAAAGTGAAAGGCTATGATAGCAATGGTAGTGTTACACTGATTGGATCTTGAGGACTCTTAAATCTTTCCACCTTTTCTTTGTCATCTATCACCTCTGGAAACAACATAAGATTGGTCCTGTAAAGGAGGGAGAACCATTGGTCTGATTTCTTGCACAGGCATTCTGTAAGTTACAGATTTTATTTTTCAAGGTAAAAAACAGAAGCGGTGGCATTCATAGTTAAGAGGGTGGACTTTGGAGTCAAACTGACGGAGTTAAAAAGCCAGTCTTAGTAGCCATGTGTAAATGAGCCTTGGGTAAATTACTTATCCTCCTTGTGCCTTAGTTTTTCTCATCCACAAAACCCTAAGAGCTACTATGAGGATTAAATGAGTCAATGGGTGTAAAGTGCTTGTGTCTGGCACATAGTAAGCAGTATATAAGTGTTAGATAAAACAAAAGTAGTAACAAAAGCCAGGGACCTCTGGGAGGAATAAGAAGTTGGGGCCAAAGGCAGAGGTTCTTCTCCCACATTTGTTGTGAGTGGAAACTGAGATTAATTTGGAGGTCTTGAAGAGGCATGCCTGGTTCTAAATTTTGAAGCAGCTACATGCAGCAGTGTGAGAGTACAGGCTTCCTAGACAGTAGAAGAAAAAAGATGCCAAGATGAGATAATTGAAAGTGGAATATTGCTAAGGAATTAGAGAACATTATGCTTAAATTTTATTAGTACATCCCTTTTCCCCACGTCAAACATTCTTAACAAGCCATGTCTCCTAAATTCTTAAGTGCCAAAAGTAGAACTATCCTTTATTTTCCAGTAGGGAAAACAGTCCTCATCTCCTCCATTAAGTCATTTATTGCCTGATGCCATTTGAAGATCCTTCCCATCCACCTCCTCCCGGTTCTCTGTTGGAATGAAATGGTTTTGTGCTTTGGCTGGCAGTGTCCTGAGTGGATCAGCACAGATTTAACTTGTTTAAGCAGATGTTTTTGTCTCTCTGATAAATAAGCTAGAGAAGAGGGTTGCTTGAAAGGTTTTTTTGTTTTTGTTTCTTAAGACTAAAAAAAGGAGGACTTCCCTGGTGAGGCAGTGGTTAAGAATCCGCCTGCCAATGCAGGGGACATGGGTTCGAGCCCTGCTCTGGGAAGATCCCACATGCTGTGGAGCAGCTAAGCCCGTGCGCCACAACTACTGAGCCTGTGCGCCTAGAGCCCGTGCTCCGCAACAAGAGAAGCTACCGCAACAAGAGAAGCTACTGCAACAAGAGAAGCTACCGCAATAAGAAGCCTGCTCACCCCAACGAAGAGTAGCCCCTGCTCGCCGCAACTAGAGAAAGCCCGTGTGCAACAGCAAAGACCCAACGTGGCCAAAAATAAATACATTAAAAAAATAAAAAGACTAAAAAACGAAAAACATTAAATAAAACCTCATCTGAAATCTAAAGGGGAGGAGGACTTAAGGATTTGGAGAAGTCAAGTAAATTAGCAGGAATTTAAAGTGGCTTTGTTTTATCTAATACAGAATAAACAAATGCCATTGCAAAGTATTATTCTGATGTAAAAATTTCGTGACCAACTAACAAGTTGTCATATTACTTAGAGAGTAATAAGCATTATTCATTAATAAGTTTGAAACAGTTGATCAACAAGTCCTAGATTCTGAAGATTTGGTGGCCTTTAAAGATAGTATATGAACTCATTTTAATGATTTAGAAAACCTTTTAATACTTGAAAAGTTGCAAATATCCATAAAAGGGGAAGGAAGATAGAAAGCAACAAAGGGTTAGAAGATAAGTGAGCAAGTTCTGGAAAAATTGAGAACAATGTTGCTGACTTGAGATGCTGCTTGGAATACAGTTTGGTCTGGATCAAGGAGGTATCAGGAGAATAAGATAAGGGCAGGCCAAAAAGAGGAGAGACAGTTTGACTCACTAATGGCAAAGCGTTAAGACTGGGAGAAGGCTGAAATTGGGTAGCTAGAGTAATGTTCAGAACCAATGTAATAGCTTAATTGAGGGCTTTTTATGCACCATCCTAGACTTCTTACACATTAATCCTCATGTAATCCTTATGTAATCCTCACAGCATACTGGTGATAGAAATTTTAATTCCTGTTGTGGATGGGGGAAACAGGTCTAGAGAGGTTAAAAGTTTCACCCAGTGCAACACAGCTAGTACGTGGCAGAGTCAGAGAGCATGTTTGTCTGTATCCTCTTAATCACTGTGGTCCATACTGCCTTTCTTTTCTTTTTTTTTTTTTTAATTAATTAATTAATTTATTTTTGGCTGCATTGGGTCTTTGTTGTTGGGTCTTTGTTGCTGCACACGGGCTTTCTCTAGTTGCGGCAAGCGGGGGCTACTCTTTGTTGCGGTGCGCGGGCTTCTCATTGTGGTGGCTTCTCTTGTTGCAGAGCTCGGGCTCTAGAGCACAGGCTTCAGTAGTGGTGGCACGCGGGCTTAGTTGCTCCGCGGCATGTGGGATCTTCCTGGACCAGGGCTTGAACCCGTGTCCCCTGCATTGGCAGGTGGATTCTCAACCACTGCACCACCAAGGAAGTCCCCATACTGCCTTTCTTAATTCCTAAAGTTAATTCACTGTCAGCCCTAACCTTATATTTGCTTATTGATGTGTAGTGTATAACCTAACAGATCATCAATATGATTGGAGTAGTTTGGGAGGGATCATGATGGTTATTTGAGGCAGAGTTACTCTTGATGCTGTGGTACCAAATAAGAACATATGAAGATACCGTCATGTTCTAGAGAACACCACCTTCTGGAAGGTGCCTCCAAAATTTTGAGTAGTGGAAGTAGCAACAAAAGCAGCTAATGGTGTTTTATCACAGAATCTACTTGCTCAGTTCTTTGACATGAAAAAAGTTTCTCTTTCCTTTTTAGAAAAGTGTCAAAGGAGCATTATAAAAGAAGCTCAGGAATAAAGGAATGGAGGAAGTTCATTAGGGACTCAAGGAGTTAACTACACATGCCAAATTTAAAACTACCTCTGGAAATGTATGACTCCAATAAAACAAATCTTATGACTTCTGTGAAACAAAGCAAAACTTATTAATTTCTACTATACTAATTTTGAATTCAGAATAATTAAGACATATTAAGTGGGTTGTGTTTTACTTTTTCAGAGCGTTTGAGTTTTCAGAAATTGTGTGAGATGTACATGTGAATTGGTTATATTTTTTTCATTTTTACCAAATTTCATAGGTGGTAAAATGCAAATTCTAAGTAAATATTTAAAATGCCACATGGATATTACAAATATAGGTATTAAAGGAAACTAAATTTTCAAATAGGAAAACTTATTCTGGCAGGTCGAGAAAAGGCATCACATCTTTTGTGTATAGAGAAACATGTTAATTTTCTGTTTTTGTGGTATTGCTTCTCTTGCTTTTATATTACTGTCTATAAACTGATGTGGAATTTGTCAGATTTCCCAGCTGTCTTTTCCAGCTATATTACTTGTGAGAATCCTAATGACTTTATGAATTAGAGGAGTGTCTCTAAAATTAGTGCATAACAAATAAGACTTTCTTCATCCTGACTTACAGATACAGCAGTTCTTGGGCTTTATTATATATTACCGTGTGATGTCAGCTTCTTTGGTTTACTTGGATGAAATTATTTTTTGTTAGAATGACTTTTGTTGGCATCTGTAATGTAATTTTAAGGTAATATAATGTACAGATACTTTAGCTACTTCGGTTTTTTAAAGTCTATGAATGAGATATAAGAGCAATATGCAGAAATGAAATGTATTTATATACACTGGCAATGAAACATCCAAAAATGAATTTAAGACAATAATTCCATTTACAGTGGCATCAAAAGAAACCAGTATTTAGGAATAAATTTGGCAAAAGAACTGCAAGACTTGCACACTGAAAACACTGTTGAAAGAGCTTAAAGAAGATCTAAGTAAATGGAAAGATTACCCCACTGTTCATGGACTGGAAGACAATATTAAGATGGCAGTACTACCCAAATTGACCTACATATTCAGTGCAATTCCTATCAAAATCCTAGCTAGCTTGTTTGCAGAAGTTGACAGGTGGCCCCTAAGAGTCATGTGGAAATAGAAAGGACTCAGAGTAGCCAAAATTACCTTGAAAAGAAGTACAAAGTTGGAAGATACACTACCTGATTTCAAAACTTAAAGCAAAGCTACAGTAATCAAGACAGTGTGGTACTAGTGTTAAGACAGACATACAGATCAATGGACTAGAGTGGAGAGTTCAGAAATAAACCTTTACATTCTGGTCAATTGATTTTTGTTAATTTGATATTAAGTACTGCAAAATACTGTCCTTTCCAATTCACCCTTCTGTCTCTACCCTCTCAACTTCCTTCCATTACTTAAATCAACAGGTGTTTATTGTGAGCGCATAGGACTAGGATGACTTCTCAGGTGATTTATTCACATACATCTGGCCTGACAGAGCTGGCTTGTACTCTAAGGACTTGTATCCTAGAAGAATGCCAGCTTTTAACAGCAGTTAGAGAAGAATGGTGAATAAGTATGTATATGAAATATATACATTTATAACTCAGTATCAGTGTTGCTCTTGCTGGTGGCTAGATTTGGGATAGTAAAAGAAAAGAATTCGCTATTTAATAATTATATAATGAAAGAAAGCTAATTACAAAATCGGGTACAAAATCCAGATTACTTTGGCTTTGTTTCTTCACTCTGTAGTGTCAGACTGCCAGTATATCATAATGAAGATATGTGAGAAATATTATCTGTCACAGGTGGAGAAAGAATAATAGCTGGATTGTTTCTGAACTTTGTAATAAACTTTAAAAAAAAAGTCTCATTTGATTAAAAAAAAAACTTCCTTGGCTCAGATACTTTAATTTCAGACTTAGCAAGTTTTCAGTAAATAAAAATTGGCCCTAAAACCTGGAAAGAATTGATAGTGTAGTGTACCAATACTTTAAGTTACAACCCTCTGGAACAATAGAAGGTGGGGGGACTGGGGCAGAGGCTATGAACTCCCTGAAATTCTACTTACAAATTTTGTATGTATGCACATTGGTGTGAGGGCATGTGCAAAGGATCCATGATTTTCATTAGGTTCTCAAATGATTTGGAACATATCCCAAAAAAGATTAAGGATTGCTTAAACCTTTAAAAGACAATAAAGCTGTTGAGAACTTTTACTTCTGGACATTACAGAGTAATTTACTGGTACCAGATTAGCCCTCTGGCCATAAATAAGGAGGAAACTGGACAAAACACATTCAACAGGCAGGGCAGGACTGCATTCCCTGAGAGAAGGAAAATAAAATTCAGCCCTGCGAATCTCACAGGCTTTCTTTCTGAAACTAGATTCCAGTTAGAATCTAAGCAGGGTGAGGCAGTCTTGTTGGGCCAAGGAGGTAGAAGTCAGAGAATAGACTTGGGAGGCTGGAATTTGCGGGGGTGATTACCATAGAAGATGGGGTTACACAGACAGTGAAATCCAGAAATCTGCAGAGGAGTTCCTTTGACTCTTTGGCTGGATACTAAGCTGGGTGGAGCTCCATAGGCTGGGCAAAGAACAACTAACTATTAGAGGAACAACTACCAGAGACTTGGTAGAAGTATTGGGACTTAATGTTGGGTTGTGAGACATTTCTAGTTTTGACCAGCCAGAATGGAGAGACTTTGTGGAATATCAGAACCATTTGGGAGAGTCCCCAGATATGGTACTCCTTAGGAGTAGGGCCAAAGTAACTTTAGAAAAGAGGCTACTCAAGTCCCACCTTAAAACTGTGCTGAAAAATAGGCCTCAAAAGGATTAAGCTGATTCTCAACTAATTTAGCTGCCCACCTGAACAAAACTCAACATGTAAGAAACCCATTGAAGCATTTAAAGGAAGCATGAACGTGAGAGAAATGTAAGATGTAAAAAAGATCTGTTAGAACTCCTAGAACTGAAAAACACAATATCTGAAATGAAAAATTCAGCTGATGGGCTTAACAGCAGATTAAAAGAAGAAAAGACACTGCAGAAGAAAAGATCAGTGTAAGGTAATAGAAACTGTGCAGAATGAAACACAGGGGGAAAAGTCTGGGGAAAAAAGGGAGAGAGCCTCAGTGATGTGTGGGACATTATCAAGCAGTCTCATGCATGTGCATTTGGACTCCAGGACGGTAGGTGGGGGTCCTGTGGTTGCAGAAGAAGTATTTGAAGAAATAATGGCTGAAAATTTTCCAAGTAATGACGAGAACTATAATCCCATAGACTTTATGAACCTAGGTAGGAGGAACATAGAGAAAATCACAGTGAGACACGTCCTAATCCAGTGGCTAAAAACCAGTTACAAAGAGAAATCTTAAGAGAAGCCAGAGGGAAAAAAGACCACATTACATATACAGAGGGACAAAGATAAGAACAGCTGTTGACTTTTCATGAAACAATATAAGCCAACAAATGAGCAACATAACCACACTAAGGAAGAAGAAAAGAATAATCAAAATACCTTTAGAAAACAGTATTTGATTAGCTATTGTAAGAGTAAAGATAAAAAGGACTGTAAACATGCATTTTGGTAAATCTGATTTCTCACAAGGGTATGGGTTAGCAAGTTGGAAACTGTATATACTAGGAATGAACATACAAGTAAATATATTTTAGATGAGAGCCAGGTTTCTATTGTTAAAGAGGTTAAGGAAAGGAAGAAGACTAGAAGGAACTCTGTGATGTTGAATTGGAATCAGAATTATCAGTATGAACTCATGGTTTTATATATTATACCTGCAGATGGTTGTAGAAATACAGGTGTGTGTATATGCATGGATTAGTGTACATAAATATATTTTCTCACTCTGTCCTCTGGGAATGCCTAGAAGAAGCAGTGAGCATACCTAGTGCCCAGATCTTGGACTCTACATTCAGTTTTTCAACAAAAGGAACCAGGACTCTTAAAAAGAACTGACTGATTCCAGAACTGGGATATATGGGAGCATCTTTAGTGCCAGAAAATGAAGAAGTGCTCAGAAAAGGATGGGATATGTCAAAAGTATTTAAGAACCGGGCTTCCCTGGTAGTTCAGTGGTTAAGAATCCGCCTGCCAATGCAGGGGACACAGGTTCGAGCCCTGGTCTGGGAAGATCCCACATGCCGTGGAGCAGCTAAGCCCGTGTGCCACAACTACTGAGCCTGTGCTCTAGAGCCCGTGCCCCACAACTACTGAGCCTGCGCTCTAGAGCCCTCGAGCCAGAACTATTGAGCCTGCGGGCCACAACTACTGAAGTCCACGTGCCTAGAGCCATGCTCCGCAACCAGAGAAGCCACCGCATGAGAAGCCCGTGCACCGCAATGAAGAGTAGCCCCTACTCGCTGCAACTAGAGAAAGCCCGCGTGCAGCAACGAAGACCCAACACAGCCAAAAATAAATAAATTAATCAAAAAAAAAAGTATGTAAGAACCAGCCTGAAAGAGCTTCTAATGTCCAAAGCTGCAATGAAATAATTATAATATTGCATTACTACCAATAGAATAAAATAGCCATTAGTCCATATTGGTATGTATAAAACAAACAGGTAGGTTGGTAGGTAGAAGGGACAAATCATAAATGAAGAATTCCAATTAATAAGTGTAAAACCGTGACTGAAACAAAATCACCATTAGGCAAATACTGCAGTAATAGTTGTCACAGGCAGTCCAGTGATGGAAGGTAAAATCAGTGGGTGAAGGTACGATGAGAAACATTTGCATAGTCTCAAAGTATTTTCTCCTAGAAATTATTGATTACAAAGGGAAAAACAGCAAATTTACAGTGGAGAGAAGCTCTGTAGATACCACCTTAACTAAGTTATTAAGGTTAATATCATAGAACGAAGACATCCACAATATATACTTGATACAATGAACCAAGAAAGGCAAAACATTACATCTGTGGTGTTTTGTGGTATTCTTATCAAAAAATGCAAAACCTTACTCTAATTATGAGAAGACAGCAGACAAACCCAAATTGAGGGAGAATTCTACAAAATACCTGACCAGTATTCTTCGAAAGTATCAAGGTCATGAAAGACAAGAAGAGACTGAGTAACTGTCACAGATTGGAGGAGACTAGGGACGTATGACAGCTAAATACAAAGTGGGAATCTGGATTGGATTCTGGAATACAGTGACATTAGTAAAAAAAAAAAAAAAACACAACTGGTGGATTAGGTCTGTAGTTTGCATTGTACCAGTGTTACTTTCTTGTTTCTGATAAATGTACTATGGTTATGTAAGTGTTAACATTAGGAGAAGCTTAGATGAAAGGTATATGTGAACTCTGA
Source organism: Balaenoptera acutorostrata (assembly GCF_949987535.1). Lineage (NCBI taxonomy): Eukaryota > Metazoa > Chordata > Mammalia > Artiodactyla > Balaenopteridae > Balaenoptera > Balaenoptera acutorostrata. Next base: position 73,830,242 of record NC_080075.1, on the reverse strand, counting down.
GCTATTTTTGCAACTTTTTTGTAAAATAATTTCAAAATAAAAAATTTCTTAAATCTATAGTTCTCCCCAAATTGGGGAGTTGGAGAAAGAAACAGTGCAATCCAGAAGACAGTGAAATTACATATTTAAAGTTCTGAAAGGAAAAAACTATCAAGTTAGAATTTAATCCTAACAAAAATATCTTTCAAAAATGAAGTCAAAATAAAGACATTTTCCATACAAAAGCTGAGAGAATTTCTTGCCGGCAGTCTTGCACTATTACAAATGTTAAAGGAAGTTTTTCAGGCTGAAGAAAATCATTCCAGATGGAAACTCAGATCTGCACAAAGGAATGAAGAGATTAAGAAATGGTAAATATGTGGGGAAATATAAAACACTTCTTTTCTCATTTTAGTTTATTTCAAAGACAATTGACTATTTAAAGCAAAGATTTTTATGTTTTATAGGATTCATAATATTTAGCAAATGTAGAAGTGTAACATGTAGAAGAAAAAAGATTTTTTAAATAGCCCAGTAATAGGAGAAAATGGAAGTATACTGCTATAAGTGTCTTATATTAATACCAGAAGTGGTATAATACTGTTTGAAGGTAGACTGTCCTAAGTTAAAAATGTATATTATAAATGCTAGTGCAACCACTTAAAAAAATTAGGTATATCTAATAAGCTATTAATCATAAAAAAGCTCAAATGACTATTAATATTTGACAAAATAGATTTCAGAGTGAGGGATAAATACAGACTTTACAGTAATACAGACTTTTCAGAACAATAAAGTTGTCAATTTATCATATTTATATACCTAATAACAGTTTCAAAGTACCTGAAGCAGAACCTGACAGAATTGGAAGGAGAAATAGACAATGTACAATTACATAGCTGGATGTTTCAACATTCCTCTTTAGTAATTGATTAAGTAGACATATATTAAAGAAATTGAGGGACTTACCTGGCGGTCCAATGGTTAAGACTCCGCGCTTTCACTGCAGGGGACACGGGTTTGATCTCTGGTCCAGGAACTAAGATCCCGCATACTGTGCGGTGCGGCCAAAAATTTTTTTAAAAATTAAAATAGTAAAGAAATAAAAAGAAACTGAATCTTAGTTTAAAATTCTCTGAAAGAAACCTCAAGGCCCAGATGGCTTCACTGGTGCATTTTATCTAATGTTTAAGGGAGAAAATACCAATCTTAAACTACCTCAGTAAATATAGGAGGAGGGCACACTTCCAAATCATTTATGGGACCAGCTTTATCTTGGATACTAAAACCATATAAAGATAAGACCTATTCCTAATGATCATTGACATGTCTTTCATGAACATGTATATAAGAACTCTTATCTAACTTGCAAATCAATTCCAGGAACTTATAAAACGAATAATATGTCACAACCAAGTGGGATTTATTTCAGGAATCCAATGTTGACTTCACATTCAAAATCAATTTTAATTATCCACCTTAATGGAATAAAGAAGAAAAATCATGAACATCTTTAATACGTATAGAAAACCCTTTGACAAAATGCAACCTCATTTTGCATCATGATACCTCAGCAAACTAGGAATAGGACATTTCCTCAACCAACTAAATGATGTACAGTTAACACGATACTTTAATGGTGAAACTTTCAGTCTAAGCTTTCTCTCTTGAGGATCAAGTACAAAACAACGATGTATTAGAGGTCCTAGCTAGTACAATAAGGCAAGGGAAAGAAGCAAGTCATAGAGGTTGAGAAGGAAGATGATATGGAAGTGCCTTTATACAGACTACCTGATTAAATACATTGAAATTCTAAGCCACCATCACCCCCCCCCGAAAAAAAATGAGCAACTGTAATTAATAAGTGAATGTAGCAAGGTTGCAGGATACAAGGTCAATACAAAAATAAATTGTATTCTATATTTAGCAAAAAAAAAAAACAGTTGGAAAATGAAACTTAAAATTATCATTTACGGTATTATCCACAAAATGAAGTAGGGATAAATTTAACAAAATATGTGCAAGACCTAGGCACCGAAAACTACAAAATACTGTTGAGAGAACTTAAAGACCCAAATAAACAGAGAGCTCTACCATGTTCATGGATCAGAAGACTCGTTATCACTGTACCCAAACTCCTACTTATCTTTCCTGAACATGCCAAGCATATTTCTACCTCAGACCCTGTGCACTTATTGTTTCCTCTGCCTGAAACACTCTCCTCACGTATTTTATTTTTTTGTCTCCTCTCCCTGGAATGTTAATCCCCTCAACAAAGGATTTTGTCTGCTTCATTCAGTGTCAAGTATATAGTAAGTGTGGTTTATTCTGCTGTAACACACATTACTATAATGTGAAATAGCTTGCAGACAATACATATATAGACATATATGTTACATTGCACTAGAAATGCTTGTGTTATCCCTTTATTACATCTTAGGATGTAGTTGGAAAAGTTGAATTTAGCCTTGGTTTTGTCAGTAACTTCTCAGTTCCCAGGAACTTAACCCTGTCTCATGCATTTCAGAAATTAAAATCAGTGTAGTTAATGGCATGCAGCAAAAGAAAAAAATAGATCATTTAATTGGACTTCATCAAAATTAAGAACTTTGATGCATCAAAGGTAATTAAGAAAGTGAAGACAGCCTATAGAATGGAGGAGATATTTGCAAACCATATTTCTGATATGACTCTGTTTTCCAGAAGATATAAAGAACTCTTACAACTCAACAACAAAAAGATAACTTGATTTAAAAATGGGCAGAGGACTTGAATAGACATTTCTCCAGAGAAGGTATACAAATGGCCAGCAAGCACATGAACTGATGTTTAGTATCAGTAGTCATTAGGGAAATGCAAATCAAAACTACAGTGAGGCACCACTTCATATGCACCCCCTAGAATGACTTAACAAAAAGGAAAATATTAAGCATTGGCTAGGATGTAGAAAAATTGAACGAACCCTCATACATTGCTAGTGGAAATGTAAATGGTGCAGCTGCTGTGGAAAACAGTGGTTCCTCAAAAAGTTAAACAAAATTACCATATGACCCAGCAATTCCACTCCTTGTATATACCCCAAAGAATTAAAAACAGGTACTCATATAAACACATATACATGCATATTCATAGCAACACTTTACCAAGGCCAAAAGGCGAAAACAGCCGAAATGTCCGTCAACAGATGAGTGGATAAGCAGATGAGGGTGTATATACATATGATGGAATATTATTCAGTCATAAAATGGAATGAGGTACTGACCAATACATGCTACAATGTGGATGGACCTTGAAAACATTATGCTAAGTGAAAGAAGCCAGACACAAAAGGTCACATGTTATATGCTTTCATTTATATGAAATATCCAAAATCGGTAAATCTATAGAGACAGAATGCAGACTGGTGGTTTCCAGGGGAGTGGTGGGAGGGGATAATGGAAAGCCACTGCTTAATGGGTATGGAGTTTCCTTTTGAGATGATGAAAATGTTTTGGAACTGGATAGAGGTGCTGGTTGTACAATATTGCGAATATACTGAATTGTTCACTTTAAAATGGTAAATTTTATGTTATGTGAATTTTACCTCAGTAGAAAATAGGTTAAGAGCATGCATGGTCTGCAATCAAACAGACATGGAATTGAGTCCTGGTTTTTGCCACCTATTAATTCTGTGACCTTAAGTAAATTACTGTATATTTTGTCTTCTATAAAATAGGCATATTAGGGGAATTCCCTGGCGATCCAGTGGTTAGGCCTTGGCACTCTCATTGCCAGGGCCTGGGTGTGATCCTTGATCTAAGATCCTGCAAGCTGTGTGGCACGGCCAAAGTAAAATAAAATAAAAAATAAAATAAAATAGGCATATTAGTACTTTCTCAGAGGATTTTTGTTAATATTAAATGAGATAGTATATGTGAAATGCTTACAATATTTAATTATCCAGTGAATATTAGTGTTAATTGATTTTTCTTTTGCTGCTGCTATTGGTTTTTATTTCACTTTTCATTTGTAGAATAGAAATAATAGTATGGACTAGGATTGTTCTGATGACTTAATGAGTTATCTATGCAAAGGGCTTAAAACAGTGCCTGGCACATTGTAAATTCTCAAAGTGTTTACTAAGCTATTACTATTAAATGAAAGGATCTTTAGAGGGAACTTTTTTGCATTCTCCATTTTCACATCCATATGGAGATGTCCATTATGGAAAATGGCCTTTTCAAAATTTGTGCTGTTAATGACAGAGCTAGGACTAGACTTGGTCTTTTAACTTTCAGACTAAGCTACATTCAAAGGATTGTAGGTATGCGGTTCCTATTTCCTCTCCTGGTGTGGTGAAAACACTTGATTTTCACTGTTAAAAACCACAGATATTGATCATTTAGCTATAAGTTGTTAAACTTTGGTTGTCTGGAGTTTATTATATAGGTTGTTTCTGCCTGCGTTAATTACTATTGATGTGTCATCAGAAGCCAAGCTTTGGAGAACTGATATTTATAGTGACTAGAAGTTGCAGTTACTTTTCTTGCCACTGGATGGTGCAACATCATTAAGGCAAATGTTTTGCCTGATATTGTTTCTCACTTTCCTGAGCAACTGAAAATTGATAAATGAGTTAGACTGGTAAATTGAAATACTCGTTTGAACTGGGTCCCAGGAATCTGTAAAAAGTGAGGATTTCCTCTAGTATGTTTTTACGTAAGCAAAAGCTGGAAAAGAATCGCTGGTTGGATCAAACCCTATGATTTTGCTCTAGTCTGTGGTAATTTAACAAATGATAGTGTTGCAGGAGAATCTGATTCTTCCTGGCATAATCGTAAAGGGTGATAGGTTTTCCTAGCTTCTCTTGGCAACTGAGTTATTGATTTTGCCCTAATCTTTAAATTGTATCAAAAACTTTTCTGCTCTATCTTAAATATAGGTTTTTTCAACCTATGTTTGAGGGTGTGGAAAGTACATGCTGGAGTGACTAAGGTATTTACTTGGGAAAAGTGCACAGTTGTAAAAGTTGTTTCTGAGAGTGACTGTAGAAAGAAGGTTGGAAGGAATGAGACTGTAGCGGTGGCTTGGGGCCATGCTAGAAGTTCGGTGATCAAGTCGGAGTGTTTGCGTAGTGGAGAGAACATTTGTAAACATACCTCCTCCTCTATTAACCTGATTTTTGTTTCTATTAATGTAATAGCTACAGAGTTTTAGAAGTTAGTACTTTAAGGCCTATGACAACAGCAGCAGCAACAATAAATCCTTGCCCCATGCTCACTTGTGTGTTACCTTTCCCAAACATTTTTTGGCCTTTACTTCTGATATTCAACCCCATATTCCCTAGTCATATGTTTTTAACTTTTAAAAAGACTAATTTGAGAAATTTTGTCTTGTTGTTATGGAAGATGAGAATTGGAATACTCTAATACCATGAGGCATTCTTGGTGCCTCTCCCTTCATCTTCTCAAATAGTTATAACACGTTTTGTTAACTGCTAAACCAAGTAGTGTACTATAATTGCATTTCCTTTCTTGGACAGCTTTCTGTTTTTACTGAGTTTACAGTCCCTTCATTGTTACATATGCTTAGATTTCAAGGCACTATTCATACTTTATCCCAAACTCTACAACAGAATTGCCAGACCCTCTGAACTCTTCTTTTCATTTAAATTCCATTAATACCATTTCATCCCCTCCCTCTCTTAGGAGGCATACCTCTTGGCACTTTCTCTGCATTTTAGCATTTTATTCTGTCCTGTTGTTTTCTGTCCTCATTCTCTCCTGAACTGGTTGCTTCTCTAGGCCAGTTTGAACTGCCCTTTACATCACTCTTTTTTTGGGGGGTGGAGAGGTGTGCTGCATGGCTTGCGGGATCTTAGTTTCCCGACCAGGGATTGAACCCAGGCTACGGCAGTGAAAGCACCGAGTCCTAACCACTGGACCACCAGGGAATTCCCTATGTCACTCTCTTTGCTGGATTCTTTTTCTTCCTATTCTTGGTAAAGCAATCTCTCCTAGTAGCTGTCTTAGAAAAGATACACAAGAGCTAAATATTTTGAGATCTTTCATCTTTAGAAATGCCTTTTTTTTACTCTTATTTGATTTTTGCTGGATATAGGTTGAGAATGCTTTTTTCTTAATTTATTTTTGGCTGCGTTGGGTCTTCGCTGCTGTGTGCGGGCTTTCTCTAGTTTCAGTGATCGGGGGCTACTCTTTGTTGCAGTTCACGGGCTTCTTATTGCAGTGGCTTCTCTCGTTGCGGAGCACTGGCTCTAGGCATGTGGGCTCAGTAGTTGTGGCGCACGGGCTTAGTTGCTCCATGGCATGTGGGATCTTCCCGGACCAGGGCTCGAACTCATGTCCCCTGCGTTGGCAGGCAGATTCTTTTTTTTTTTTTAAACGACAAATACTGTTTTTTGTTTGTTTGTTTAATTTTATTTATTTATTTATTTATTTATTTATGACTGTGTTGGGTCTTCGTTTCTGTGCGAGGGCTTTCTCCAGTTGCGGCAAGCGGGGGCCACTCTTAATCGCCGTGCGCGGGCCTCTCACCATCGCGGCCTCTCTTGCTGCGGAGCACAGGCTCCAGACACGCAGGCTCAGTAATTGTGGCTCACGGGCCTAGTTGCTCCGCGGCATGTGGGATCTTCCCAGACCAGGGCTCGAACCCGTGTCCCCGGCATTGGCAGGCAGACTCAACCACTGCACCACCAGGGAAGCCCCAGCAGGCAGATTCTGAACCACTGTGCCACCAGGGAAGCCCAAGAATACTTTTTATTTACCTTTTTGTATTCTGGATTCTAGTGTTGCCGCTGAGTAGTTCAGAGTTGTTATTCTTGATTGTTTAACATGGCCTGGTTTCTCTGCAAGCTTTTATAATATTATCTTTATTCCTGAAATGTATCTTTAGCCCTGAAATTTCATGATGATATAATTTGGTATAGATCTTATTTTATTCATTATGCTAGGCACTAGGTGAGTCTTTCAGTCTAAAATAGAGTCCTTTGATTCTGTTAAGTTTTCTTGCATAATTTTTAGATTACTATTTTCTGTGTGTCGTTTTCTCTGTTCTTTTTTGAACTTCTATGAGTTAGATATCAGATCTCCTGGTATGATCTTCTGACTTATATCTCACATATATTCCATTCTTTGTCATTTTGTTGTATTTTTTGAGAGATCTTAATTTTCCTTTACAGCCTTTCTGTTGAGTATATTATTTCTGCCTTTTTAATTTCCAGGAGTTTTCTAGTTCAGATTACTGTTTCTTCCCCCCACCCCCCACCCCATCTTGTTCTGAGAATATAAAAAGAGCTATATCTTTTCCTCTGTATTGCCCTTGTTTCCTCCAGGTTTCCTTTTTTGTTTGTTTTTGCTTGTTTATTTTGATATCTCATTGGAACTTTGTCCTTCATGCTTTTGCCTGAAGCTCTAAAAAGCTGACTGGAAGCTAAGTAGGCAAGTGTGGAACTTATCAAGTGGTGAGTTTCGCCCTAAAGGTGAAGTATCTTTGTCTTTTCTCAGGGACCCTTTTATTTTCTCTAGAAAATGTCATTTATCTGTTTATTCAACAGTGATTCCTTGAATGCCTGCTTATATGTTAGGCATAGCTCTAGGTGCTGGGAATTTAATAGAATTGAACAGATAAAAATCCCTACCCTTGTTGGATCTTATACTTGGCAAAGGGAGGCAGAAAAAGAAAAGGAATAAGTAAATATATACAGTATATTTAAGGAATGTTAAAGATTAAAAAGTAAGGAATAGGGTTAAGGGAGTATTAACAGATAATGGACATGGGGTAAGGGGCATGAGGAAAAGTTGCAGCTTAGGATATGTTAGCTAGGGGAAGGAGCTCTGATGGAGAAGAAAGTATTCCAGGATGGGAGAACAGTATATGCAGAGGCCTTGAGGTGGGAATCTGCCTGACCTGTGTGTGGGACAACTTGGGGAAGCCAGTACTGTTAGCTAGATCAGAGTAAGATGATATAGAAAATGCTGGGACTTCCCTGGTTGTCCAGTGGGTAAGACTCCGCGCTCCCAATGCAGGGAGCCCAGGTTTGATCCCTGGTCGGGGAACTAGATCCTGCATGCATGCCACCTGCCACAACTGAGGAGCCCACATGCTGCAACTAAAGATCTCGCATGCCGCAGTGAAGGCCCAATGCAGCCAAAATTTAAAAAATAAATAAATAAGTAAATATTTTTTTTTAAAAGATGATATAGAAAATGCTGAGGTCAGAGTGAACAGAGGGAGGTGGACAGAATGTATAAGACCTTATGAACTATTTTAGGGACTTTTGCTTTTAGTCTTTGTGAAAGATGAGATTTAGAGATAGCCAGTAAGCAGTTGGGTATCTTAAGTTTGGAGTTCAGGGGAGCAGTCTGGGCTATGATATAAAATTTGAGAGCTGCCAGTGTGTACATGGAATTTAAGGCCATAAAATCAGGGAAAAGAAGTTCACTCCAATTTTTAGAAAAGTTAGATGAGGAGAAACCAATAATGAAAATTGACGAGTAGCCAGAGAGGTAGGAACACTAGCAGAGTTTTTGTGCAGAAAAGAATGAAGAACTGCTTCAACTGCTGCTAATTATTTTGAGGATAGACAACATGAGATGGAGAGGGAAACTCATGGAGTCTAGGATGAGGTTTCTGTCTTGAACAATTAGGTAGGTGGCTTAAAACAGTCTAAATTCTTGGAAGTTTTCCAGTGTTACCTGGTTTCTATCACAAAGGGTTTGGAGCTTTCAGACTGTCCTAATTTCACTTCTATTCAGGAAAGTTTTCTGAAATAGTATTGGCTGTCAGGTTTGTCATTAAGATTAATTAACAAATTCTATGCCTAACTGGGATTGTTCAGTTCTGTTCAGAGTTGTTCTTGACAACCAGGTCATTTTAGGATGATTTTCTCAGTAATTCCTAGAGAAACAAAAATATGGGCTGTAGACATAGTCTGAGGTTTGTAAGTGTCAGACAGATGGCCCTCTTTTTTTCTTTTAATTGGGTATGGGAAACAAACTGAAAGGGCCAAGTTGAAGATTTTAGTTAGTTAAAGAGCAGACAGATCCTGGGGAACCTATAATACTTTTGCTTCATGTACTGTGACACACTGTGTTACTAGATGCATAAACATCTAGTACTTTTACACTTTCTGATTCATTGACCTGTTCATCATTATGAAATGACCCTCTTTATCCCTGGTAGTATTCTTTTCTGCAAGCTAGTGAAGGCTATGTTTTTTGCTAATAGGAAACATCTTTTTATTCTTTTGCATTGAAATATTAGATATTAAAAAAAATTTTTTTTTTAATTTCCTAATTGTAAAATCTCTCTGTATATAACGATTTCTTCTACTGTCTTGGATCTTATATCACACAGGTTTACAATTGGACACTTTTGCTCAGAATTGCATACATAGTAAATTTCCAGAACCAAATAAAAAATTTTGAAAGTGTGTTTTTACACCAATTAATTTTAGTATAGCCATGTTCAGAGCCATAGATACAATTTACCTTTTTTTTTCTATGTTGTAGGAATAGACTTTAAGATCAAAACAGTTGAATTACAAGGAAAGAAGATCAAGCTACAGATATGGTAAGTAATGCTAATTTATTCACTTTATGTAGTAGAATGTTAAGTTCCTGAAGGTTAGGCAGTGAAATCCTTCCTTGTCAACTGTTTAAATTCTAGGAAACTTCCCATTCTAAGCCAGTAGTCAGGTGACCTTCTTTCAGTGATGTAAAAAAAAATTGTTGCCATGGACTTCGGAGTCTGTGAGATCTGGCTTGAGTGTTTTACCTTTTCTACTTACAGTATGAACTTGGGTAAGTTACGTACCACCGTGAGGCCCTTATATCTTCATATGTAAGATGGAGATAATATCACCTATCTCAGAAGGTTGTTATAAGGATTACATGAAATAATCTAGGTAGTGCCTTTAGCACAATACTTTGCTCAGAAACACTATATAAAAATTAATATAATCTTTTTGTTGTTTGGAGAGTCTTAAGCTAAAAATATATTTAATGTGTTTATAACTTTTTATAGGCGTTATTATTTTCATTAGTTTGTATAGGATTTGCCCCATAGAAGCACAATAAAGTTCTTTAGGTTTGTATTCAGGTATGAATCATAGACTTTAAAATTATAATAGCATTTTTCAGTGAATATTAGGTGATCACAATTACCCTGTGAGAGATATATTACTCCTTTTTTTTTTCTTTTCCTAAACAGCCTTATTGAGGTATAACTGGCATACAATAAACTACATATATTTAAAGTGTACAGATTGGTAAGCTTTGACATATATATAAATCTGTGAAACCATCACCACAGTCAAGATAATGAACATATTCATCACCTCAGAAGTTTCCTTAAGCCTCTTTGTAATCTTGCCTTCCTATCCCCAGTCCTCAGGCAGCCACTTTTCTGCTTTCTGTCACTATAGACCTGTTTCCATTTTCTAGTACTATATACAAATGCAGTCATATAATGTGTTATTTTTCTTTGTCTTTTTTGAGGGGAGGGGTCTGGCTTCTTTACTCAGCATAGTTATTTTGAAAACTATCAATGATTTTATGTGTATCAATAAGTTCATTACTTTTTTTTTTTAAGTGTTTATTTATTTATTTAAAGAAATTCACGTTCTTTTATTTATTTATTTATGACTGTGTTGAGTCTTCGTTTCTGTGCGAGGGCTTTCTCCAGTTGCGGCGAGTGGGGACCACTCTTCATCGCGGTGCGCGGGCCTCTCACTGTCGCGGCCTCTCTTGTTGCGGAGCACAGGCTCCAGACGCGCAGGCTCAGTAATTGTGGCTCACGGGCCCAGTTGCTCCGTGGCATGTGGGATCTTCCCAGACCGGGGCTCGAACCCGTTTTCCCCTGCATTGGCAGGCAGATTCTCAACCACTGCGCCACCAGGGAAGCCCCCTAAAGTGTTTATTAATGAAAGCGTTTTGTGTTCTGAGTCCTTGGTAAGAAATAGTCATTGTTTTCAAACATATTTTAGCAACTAAGGAATGCTCTTTTTTTTTTTTTTAACTTTGGGTTTATTTATTTATTTATTTATGGGTGTGTTGGGTCTTCGTTTCTGTGCGAGGGCTTTCTCTAGTTGCGGCAAGCGGGGGCCACTCTTCATCGCGGTGCGCGGGCCTCTCACTGTCGCGGCCTCTCTTGTTGCGGAGCACAGGCTCCAGACGCGCAGGCTCAGTAATTGTGGCTCATGGGCCCAGTTGCTCCGCGGCACGTGGGATCTTCCCAGACCAGGGCTCGAACCCGTGTCCCCTGCATTGGCAGGCAGATTCTCAACCACTGCGCCACCAGGGAAGCCCGGTTCATTACTTTTTATTGCTAAGTAGTGTTCCATTGTTAAGATAAATCACAACCTGTTTATTCACCATAAAGCTGCTACAGATCTTTGTATAGGCAAATGCTTTCTTTTCTCTTGGGTTATTCCTATTTTATAGATAATGAAATGGAGGCATTTTGAAATAATTTAACCAAGGTCATACAGCATGTAAATAGCAGAGCTGGGATGCATTACATGCTCAGAATGTAGGGTTGAGAGTGACATTCTTAATTGCTATACTTCCTCCTATAAATAGTAGTTTGTCGATTGATTTTGCTGCTCTTTCCAGTAACTATCATTTTTCTTTCTTCATTGCCAGTCAACAGTTGTGTTAAATATGAATTCATGTTAATCTTTGGTTTTACTGTAATAGGACCTATCATAGAGTGGTTATGAGGATTAAGTGATACATGTAAAGCACTTAGAGCAGTCTCCAGTGCATAATTAATGTTCAAGAAATCGTAGATATTATTATTTGGGGATCTCCCATGATGAGGCTAGAACCCTAAGAATGGTAACATTTTTGAGCAGAGGAACAAGTTAGCAAAGGAAATTGCAAAGCCATAGTTGGAGAGTTAGAAAGGAGAATTAGGAGAGAACAATGTCCCAGAATCCAAAAGACAGTTTCAGAAAGTTAGGTATAATTAGAAATCGGGTATGTCTAACCAGAATGTCTTCGTTACCTGACCATGTAATTAGAAGTGCAATCTTTATAACATCTTTAAAATTTAATACAAATTTAAATAAAACCTAGACATTTTAAAGCATTTCCTAAATTTAATGATTCTCTTTGAAGCACAACCCACTTGATGATCATTGATTTTTTTCTTTTCTTTAACTGGGAAATAACCCGGCAAATGAAAAATGCCTCATATTCTATTTCATTATAATTAAAGTGATCTCAAGGGAAAGGATGTCAATTACTTATTCTGAATTTCAACCAGCCCCTCACGTGTTATTCCGACCTTGTCCCTATATATCATTTGTGTTTCAAGCCCCCTCCTAGGCCTTGCCAGACTGATTGGCTCTCTTAACTGTATCCCCTCTGTATAGGGGATACAATTATTATTTAAGCCAATAATTCTCAAACTTTTTTGACAGTAGGTAAGATACATTTTACATTGTGACTCTGTGACTCAGTATACATGTACATGTATATGTGAGTGTGTATATAACAGAAATAGGAGCATACAAAACAATATTTTGTAAGATATATTTTTCTTTATACAATATATAAAACCTTTGCCCTACTGAATATGTCCTGTTCCTCCTCCTCCACTCTGTCCTCCACAGACTCTCCCTTCTGTTTCTTGACCTGTGGCTTTAAACATTTTTCCCTCCTCTTACCATTTTAGTTTCTGTAGCTTTTAGAAGTAAAGAGTAACACGTAACTAACACTTGTTTTTAAAAAGAGAGCCTTCCTCAGAAGGTGCTCTTTTGAAATAATAAGTCCTCCAGTGTAGCCTTCAAGATTAATCTAGAAAAGATTTCTAGTGTACCTATAAAATCAAGTATAGCACAGAAATGGCAACATTTATAATTTAGAGTTGTTTATAACACTTTAGAAGGAAAGTTTGATGTAGTTTAGGTTTTCATGTATACAATTGACTGCTTTTAATTTTTTTTTTAATTAATATTTATTTTTGGCTACATTGGGTCTTCGTCACTGCACGCTGGCTTTCTCTAGTTGTGGTGAGCGGGGGCTGCTCTTCGTTCTGGTGTGCGGGCTTCTTACTGCGGTGGCTTCTCTTGTTGCAGAGCACAGGCTCTAGGCACGCAGGCTCAGTAGCTGTGGCTCGCGGGCTCTAGAGCGCAGGTTCAGTAGTTGTGGCGCACGGGCTTAGTTGCTCCGTGGCCTGTGGGATCTTCCCAGACCAGGGCTCGAACCCGCGTTCCCCGCACTGGCAGGCGGATTCTTAACCACTGCGCCACCAGGGAAGCCCTGCTTTTAATTTTAAATATCCATTTTCTTATAAAGATTAGGAATGAGTGACTGGTTAAAATTTGTGATTAATAGTTTTCAAGAGGTTAGCATTATGCCAGCTGATTTTGTTTTCTTTGCTTGAGTTGATAGGCATGTTAATATTCCAGGGAGAAAAAAAGTCATGTAGCTCCAGGTTAAGAGATCTGCTGGGATATGCTGCAGTGATTCAAGAAAGCTTTTAGGATGAAAAACCCCATTACTCTTAACTTATGATGATACCAAAATCAAAATGCTGTTCTCAACTTTAGTGCTTTGCTTCCAGTTGTTACTAAAAGAAAGCACAGTGATTTTTCTCTCTCTTTAGTTTGAATGAATATATTCAGGTTCTTGTTTCAGCATGAAAAGTTGTTCTGTGATTGAATATTAGTTTTGGAAACTTTCTTTAATCTGTGCTAAAACTTTGTCTTATTTTTCTTACTTGAATAGTCTTCACTCATTTCTTTCTAGGAATCTTTTAGTTTAACTGTTGCATAAGGGTCTCACCTGTCCAAGGCACATATGTGTGGGCCTGAAATTAGCTTGTTTGGCTGACAGAGAAGCAGCTAGCTATGGTTTTTAAAATCCCAGATCTCTAGAAAGTTTCTACCAAAGTATCTTTTGCTATCTACATTTTCCATAGAGTAGTGGGTCCTGCCAGGAAAACAGTCATAGTGAGTTACTTTAAGTCTGCCTTTTCTTTCTGTTTTTTTCTTTTCTGTTATTTTTGTTTGGGGGGGGGGTCAGAAATGTTTGCCACTGTCAATATCTGTATCTTGTACCAGCAGCAGATTTTAACATCAGCACCGTTACCAGAAACCAGTTAGTATCATATTGTAGAGAAATTAACCATTTACCTACATAAAGTGCCAGATAGACGGGAGCCATCTTTGAGTTTTCCCATTCCCTTAACCCCAACATCCAATTTAGCAAGTCTTATTGATTCTATCTCTAAAATATGTCTAGAATCCAAATACAATCTGATGTCTCCGTTGTTACCCCCTAGTTCAAGCCACCATTACCTCTTCTTTGGACCACTGCAGTAGGCTTTTAATATTCTAACAGGTCCTTACCTCCCCTTTTGCCTTCTTCCAGTACTTTTCCCAGGTAACAGCCTTAGTAACCTTTTTCAAATATAAATACGATCATGGTTGTCATTCCTTCCCCTATTTATAACCATTTTGACTTTCCATTGCATTTCGAATGAAAGCCGAAATTCCAAATCCAAACTCCTTTCCACAGTTTACAGAGTGGTCCCCTGCCCGCTGTTCTGACCTCCTTTTGTGCTCCCTGTATATATAGTCTCTACCCACAGCTCATCTCCTTTCAATTCCATGAACATGGCAAGCTCTTTTCCAGTTTAGGACCTTTGTACATACCCTGTAGATGCCCCTTAACCCACCCAAGTGTAGCTAGACTAAGCATTCTGAAGTACCTCTCCATTCCAGAGGCTTCCCATTTCAACAGAAATAACTTAGAAAACTCCAGGTTCTGGTTACTGCCCCTTCTGACCTCATCTCTTACCAGCTTAGCTCCAGCCAATGTGGTCATTTTTTCCTCTCTTGAACATGCCAAGCATATTCCCATCTGTGGGCCCTTGTTATTCACCTGTTCCTTCTGCTTGGAATGCTTTTTATCAGATCTTTGTGTTGCTGCCTTCTCTCATTCAATCTCAGTTCATTGTTAGCCTCTGAGAGAGGCCCTGCATGATGACAAGCTAAAGCCACCCCAGTCCTTTAGGCACTATCATGTTTATCTTAGTTTATGTTTGTCATAGTATTTTTTTTAGTATCTAAATTTACCATATTTAAAAAATGTGTTCATTGTTGTTCCCCCCACTAGAATGTCAGCTTTTTGAGGGTGGGGATGCCATCTGTCTGATTTGTGGTTATGTAACCACCCCCTGCAACAGACCCTGGCAGATTCAGATGCTGAATAAAATATTTGTTGACTGAATGACTTTGTTTGATTGGTTTCTGTTCATACTTCACTTCTCACTTACCTTAAACATCACCTCTATAGAGAGGACCTCCTTGATCCTACTATCTAGATTATTTCCTCCCTCCCCTTTACATCATTCTTCATCACTCCACCCTGTTTACCTTGTTAACATTTATCACAATTTGGAATTACATATTTATTTACTTGTTTGTTCCTGTCCCCACTGTAATGTAAGCTCTGCAAGGGTAGGTATCAGGCTTTTGACTTTTGACCCATTTTGGGCAATGAAGATGAGCATAACTTAAACTCACGGTATTTTAGGTGTAGAGAAGTTGCATATCTGTGAGGAAATCCAGGCCTTGTTAAAATAAAACTCAATGTGAGAAATTTAACATCCTAATTTATAAAGTAAATAACTTCATTATGTTACCAAAAGCACAAAGTTACGAAATCTGGGGTCTCTGCCTTGCCGAGCAGCTTGATGTTGTCTCTGGCCTGTTCTAGTGCTGTCAGTGTCTAGACTAAAAATAACTGTCATAATAGCAGCCAGAGCACACGGCTTCTTTGACCCTGTGTGTGGGACTAACAATTAAGGAACTAAGCTCTTTTAGTTCCTAGGAATATATCACTCCTTTCATTATATGTCAGTGGGAAAAAATAGGATTTTACAACATTCTCTTAGCTGTGCATCTATCATTTTATGTAAGGAAAATTCTATTGCCATTGACTCATAATTTCAGAAATCTGATTATACTATATAGGCTGAGAAGAAAAAATTTTTAATAGGAGAGGAAAACCAAGTGGTTTTGAAAACAGGCTCAAAAACCTGTAATATGGGACATAAAAAGATAATGTGAATATATACAGTGTTTAATTGCTCTTCAGATAATAAACACCTGCTTTTGCTGATTGGCGTCAACCTGCTGTCTTTAGACCTGAGTGTATGTGTTTTAGGTTTTATGCAAACCTAAAAATAATTTGACCATGAATTAGCAGCTGTGGCTATTTTTAGCCCTGGGCAGAGGGTCACCAATTAGCCTAGAGGTAGTGAGGCAGGGACTCCCTTTCTGGTTTGAAATAAATTGTTGATTGCATTAACAATTGGTAGGGATTGGTATTAGGAGGATCCAGGAAAAGGATAATTTTAAAAGACTTAGCAAGGAGAGCATATAAAAAGAAGGAAGAGGGGGTGTAAGAAGTTTTGGGAGATGGAGGAGACAAAAATCAAAGAACAGATGAAGTAGTATGCCATCAATCAAAACAAAAACTCTGATTTTGTTTTGAAATCATGATTACTTTTTCAGAAGGGCCATTAATATTTCAATATCTTTTATATCAGTATTTCATAACTAAGCAGCATAATAATATAAAAAATAAAATTTCCTCTCCAGGTGCCATTGATTTAGATTTAGCTAAGTAGTTTCTTTGCAGTGTGTTTTTTCTTGGTGGAGAATTTAGTCATAGATTTGACACTGAAGTGTGTATATAATTTGCTAATTGTGTAGTGTGAATGAATGGGGATGTGAGCCATATAAATACCTGGGTGTAACAGTGTTCCAAGAATGTTAGACAGTGTTGGGGGTGGTATTCATAGCAGAATGCTGTGGAAGATTTTTTCCCTAAATTGTTATTACTTATGATAAAAATTGAAATGCAAGTTTTCTATCCCTCCTACATTATAGCTGTTAGACACTACTGGAAGCCCGGTCCTGTATGTTCTTTGTCTTGGATAAGTACATTTTTAGCCTGGATTTTAGGTAGGAAACTTTAACCACTCTCTAATGGGATAGAATTATTAGTTAATTTATACTTCTTTTTGCAATTTACAAAAGAACTAAACTATTTCTACTGTGATAGGACAAATTTTTATTGTTTTTTCATGAAAACATTTATAATTACATCTGTTTTAAGGCAACTTGTAACTAAATAGATTAATAAAAGATAAAATAAGAATTTGGAATTGAGAAAAATGGAAAATGTAAATATACTGTCTCTAAAGGACAATTCATTTGCTATGCTTAATTTGTAAAATTTACCTATAAACTTCTTGGCGTCCAACACAAAAAGGGCAGGGAGGGAGGGCTACCAACAAAAAAAGTAAGTTATTCTTTTCAGAAATAACGTAAAAAAGCAGGAAAGAACAGGTCATAACTAATACAAAATAAGTTTTCATAAAGCTATTTGTAATGATTCTAATTTGTTAACATAATATTGAGATAATGGAGATAAAATTGTGGTCTAAGAAGGTATATAAATACATAAATACAAATGCATACATGTGCGTGTGTTTGTGTGTGTGGCCTCTTAGTAGTCTAACCTAATTTAAGGATGCAACATAGAAGAATTGATACTAAGTCTGTTAGATGGTTTTTCTTAAATGTCATTTTTTTGGATAGGTATTACATTACCTCCTAACTCTGCTTTTGCACACACACCCATTTTTAACACAGTAGACAGAACAATTTTTTTTTAAACCCAGATTAAGTTATTTCTTTTCGTAAAACCCTCCAGTAGACTTCCCATCTCACTCAGAGGAAAAGCTGCGATGCTTGCCGAGGCCTATAAGATCCTACACGATCTGCACTGCCGCCCCACCACCTCTCTGATCTCCTACTAGTCTGGCTTCACTCCTTCCATTCCAGTCACATTGATCTCCTTTCTATTCCTCAACCATGCCTCAGGACCTTTGCACTTGTTCTTTCCCCTTCTTGGAATACCATTGCTCCCACGTATTTGTATGGCTCACTTTCTTATTCCCTTCACTTCCTCTGCCCTGTTTAAAATTTCACTTGCTTGCACCATCCCCAGCATCAGCTCCTAGTCTCTTTACTTTTTGTCTTCTTGGCACTTTTCACCCTCTGAAGAAGTGTAATTCCAGAAATTAGTATGACAGAGCTGAGATTCTCTTAAGAAAATTGAAAAGTCCAGCCAAATCTTTAACTTGGCTAAATAAAAAAACATACTACTTTTTTACAGAAATAGGCTTCAGGTTAGGATAGGCCAAGGTTTTCCTTGTGAAGCAATTTTGATTATAGCTTAAACACACACAACTATTAACTTGAGAGAGCTCTGAATACCATAGACATAGAGCATCTCTATAGAGATGGTTTTGACTTAGGACATTTTAAAAGCACAATTAAATTTTGGGTCACATATAATGATATTATTACATGTTTGCCTATTTTTATACTATAGATTCTTTGGGGTTATCTATAATAAATACAAATTAACTGTAAAATTTTACTTTAGTTATCCCTACTACTTTGTAAAAAAAAACCCCAAAGATCCAGGGAGGTTAAATACCTTCAAGGTCACTCAGCTGGAAGGATTGGAACCTGACAATAAAGTTGGATCTGACTCCAGACCCATGTTCTGTGTGTGTTCTTGCATAATGCCTAGCACATGGTAGACCCGCAGTATATATTTGAATTGATGGATAAATGGATAGGTGTCAGATATATGAACATGTAATGCACACTGTGATTAAATGTAAGGAATTAATGTATTGGTAGTTCTTTTTTTTTTTTTAAATATAATTTCTTTTTTTTAAAACTTTGGGTTTATTTATTTATTTATTTATGGCTGTGTTGGGTCTTCGTTTCTGTGCGAGGGCTTTCTCTAGTTGCAGCAAGCGGGGGCCACTCTTCATCACGGTGCGCGGGCCTCTCTTGTTGCGGAGCACAGGCTCCAGATGCGCAGGCTCAGTAGTTGTGGCACACGGGCTTAGTTGCTCCGCGGCATGTGGGATCTTCCCAGACCAGGGCTCGAACCCGTGTCCCCTGCATTGGCAGGCAGATTCTCAACCACTGCGCCACCAGGGAAGCCCTGGTAGTTCTTTTATATTCCTTGCTACTTATATTTTTAGACATATAAGCACTATTTTTAAAAATGTACGTTTTTAAGGGTCACGTAACTAAATTGGAATGCCTTGATTCTAAAATATAATAAAGGACTGCTAGGTAAGATTCTGAAATACTGACTCATTAACAAACATTTGAGTGTTTATTCACCATGTAGATACTGTGGATTCTGCAGTGAACAAGACAGACAAATCTCTGATGGAACCTACATTTTAGAGGACATGGGAGACAGTAAATAAATCTGTAATAAGTGCTTTGTAGAGAAGTAAAGCAAGGAGATGGAATGGAGAGAGACTGGATGACTATTTAAATTGGATGGGCAGAGAAGGCTTCTGATAAGGTGATGGTTAAAATGCAAAGATGAGGTGCCAACCATGTACAGGACTGTGGGCACAGCTAGTACAGAAGCTCTCTGGTGAGACCAAGATTGTGAATTTGGAGACATGAAAAAAATGTGGTTCTAGCTGTCAGGGAAAAGAGTGCCTCAAAATTTGGGGGGGCTGGTGAAAAGTACAAATCCTGTAATACTTTGTAAACTTCAGGGTAAGGATTTTAGGATTGGCTCTGGTTATAATGAATTGCCATTGGAATTTTTAGTTTGTTTTTTTAAGCCTAGTCATGTTTTCCGTTTGTTTACTTGTTTTGTAATGGCTTTATTGAGACATAATTCACATACCTTATAATTCACCCACTTAAAGTGTACAATTAAATAGTTTTTTAGTATATTTGCAATGTATATTTACCATGATCACAATTTTAGAACATTTTTATACTTCTGGAAAGAAACCCGTACCCTTTAGCAGCCTCTTTCCATCCTGCCCAAACCCGTCATCCAGGGTAACCACTAACCTACTTTCTGTCTCTGTACAGATTTTCCTATTCTGGATATTTCATAGAAGTGGAATTATATTACAATATGTGATCTTTTGTGTCTGATTTCTTTCACTGAACATAATGTTATCAGGGTTCACCCATGTTGTAGCATTTATCAGTACTTTGTTCCTTTTTATGGCTGAATAATATTCCATTGTGTGGATATACTACATTTTATTTACCCATTCATTAGTTAGTGAACATTTAGGTTGTTTCTACTTTTTGACTGTTATGAATAATGTTGTTATGAACATTCTTTTATAAGTTTTTGGGTGGGCATATGTTTTCATTTTTCTTAGTAATATACCTAGGAGTGGAATTGCTGGATCATTTGGTAGCTGTATGTTTAACATTTTGAGGAACTGCCAGACTGTTTTCCAAAGTGGTTGCATCATTTTGCATTCCCACCAACGTTAGAGGGTTCCAATTTATCTACATGCTCACCAACGTGTGTTATTGTCTGGTTTTTTGATTATACCCATCTAGTGCCTGTGAAGGGGTTTTAATTTGCAACTTCCTAATGATGTTGAATATCCTTTCATGTGCTTATTGGGCATTTGTGTATCTTTGGATAAAAATCATTTATCCTTTATTGAGTTGTAAGAGTTCTTTATATATTCTGCATGTACAAGTTCCTTATCAATATATGTATGATCTACAAATATTTTCTTCCATTTTGCAGGTTTTCTTTCCACTTTCTTGATGGTGTCCATTGAAGCACAAAACTTTTTAATTTTGATGAAGTCCAGTTTATTATTTTTTTCCATTGCTTGTGATTTTGGTACAGCATGTTTAAGAAACAGTTGCCAAATCTAAAATCATGAAGCTGTTCTCTTATGTTTTCTTGTAAGAGTATCATAGTTTTAGCTCTTAACATTTAGGTCTTAGATCTGTTTTGCATTAATTTTTATATACGGTATGAGGTGGGGTCCAACCTCATTTTTTTGCATAAAGATAACCAGTTGTTTCAGCTCCATTTTTTCCCCATTGAAGCTTTTGGAAATTTTAAGCAGCAAAATGATATGATCACACATATATTTAAAGATCACTCTGCTATTGTGTAGAGAATGTCAGCTCCTACTTCTCTAAATGTTAGAATGCCAACAAAAGATACTGAGAGTTGAGCAGAAACATGGTTTCTGAAAAGTCATGAGAATAAAATGTTTCAAGAGAAGGTGGTCAACTGTGTAGAATCCTACTGAATGATTACTGTATATGTAAGGGAACTAAATACTGGATTTGGCCATCAGACTTTTTGAACAAGAACAGTCTTGGTAGAATAGTAGTAATAGCAGTTGGATTAGAATTGGTTGAGGAATGAATTTGGAGAGACAGAAACTAGAGATAACTCTTTAAAGAAGATTGCCAGGAAGATTTTTTTTTGTCAGTGTAGACAAGCTTGTCCTAAAATGTGTATGAAAAGGCTAGAATAGCTAAAACAACTCTGACAGAAAAAGAAGTGAGAGGAATCAGTCTACCTGATTTTAAGAATTTATTTAGCTAAAGTAATCAAGACAGTACAGTATTGGGGGAGGCACAGATAGATACACAGATCATTGTAACAGAATAAAAAACCCAGAAATAGATTGAACCATGGCCTACTGGTTTTTGCCAAAGGTGAAAAGCAATTCAATGAAGAAAGGATATTTCCTTAACGTTTTCAACAAATGGTGCTAGAGCAGTTGGGCATCCATGAGTAAAAAGGTGAACCCTCTACTCAAAATTCACACATTGTACCAAAATTAATTCAAACTGTGTCATCAGTTTAAATGTAAAATGTAAAAACCATGAGACTTTGAGAAGAAAACATAGGAGAAAATCTTTGGGACCTAAGATTAGGTGAAGAGTAGATATAACACTAAACCACAATCCATAGAAGATTTTAAAAATCAATAAATTGGATTTCAACAAAATTAAAAATATTTGCTCTACAAAAGACCCTGTCAAAAGAATGAAAAAACTAGTTACAGACTTGGAGAAAATATTCCCAAACCACATAACCTGACAGAGGACTTATATGTAAAAAGAACTCTCGACACTCAATAGTTTAAAAAAAAAGGGGGCGGGGGGGAACCATCCAATTAGAAAATAGGCAAAAGAGGGAATTCCCTGGCGGTCCACTGGTTAGGACTCTGTGCTTCCACTGCAGGGGACACAGGTTTGATCCCTGGTTGGGGAACTAGGATCCTGCATGCTGCACTGTGCAGCTAAAAAAAAAAAAGAAAGAAAATAGGCAAAAGAGACAAATAGACATTTCACCAGAGAGGATATATGGATTGCAGATAACTGCATGAAAAAGTGTATAACATCATTAGCCATAGAGAAATACAAACTAAAATGATGATGAGATATCACTGCATGCCCTATTAGTACAACTAAAATAAAATATAGTGAGAACACCAAATGCTGATGAGGATGCAAAGAAACTGGGTCTCTCATACATTGCTAGTGGGAATGTATTAAAGTAGTATAGCCACTCTAGAAAAGTCTGGCAGTTTCTTATAAAGTTAAACATATACTTACCATCTGACTCAGCAATAACATTCCTGGGTGTTCATCCCAGAGAAATGAAAACTTATGTACACACAGAAACTTGTACACAAATGTTCATAGCAACTTTATTTGTAATAGCCAAAAACTAAAAACAACCCAAATATCTTTACACGGGTGAGTGATTAAACAAACTGTGATGAGTCCATTCAGTGGAATACTACCCAGCAATAAAATGAAACGGACTAGTATTACATGCAACAACTTGGGTAGATCTCAAGGGCATTATGCTGGAAAAAGTGAAAACAACCGTTTCAAAAGGTTGCATTATGCATGATTCCATTTATATAACATTCTGGAAATGGCAAAAGTAGAGAAATGGAAAACAGACTATTAGCCAGGGTGTAGGGACTATAGGAGGTAGAGGAGTGAGTGATACAACAGTTTTCTGCCTTCTTTGTGGCAGTGACTACACAAATCTATACATGTGATAAAATTGCAGAGAACAGTACTCTAATAATGTCTGTAGATTGTACCAGTGTCAATTTCTTTTTGTACTATGATGTAAGATGTTACCATTGGGAAAAACTGGGTAAAGGGTACACAGGACCTCTTTGTACTGTTTTCGAAATTTCCTGTGAGGGTATAGTTATTTTAAAACAAAAGTTTTAAAAAGAAGTTTCCTGGGAAGGGGAACAGAGAAATGCAGTGTTAGTTGGAGGGATGTGGGGTTGAGAGTGGGGTTTTTGGTTTGTTTGAATTTTGCTTTTTTTAGAAAAGATAGGTGAGGGACTTCCCTGGTGGCGCAGTGGTTAAGAATCCGCCTGCCAATGCAGGGGACTCGAGTTTGAGCTCTGGTCCGGGAAGATCCCGCATGCTGCGGAGCAACTGGGCCCGTGTGCCACAATTACTGAGCCTGTGTTCTAGAGCCCGCGAGCCACAACTACTGAGCCCGCGTGCCACAGCTGCTGAAGCCCACACGCCTAGAGCCCGTGCTCTACAAGAGAAGCCACTGCAATGAGAAGCCCCCACACCACAACAAAGCGTAGCCCCCGCTCGCCACAACTAGAGAAAGCCCGCGTGCAGCAACAAAGACCCAGCACAGCCAAAAATAAATAAATTTTTTTTAAAAAAAGGGGGAGACTTAAATATGTACATATGCTAATTATAATGATCCATAAAAAGACATTGGTGATGCAAATGAGGGAAAAATTACAGGAGCAAAATATCTTAAATCTTTGGCTTGAAAGCATTGAAAAATACTACAATTTACGTATTTCTGTCCTGTTATTTATAAATGAGGTTATCTTTACAAATTTTTGTAAATGATTCTAAAGATAAATGTGGCTATACTATGGTGTAGTCCTTTAATGTTCTAAAAATTCCACAAGCTTTTGTATTACATTATGGAACTAGATCACTAAATAAATGGAATTCCAAGAGTTTTTATCACACTTGCTGGTATTCGTCTTTAAATAACTTTAAAAAGAATTTTATGTCACTTTGTACTGTTTTCCCTTTCAGATTTTCATCCAGTATTGGTAGGTTGTTAATTTCCTTAGACTAAAAAGTATTTGCACATATATATGTTTATGAATAACTGTAATTGTTTACTATTTAAGAATTAAATGATTGGTGGTTCTATTTTGTTTTGTGTCATATAGTGGATTTTAATCTCTATTTTACCAAACTGTTCTACTGTTTTGCCCTTTATCTAGAACTTAGTAATATCAAAATGCTCAGTGCAAATTATTGGCTGTTTATTTCAGGGATACGGCAGGCCAGGAGCGATTTCACACCATCACAACCTCCTACTACAGAGGAGCAATGGGTATCATGCTAGTATATGACATCACAAATGGTAAAAGTTTTGAAAACATCAGCAAATGGCTTAGAAACATAGATGAGGTAAGACCTAGAAATTGTGTAAACCCTACATAAACACACATTTGTGTGCTTGGTTAAGAAGAATAAATATTCCAGTTGATCTTACAGTGTTTGCTATCATTACTATTGAATATTTCTACTTGTTTATAGGGTAATGTTATTTTTTGCTTACCTTTTTCTTAAAATTTTGGGCAGATCTGTTTTGAACCCCATCCAAGGCAATTACCAGATTACCCAGAAACTCTATACAGCCATCTTGTAAGAAGGCCCCAAATAGAAGCTACCAGTGGTTTTACACACCTGTCTAAATGAATTCTTTTTTGGGGAATTTTTATTGAATGAATTAATTACATTTTCAATAGTAATTTTAAAAACGTATTTTTGGGAATTCCCTGGCGGTCCATGGGTTAGGACTTGGCACTTTCACTGCTGTGGCCCAGGTTCAATCCCTTGTCAGGGAACTAAGATCCCACAAGCCGTGTGGCATGCCAAAAATAAATAATAAATAAATAAAAACGTATTTTTAACTTATGGAAATACCATATCACTTCTAGACATTTTGAAAGATACAGAGTACTAATACAGTAAAATGCTAACCAAGAAAATAGTGCCATATCATTGCACGTGAAGATGTCAGTTTTTATAAGGTAGTGTGTCAAAGCATGTCTGTTTCTGTGCTGCAGCATAGGTAGCTTCTTGTTGGAATTATTTTTCATGTCTTATTGCTACCTTCTATGCTTTGAATTTCATTAAGACTAACTCTTGGGAATTCCCTGGCGGTCCAGTGGTTAGGACTCTGCACTTCTATTGCAAGGGGCCCAGGTTTGATCCCTGGTCGGGGAACTAAGATCCCGCAAGCTGTGTGGCACGGCCAAAAATAAAAAAACCTCTTTAAAGCAACTTTTGGCTGGAAACACAAAGACCAAGTCTTAAGCCAGTAGTAGACCCAAGATAATAATATCTTCAATGGTAGCAATCCTAAGGGCTTATTACTAACTTTTCCGTTGCTACAAGAAGTCTGTTAGTATTTAATAATCTGTTAATGACACAGATTTTGAAACCAAAAACAAAGCCTCCATTTTAAAATTTCCTTAGCCTTTATTTTATTGTTCGGCCAAGTAGCATGTGTAATAAGAGCAATTTATATAGAGAGACTATGCAATGTTCCAGCAGCAACCGATTTTCCAATTCTGTGATATCAACTGGATGTCCTACAATTCAATCCTGTTCTGACACTAACTACTCAATCTTAGTGTCAGACTCCACAGGTTTAAGGACTCAGTCCCACAAGACTGCTCTTCCTTCAAATGCAAGTCCTGGGTCCCCCAGGCTACCTGCACTTCTGTGTGACTTGGCTACAAATTTGGAGGTTCCCATGACCCATTTTGGGGTTCAGTAATTTGCTAAAATGACTCACGGAACTCAGGAAAGAGCTATACTTACAATTGTATTATAAAGGACACAACTCTGGAACTGCTAAATGGAAGAGATGCATAGACAGTGTATGGGGGTTGGAGAATGCAGAGCTTCTAGGCTGTCTCTGGACATGTAGCCCTCTTGGCACCTTGATGTGTTCACCAACCAAGAAGATACCCTAACTTCATTGTTTCCAAGTTTTAATGGGGGCCTCGTTACATAGTCATGATAATTAAATCATTGACCTCTGGTGATTGACCCTAATCTCTAGCCCCCTTCACCTCATGGCGGGTGGGGGTTAAAAGTCTCAACCCTCAGTGTTTGGTTCCTCTGGTGACCAGCCTCCATTGTGAAACTCTGTAGAGGCCCTGGCGAGAGTCCTTTATTAGCATAAATTTAGGTAAACAGAAAGAGGCTTGTTATGAATAACAAAAGACACTCCTATCACTCAGGAAATTAGGAGCACTGTGCCAGGAATAGAAACAAAGACCAAAAATATGTTTTTTATTATACCACAGGCTCATACATTTAACTTGGTAGGCTGGATGGCTTAAGTTTCCCAGCATGAGAACTAGCATACGTAAAACCCAGCCATTTAAAAAAAAATGTTTTTCTGATATATAAGAGATTGACTTTGTCTAATTTTTAATGTGTTGTAGAAATTTAAACTTTAACAGCTGAATTGATCCAGCAGCATTTAAGAAAAGATTATATATCATGGTCAAGAGAAATTTACCTAGGAATGCAACATATGAAATAATGTAATACACCATATTAATAAAAGACAAAAACCATATGATCCTGTCAACAGACACACACAAAAAAACCCATTTGACAAAATCTAAAAGACATATGTGAAAATCCCACAGACAACATCATCCTTTCCCCTACAATCAAGAACATGATTAGGATGCCTGCTCTGGCCACTACTGTTTAACATTGTACTAGAGGTTCTAGCCAGGGCATTTAGGCAAAGAAAAAAAAGAGCACCCAGATTGGAAAGTAAAACTACATTTGTAAATGGTGTGATCTTGTATATAGAAAATCCTAAGGAATCCACACACTTCCACCAGAAAATAAAACTATTAGAACTAATAAACAAGTTCAGTACGGTTGTAGGAAGCAAGATTAGTATACAAAAATCAGTTGTATTTATATACATTAGCAGCAAATAATCAAAAATTGAAATTAAGAATATAATTTTATTTATAATAACATCAAAAAGAAAAAAATAAGAAAAATTTAACCAAAGAAGCACAAGGCTTTGAAAACCATAAAATGTTGTTAAAAGAAACTAAAGAATATCTAAATAATTGGAAAGACATCCCATGTCCATGAATTGGAAGGTTCCATATTGTTAAAATGGCAGTACTACCCAAAGTGTTCTGCAGATTTAGTGAAATCCCTATCAAAATCCCAGCTGCTTCTTTTGGATAGGGGCGGGGGTTGACAGGCTGATTCTAAAATTCATATGGAAATTCAGGGTACCCAGAATAGCCAAAACAGTCTTGAAATAGGCAGTGACGTTTAAGCTGAGACCTGAAGAGATGAGTAGAAGGTATCCAGATAAGGATGGGGCTGGTGGAAATAATATGATGGATTAAAATTTAAGACAAACCAAGTCTCATAAATTACTTTTGGTGTCCAGAGAACATAATTGTGTTGCTGCAGGGATATTTCAGGGAAAGGTGCATTGGGCCAAAGATAGACAATTTGAGATATTTTCCCCATCCCATGGGTTGCTTTTTCATTCTGCTGATAGTGATCTTTGACACACAGAAGTTTTTAATTTTGATGAAGTACAATTCATCTGTTTTTTCTTTTTTGTTGCTTATGCTTTTGGTGTCATATCTGAGAAATCATTGCCAATTCCAAGGTCATAAAACTTTTTCCCTATGTTTTTTTCTAAGAGTTTAATAGATTCAGGTCTTCTATTTAGGTCTTTGATCCAATTTTGAGTATGGTGTTGTAAGTTAAAGATCCAGCTTCATTCTTTTGCATGTTGATATCTGGTATTCCCAACACCATTTGTTGAGAAGACTGTCCTTTCCCCCATTGGATGGTCTTGGCACTCCTGTTGAAAATCATTTGATGGTGTACACAAGAGTTTATTTCGGGTATCTCTATTCTGTTCTTCTTGTCTATGTCTGTCCTTATGCCAAGAGCACACTGTTTTGATTACTGTAGCTTTGTAGTAAGTTTTGAAATCAGGAAGTAAGTGTGAATCTTCCAACTTTGTACTTCTTTTCAAGATTGTTTTGGCTATTCAGGGTCCCTTGATATTCCACATGAATTTTAGAGATGGATTTTCCTATTTGTGCAGAAGATGTCATTAGGATTTCAGTGGAGCAACATTTGTTTTTAACTGATTTTTGTGCACGGACTCCCCTAGCAATGTGACTTTGAGACTCTAAGGGCTCTATAGAATTTTAAACTAAGGTTTCTTATAGGGTAATACACATTATCTAAAATCATGATCCAGCTTGGATTTAGACTATGTGTAAGAAATTACAGTTACAGATCTTTTGCATATGTCCTCTCTTGTTGAGAATGTTTCTAGAAACTAGACAGCCTCCTATAAAGTCATTTTTATTAAGCCATAATTCATGGTAGTGTGTAAATTAAAATTTTATTTCATTTTAGCATGCCAATGAAGATGTGGAAAGAATGTTACTAGGAAACAAGTGTGATATGGATGATAAAAGAGTTGTACCTAAAGGAAAAGGAGAACAGGTAAAAAGCTCTAAATGAGACTAATATGCTGCCCTTTCTTTGTGAAGATGGTGTTGCATTTGATTGTTTTTACATTAGTGGTAGTGGAGTGCACTTGAGCTATTCGCATCCTTTTAAAAATGCTATTGGAAATGATAGCTTATCATTTGAGTGAATTTTTGTTTGTTTGTTTGTTTGTTTTTTAAGGAGCTTGACCATTTGAGTCTTGACCCATTGAAATAATCTGTTCATTTTAGATAACCTAGTTGAGACTACTACCTTTAGAATAGTATTACTATTTCCTTTAGGATGCTAAAGTCATCAATTGGTAACCTGTACTTGATAATTTTATGATGATATTTTGCTTCTATTTTAGATTGCAAGAGAGCATGGTATTAGATTTTTTGAGACTAGTGCAAAAGCAAATATAAACATCGAAAAGGCGTTCCTCACATTAGCTGAAGATATCCTTCGAAAGGTAAATTTCTTTTTTCTTTTTCTTCTCTTTTCTTTTTTTTTTTTTTTTACTGCTAAGGTGCCTGGTGTCACATTTGAACCTTTCATGTTTTCTAAAGTACTAGACTTACATACAGAAATTGGGTTTGGGTGGTATTGTTTCTAAACTTTTACCCATCACCAATATATAATCCTCCAAAGTAAAGAAAGGAGCTGGAAGGAACAGGCAGCCATCTAGAAATCTCTAGGATCTAGTCAGTGGTAACAGTTGATATTCTGAGCTCCGGTACTCAGTCTCTAGCTTAATTTCATGCTCCTTTTTCCAACTTTTTGTCTGGTCCATGGTGTTATGGTTCTTCTGTTTCATTTCTCTTATATATCCTTTGCATTCCCATAGATAAAAAATTTAAGATAAGAGGTGAATCTATGATGCAGTTATTGCTACAAAATCACTATTCTTCTATATAGTCATTTCTCAGACGTGCCAGTGAAGGACATGTATATACTATATACTGAATAAATAGAGTAAGTCTGCCCCCAAATTTCATTTACCCAATCATTTCAACCTATAAGGTAAAAAAAAAAAAAAAAAAAAAAGCTGAAAATTGATCTCGGGGAATTTTACCTCGAGGTTAGTTTCTGGGTTTAATTTGTGAATCCCAAAATTTGCCAGTACAAGTAACATGTAGCAAAATTGGGAAATCTGATTTTCATATTTTTCCCTCAAATGACTAGATAAAATACACAGTTATGAATTAAGGTTATGAGTCCTGAATTCTCTATTCAGTCTTTTTTTTTTTTTTTTTCTATTCAGTCTTAATGGTATATTTAAACGCAAATAAAATAGAGAAAATCTGACACAATCCTGAAGGAGAAGCAAGTATTGTATAAGAGAAAATTTAATTGCTTCTAGTAACCCTTCTGTTTTTATACTTGAGATATTAGTATTTTTCCCCCAAAAAAAACCCCTCAAATTTCATACACACACACACACACACACACACACACACATATAAATCTAAGCTGTAATAGAGGTGGTATTATCAAGTGTAAATCTAATGGAATTTCTGAGGAACCAAGCAACTTAATTTTTTTGAGGGGAGAGCTATCTGTTTACTATAGTGTTCAAACTAGAAAAAACAGTTATCACTCATTGCTGTTTAGAGTAACTACAAAAGTTGTGCCTGTCCACATCTGCCGACATCCTGCATATCATGTCTGATATCTATAATGTATTGATATATTGAGTAATAAAAAGCAAGTTAGGATATAACATGTGTGGTAAATGATCTTTTAAAAATTATATATGATACCAAAAACACATGTACACATACACACACACACATTTGGTTATGCTTAGCAAATAAGGATCTGGAAGGATATATACCAGACTCTAAGTAGTGAGTACTCTAGTGTGATGGTGGGAAGGGGAAGGGGATACAGGACAGAATCACTTTTACCTCATGTACAGTTTTGTTTTGAAATTTTAACTTGCTTCTTTTTAAAGTTATAAAAACAATTAAAAAATATTTGTACACAACTGGATATAGGTAAAAACCCATTAGAATTCTTGAGGAAATATATTTTTATTTTAAAATATTCCTGTAAGAAACAAAAATTAAAATAGAACAGAAAAATACTAGGTAGACTACGAAAAAACATTTGTATTTTTAATTAAATGAAAGGAATAACAGATAGAAAAATACTTTAATTAGTGGAAAGTATAATACTTTGTATTTCTGAGATTGGTGGGTTACAGTGAAAAATTATTTCAGTACTTATAGGAATTATCACAAAACTTACTGAAATACCCGTGTTCTCTGTGTTTTTTCTCTTTCTGGAAATTTGGTCTTCTCCATTGTTTCTGACTTCTTTCTGTATTATATCCCTTGATCTTCTTCCAGATCTTTGCATTTCAAAAAAATAGTGCTATATAGGCATATAATTTGTGTGTCAGCGAGGTAGATCTTCCTTATCATATTAAAGGTTAAAAGGTATGGATGCACCAATAAATAAAGATCTCAGTCTAGAGTCTTCCCCAGGTAGGCAGGCCCAATTGTGAGGCAGCATTTTTTCCCCATACACATACATGCACTTTTCAGTGTGATAAAGTTATGAGTTAAAACATCAAATGTAAACTTGCTTTAAAAGATGTAAAATACAGTAGTGATTCCTGACTAGCAACCTTCTGTGCAGTGCTTTTTCTCCTGAGTTGATAAAAGAAAAAAGAACTTTAGAATGAAAGCAATTTAAAACATTTAAAACTTAATTATTTGAATAGATAATTCATTCCCATGATTCAGACATTTAAAATAAAAAGAGTAAACATACAGAGAAGTTTCTCACTATATTCCCCCAACTCCTCATTCCTCCCCCATGGGTAACCAATAATTAATTTCTTAGTTACTAATATATGAGTAAATATGAATATATATACATTTTATTCCCATCCTTCCTCCCCCCCCCCCTTTTTTTTTAAAAAAAAAACAGGTAAGGCAACATGCTCTGCACTGTTTGGCACTTAATATAAGTAAAATAGTTCCATTTTTAAAATAACTGAGTGCTACTCCTTTGAGTATTATAATTAATACAGGTTTCCCAATGAGGGACATTTAGGTGATTTTCAGCCTTATTATCTCATAAATTGTGTTGTAGTGAATAATCTTTATATTATTTTACACATGTGCAAGTATATTTGAAGGACAGATTCCCAGAAGTGGCCAAAGAGCATATAGTACATTTATAATTCTGATACGTGCTTGCCACCTTCTGCCTGAGGGCTGTACCCTTTTATACTCCTGCCAGCAGTATATGAGAATGTCTGTTTACTCAAACTCTTGGCCAACATAGTGAATTATAAGACTTTCAGATGTTTTCCAACCTGACAGGTAAAAAACACAGATTTAATTTGCAGCTCTCTTATGAATAAGATGAGCACTTTTAAAGATATGTTTAAGAAGCACCTTTGTGTTTCCCTTTTCTTTTTTTTTTTTTTTTTTTTTTTGAGATTTCTGAGATATACATTTTAAAGTAATAACTAGGATTATTACTTATAACCTTATACCAGAACATATAAGATTTTTAGAAGTTTCCTGTAATGTCTGAAACATTTATATTAACATATTTCCATACATATTTCCATACAAATACAAATATAAGATTTTTAGAAATTTCATGTAATGTCTGAAACATTTATATTAACATATTTCCATACATATTTCCATACAAATACAAATATAAGATTTTTAGAAATTTCATGTAATGTCTGAAACATTTATATTAACATATTTCCATACAAATACAAATATAAGATTTTTAGAAATTTCATGTAATGTCTGAAACATTTATATTAACATATTTCCATACATATTTCCATACAAATACAAATATAAGATTTTTAGAAATTTCATGTAATGTCTGAAACATTTATATTAACATATTTCCATACAAATAACCCAATGAAAGTTTAGTATTAGTTGTTTTGTTTGTTTTTTTATACTGCAGGTTCTTATTAGGCATCAGTTTTATACACATCAGTGTATACATGTCAATCCCAATCGCCCAATTCAGCACACCACCATCCCCACCTCACCGCCGTTTTCCCCCCTTGGTGTCCATATGTCCATTCTCTACATCTGCGTCTCAACTTCTGCCCTGCAAACTGGTTCATCTGTACCATTTTTCTAGGTTCCACATACAAGCATTAATATACGATATTTGTTTTTCTCTTTCTGACTTACTTCACTCTGTATGACAGTCTCTAGATCCATCCACGTCTCAACAAATGACTCAATTTCGTTCCTTTTTATGGCTGAGTAATATTCCATTGTATATATGTACCACATCTTCTTTATCCATTCGTCTGTTGATGGGCATTTAGGTTGCTTCCATGACCTGGCTATTGTAAATAGTGCTGCAATGAACATTCGGGTGCATGTGTCTTTTTGAATTACGGTTTTCTCTGGGTATATGCCCAGTAGTGGGATTGCTGGGTCATATGGTAATTCTATTTTTAGTTTTTTAAGGAACCTCCATATTGTTCTCCATAGTGGCTGTATCAATTTACATTCCCACCAACAGTGCAAGAGGGTTCCCTTTTCTCCACACCCTCTCCAGCATTTGTTGTTTGTAGATTTTCTGATGATGCCCATTCTAACAGGAGTGAGGTGATACCTCATGGTAGTTTTGATTTGCATTTCTCTAATAATTAGTGATGTTGAGCATCTTTTCATGTGCCTCGTGGCCGTCTGTATGTCTTCTTTGGAGAAATGTCTATTTAGGTCTTCTGCCCATTTTTGGATTGGGGTGTTTGTTTCTTTGACATTGAGCTGAATGAGCTGTTTATATATTTTGGAGATTAATCCTTTGTCCGTTGATTCATTTGCAAATATTTTCTCCCATTCTGAGGGTTGTCTTTTCATCTTGTTTATGGTTTCCTTTGCTGTGCAAAAGCTTTGAAGTTTCATTAGGTCCCACTTGTTTATTTTTGTTTTTATTTCCATTACTCTAGGAGGTGGATCAAAAAAGATCTTGCTGTGATTTATGTCAAAGAGTGTTCTTCCTATGTTTTCCTCTAAGAGTTTTATAGTGTCCAGTCTTACATTTAGGTCTCTAATCCATTTTGAGTTTATTTTTGTGTATGGTGTTAGGGAGTATTCTAATTTCATTCTTTTACATGTAGCTGTCCAGTTTTCCCAGCACCACTTATTGAAGAGACTGTCTTTTCTCCATTGTATATCTTTGCCTCCTTTGTCATAGATTAGTTGACCATAGGTGCGTGGGTTTATCTCTGGGCTTTCTATCTTGTTCCATTGATCTATGTTTCTCTTTTTGTGCCAGTACCATATTGTCTTGATTACTGTAGCTTTGTAGTATAGTCTGAAGTCAGGGAGTCTGATTCCTCCAGCTCCATTTTTTTGCCTCAAGACTGCTTTGGCTATTCGGGGTCTTTTGTGTCTCCATACAAATTTTAAGATGATTTGTTCTAGCTCCGTAAAAAATGCCATTGGTAATTGGATAGGGATTGCACTGAATCTGTAGATTGCTTTGGGTAGTATACTCATTTTCACAATGTTGATTCTTCCAATCCAAGAACATGGTATATCTCTCCATCTGTTGGTATCATCTTTAATTTCTTTCATCAGTGTCTTATAGTTTTCTGCATACAGGTCTTTTGTCTCCCTAGGTAGGTTTATTCCTAGGTATTTTATTCTTTTTGTTGCAATGGTAAATGGGAGTGTTTCCATAATTTCTCTTTCAGATTTTTTATCATTAGTGTATAGGAATGCAAGAGATTTCTGTGCATTAATTTTGTATCCTGCAACTTTACCATATTCATTAATTAGCTCTAGCAGTTTTCTGGTGGCAGTTTTAGGATTCTCTATGTATAGTATCATGTCATCTGCAAACAGTGACAGTTTTACTTCTTCTTTTCCAATTTGTATTCCTTTTATTTCTTTTTCTTCTCTGATTGCCGTGGCTAGGACTTCCAGAACTATGTTGAATAATAGTGGTGAGAGTGGACATCCTTGTCTCGTTCCTGATCTTAGAGGAAATGCTTTCAATTTTTCACCATTGAGAATGATGTTTGCTGTGGGTTTGTCATATATGGCCTTTATTATGTTGAGGTAGGTTCCCTCTATGCCCACTTTCTGGAGAGTTTTTATCATAAATGGGTGTTGAATTTTGTCGAAAGCTTTTTCTGCATCTATTGAGATGATCATATGGTTTTTATTCTTCAATTTGTTAATATGGTGTATCACATTGATTGATTTGCGTATATTGAAGAATCCTTGCATCCCTGGGATAAGTCCCACTTGATCATGGTGTATGATCCTTTTAATGTGTTGTTGGATTCTGTTTGCTAGTATTTTGTTGAGGATTGTTGCATCTATATTCATCAGTGATATTGGTCTGTAATTTTCTTTTCTTGTAGTGTCTTTGTCTGGTTTTGGTATCAGGGTGATGGTGGCCTCATAGAATGAGTTTGGGAGTGTTCCTTCCTCTGCAATTTTTTGGAAGAGTTTGAGAAGAATGGGTGTTAGCTCTTCTCTAAATGTTTGATAGAATTCACCTGTGAAGCCATCTGGTCCTGGACTTTGGTTTGTTGGAAGATTTTTAATCACAGTTTCAATTTCATTACTTGTGATTGGTCTGTTCATATTTTCTGTTTCTTCCTGATTCAGTCTTGGAAGGTTATACCTTTCTAAGAATTTGTCCATTTCTTCCAGGTTGTCCATTTTATTGGCATAAAGTTGCTTGTAGTAGTCTCTTAGGATGTTTTGTATTTCTGCGGTGTCTGTTGTAACTTCTCCTTTTTCATTTCTGATTTTATTGATTTGAGTCCTCTCCCTCTTTTTCTTGATGAGTCTGGCTAATGGCTTATCTATTTTGTTTATCTTCTCAAAGAACCAACGTTTAGTTTTATTGATCTTTGCTATTGTTTTCTTTGTTTCTATTTCATTTATTTCTGCTCTGATCTTTATGATTTCTTTCCTTCTGCTAACTTTGGGTTTTGTTTGTTCTTCTTTCTCTAGTTTCTTTAGGTGTAAGGTTAGATTGTTTACTTGAGATTTTTCTTGTTTCTTTAGGTAGGCTTGTATAGCTATAAACTTCCCTCTTAGAACCGCTTTTGCTGCGTCCCATAGGTTTTGGGTCGTCGTGTTTTCATTGTCATTTGTCTCTAGGTATTTTTTTATTTCCTGTTTGATTTCTTCAGTGATCTCTTGGTTATTTAGTAACGTATTGTTTAGCCTCCATGTGTTTGTCTTTTTTACGTTTTTTTCCCTGTAATTCATTTCTAATCTCATAGCGTTGTGGTCAGAAAAGATGCTTGATATGATTTCAATTTTCTTAAATTTACTGAGGCTTGATTTGTGACCCAAGATGTGATCTATCCTGGAGAATGTTCCGTACGCACTTGAGAAGAACGTGTAATCTGCCGTTTTTGGATGGAATGTCCTATATATATCAATTAAATCTATCTGGTCTATTGTGTCATTTAAAGCTTCTGTTTCCTTATTTATTTTCATTTTGGATGATCTGTCCATTGGTGTAAGTGAGGTGTTAAAGTCCCCCACTATTATTGTGTTACTGTCGATTTCCTCTTTTATAGCTGTTAGCAGTTGCCTTATGTATTGAGGTGCTCCTATGTTGGGTGCATATATATTTATAATTGTTATATCTTCTTCTTGAATTGATCCCTGGATCATTATGTAGTGTCCTTCCTTGTCTCTTGTAACATTCTTTATTTTAAAGTCTATTTTATCTGATATGAGTATAGCTACTCCAGCTTTCTTTTGATTTCCATTTGCATGGAATATCTTTTTCCATCCCCTCACTTTCAGTCTGTATGTGTCCCTAGGTCTGAAGTGGGTCTCTTGTAGACAGCATATATATGGGTCTTGTTTTTGTATCCATTCAGCCAGTCTATGTCTTTTGGTTGGGGCATTTAATCCATTCACGTTTAAGGTAATTATCGATATGTATGTTCCTATGACCATTTTCTTAATTGTTTTGGGTTTGTTTTTGTAGGTCCTTTTCTTCTCTTGTGTTTCCCACTTAGAGAAGTTCCTTTAGCATTTGTTGTAGAGCTGGTTTGGTGGTGCTGAATTCTCTTAGCTTTTGCTTGTCTGTAAAGCTTTTGATTTCTCCATCAAATCTAAATGAGATCCTTGCTGGGTAGAGTAATCTTGGTTGTAGGTTCTTCCCTTTCATCACTTTAAGTATATCATGCCACTCCCTTCTGGCTTGCAGAATTTCTGCTGAGAAATCAGCTGTTAACCTTATGGGAGTTCCCTTGTATGTTATTTGTCGTTTTTCCCTTGCTGCTTTCAGTAATTTTTCTTTGTCTTTAATTTTTGCCACTTTGATTACTATGTGTCTCGGCGTGTTTCTCCTTGGGTTTATTCTGTATGGGACTCTCTGCGCTTCCTGGACTTGGGTGGCTATTTCCTTTCCCATGTTAGGGAAGTTTACGACTATAATCTCTTCAAATATTTTCTCTGGTCCTTTCTCTCTCTCTTCTCCTTCTGGGACCCCTATAATGTGAATGTTGTTGCGTTTAATGTTGTCCCAGAGGTCTCTTAGGCTGTCTTCATTTCTTTTCATTCTTTTTTCTTTAGTCTGTTCCGCAGCAGTGAATTCCACCATTCTGTCTTCCAGGTCACTTATCCGTTCTTCTGCCTCAGTTATTCTGCTATTGATTCCTTCTAGTGTAGTTTTCATTTCAGTTATTGTATTGGTCATCTCTGTTTGTTTGTTCTTTAATTCTTCTAGGTCTTTGTTAATCATTTCTTGCATCTTCTCAATCTTTGCCTCCATTCTTATTCCGAGGTCCTGGATCATCTTCACTATCATTATTCTGAATTCTTTTTCTGGAAGGTTGCCTATCTCCACTTCATTTAGTTGTTTTTCTGGGGTTTTTTCTTGTTCCTTCATCTGGTACATAGCCCTCTGCCTTTTCATCTTCTCTGTCTTTCTGTAACTGTGGTTTTTGGTCCACAGGCTGCAGGATTGTAGTTTTTCTTGCTTCTGTTGTCTGCCCTCTGGTGGTTGAGGCTATCTAAGAGGCTTGATGGGAGGCTCTGATGGTGGGTAGAGCTCGGCCCTTCTTTCTAGAAGCTCTCTGAACCCCGTCGTTTTGGGTATGCTTGATTAAATCACTCTGGCCCTTTTTTTTGAGAGTCTGTTTCAAGGGTCTAAGTTAAATTGTGCAAGCACAGACTGAATGATATGCTAACTGAATAAATGTAGTGACCTCCCTGGCTATAAGCACCCATATATCTTTAACTGACCCACACCCAGGAGTGCCAGAGAAAGAGTACTGCCTATGCAACTTTTCTTGCTGTGGCCAGGTGCTGAGCTGCCTATTTCTCTTCTGTGCGTTTTTCACAAAGACCTTTTTAATGCAAAACTTGCATCTTTAACATACAGTGAAAAGAAGAATTCCGTAAGGCAGTGAGAGTAGGTGGGTTAGCTCAAAGTGCAAGTAGAAATTTCACCTCAGTATGAATTCAGCAGGCCTCTCTTGGGCTATGTGAGTTTTAGAAATTATTTTAATTTTTTTCCCCTTGAGCTACCTTAACTTTATATTGTTTCCATGAGAAAATAAGTTCCCACTTATATCCTAGCTTTTAAAATTCCATTCATGATGAACACTGTTACACACACAACAGCATGGATAAATCACACAGGATAAATTGCACAGGCTGATACTGAGTAAAAGGAAAAAGAAATCAGATACAAAAGAATACATAAAATATGGTTCCATGTATATGAAGGTCAAAAACAGAAAAAACTAATCTATGGTGGTAGAAATCAGAGTATTGGTTACCTTTAGGAGGGTAGTACTGACTGGAAAGGGACACAAGGGAGCCTTCTGGGGGCATATTATGTTCTATATTTTGATCTGGTGGTTTCACAGCATATATTAAAAATCCATCAAGCACAGTTAAGATTTGTATACTTTACTGTAGGTATGCTATCCCTAAAATAAATTCTGCTTTCATACATATAGGCTATCCACTTAAAATAGTATATTCTTCTGATTATACAAGTAATATTTAGGGTGTTGGGGGAATAAAGGATTATACAAAGAGGAAAATAAAATAATTCATAAACCCACCACCTAAGGGTTACTACTATTAACATTTTGGTGTCTCTCATTTTGATTTTTTTCTGTATCCATTTTTAACATGAATAATACAACTTTGCATTCTGCCCCACCCTATTTCCTCCACTTAATGTTAGTGTATCATAGTTAAAATTGCCTTTTTAAAGCAATGCTATGGAAATACAAGCTCCAATCTCAAAAGGCAAGTAAAACTAAACAGAAAAGTGCTGTTTCACTACTCTGAAGTTAGACATGATCCATCATTGGTTTTATACATATGCTTGATGATGCTTTTTAAGTACTAAATACTCAGGGGTCAGGCCAGGAGATAACGTACCTCTCTTCACAAGAGTTAGGGCAGAGAACGTTTCAGAAGTTCTACAAAGGAAAGCCAGGAGGCCTCAAGACATTTCACAACTTTGAAGAAAAAGGCAAAATGAAGATCAAAAACAAAACTTCCATTTCTTTACTTTGCATGGGAGGGAAAACCTATCTCATGTGACTGTAATTGCACTGTGTTACTTAAATTAACATTTATGAGAATATTGCTGTTAAATCTTGATTTATCCATGGCATTGTTTTTTCACGGGTTGCTTTCCTTGTGTGTTTGTTCCAGACCCCTGTAAAAGAGCCCAACAGTGAAAACGTAGATATCAGCAGTGGAGGAGGCGTGACAGGCTGGAAGAGCAAATGTTGCTGAACGCTCTCCTGCTCCATCAGTTACCATCCACCACCCTGTTTTCTCTTCCTGCTGCAAAATAAACCACTCTGTCCATTTTTAACTCTACAACAGATATTTTTGTTCCTCATCTTTTAACTCCTAGTCCACCTGTTTTATTTGTTCTTTCATCTGTGACTGCTTGCTGACTTTATAATTTTCTTCAAAGAAAAAAATGTATAGAAAAATCATGTCTGTGAGTTCATTTTTAAATGTACTTGCTCAGCTCACCACTGCATTTCAGTTGTATTATAGTCTAGTTCTTACCAACATTAAAACCTATAGCAATCATTTCAACTCTATTCTGCAAATTGTATAAGAATAAAAGTTAGAATTAACAATTTTATTTTGTACAACAGTGGAATTTTCTGTCATGGATAATGTGCTTGAGTCCCTATAATCTATAGACATGTGATAGCAAAAGAAACAAAAGCCAGGAAAACACTCATTTTCGCCTTGGATATGTAAATGGGGTTAATTTTGTCCTGTGCCTTATGTGGAAAGGAACTTCTTTGGTTTTTCCTTTTTTTGTTTTGGTGGAAGCATGTGCAGGAGACATATCATCGAAACATAAAGCATTAAAATGTTTGTGGTTTGCTTGGCTGTAATTTTCAAAGTAGTTAATTGAGGACAAAGGATAATGCAGAAATGATAGCTTTGGTTTGCGGCGTCTCATTTTAAGTGGCCTTGATATTTAAAACTATTCCTGCCACCGGTTCTTTTCCTTGGCCACTTTTTCCTTGTGTCTCTTCCTGCATGCTGCTTTATTTGCTTCTCCCCCACCACCCTGTGGTATGAGTTATTTAAAAATGAAAGGGGTAAACTAGCAGGTTTGTCAAGTTTAACATAAAGCACTGATTTAACTTGCTAAGTAAACTGAAAGATAAATTCTAACTGCCTGTTATCAAATGTCAGTTAACTGTGTCCTCCCCTCATTTTCTCTCCCCTAAAGCTTCTGTCCCAGATTCCTTCATTTGCTGTTCGACTTCATGTTCCTCTTCTCTTTCCCTCTTTGTTCCCTTCCTGTCTCTCCATTGAGTTTATGAAATGGAAGAGTTAATTGCATGCACTAGTGTTTGGAGGGTGTTGTGGTTCGTCTTTCTAATTAGGTGTATAGCCTATTCACTTTCCTAGAATAAACCTCTTAACCTAAATTTGAATAGTCTCCATTTTGGCAACTCCTCTAGCAGTTTGGTAGCCCAGTCAAGGTTGTTTCAAAAAGATGGGAAGGAGGAGTGAAATTTATTAACATGTTTGCCAAATATATTGAGATTTGGCCTTTGAAGAACTTTTTTTCAGTGTTAAGTTGTCTTTACCTTAAGATTTAGAAGTACTTTAGAATATTATTAATTTTAAGTCCTATCTTCACATCCCTTTGGAAAACTTGTATTACCATGGATTTGGAAAAAGGACAACAGAGGCTTTTCATGTGAAGATAAGATACTCTAGCTCTCTCTCACCCTGTCATTTTTTCACTTCATTTTTCTAGTTTTGCTTCATTGCTTATCATTAGGATAGGGTAAGTTAAGTTTGCTATGCTGCTGGCATCCTAAGATGATACCTTTGTTGAAATAACTGTGAATAGCATGATTCATTTCTAGCAGAGGCTGAGTTTAGGACAGCAGCTTCCATTGAAAAGTCTTTTTGTGTCGTGGATAGCATTTTAATGACCTCTTGGCTCACATAAACAACATAGGGACGTATCTGCTATGAACATCCATGAATTTTCAGATAGTGCCCTAAAAGTGATTTTATATGCCTCACTGGTGGTTGTTGTTAGGTTTTTTCCCTCACTTGACTTTATCATTGTTTACTACTAGTAAAAGCAGCATTGCCAAATAATCCTTAATTTTCCATTAAAAATAATAATGAAATGATGTTAAGCTTCTCAAAAAGTTTTAGGTTAAACCTACTGTTGTTAGATTAATTTTAATGTGTTTGTTGCTTTCTTTTATCTGGAATGTGGCAGTAGCTTTTTTTATTTTTAACCCTCTTTAATCCTTATTCAGTTCAGTGACTTAAGGTTTGAGAGCTAAACACTGGGATTTTTGGGTAACAGACTGACAGTTTTGTTGTTTGCATACTTATAATTGGCATTGTACATAGAAAGGATATGGCTACCTTTTGTTAAATCTGCACTTTCTAAATATCAAAAAAAAGGGAAATGGAGTATAAATCAATTTTTGTATAACCTGTTTGAAACATGAGTTTTATTTGCTTAATAATAGGGCTTTGCCCCCTTTTCTGTAAGTCTCTTGGGATCCTGTGTAGAAGCCGTTCTCATTCAACACCAAACAGTTAAGTCCATTCTCTGGTACTAGCTACAAATTCGGTTTCATATTCTACTTAACAATTTAAATAAACTGAAATATTTCTAGATGGTCTACTTCTGTTCGTATAAAAACAAAACTTGATTTCCAACTGCGTGGCTTGGTTTTCATTTATTTATGGAGTTTAAGATGGAGGATTCCTTCTGGAAATAGTGCAGAATAGCAAACTGGGTATTAGAGGAGCAGAAATAGAATAACTTTTTCAACTAGGGAATGCTGGGAAGGCAATTTCAAGGGCTATCATTGGAAGAAACTGCATTTTAAACGCAGAATCATCCCGGCATCAAGTGCACAACCATAGTCCCTCCCCAGCTAACACTTGCTAGAAT
This sequence comes from Balaenoptera acutorostrata, assembly GCF_949987535.1. Classification (NCBI taxonomy): domain Eukaryota; kingdom Metazoa; phylum Chordata; class Mammalia; order Artiodactyla; family Balaenopteridae; genus Balaenoptera; species Balaenoptera acutorostrata. The sequence goes on along the minus strand of NC_080075.1, from coordinate 73,788,355 downwards.
GTGCCAGAGGCCAACTACAACTGAAGTCAGCTGATTACCCAGGGGCACCAAGGTAAGGCTGCCATGCTGGAGGATGAATCCTTGTTTTAGCAGCGACTGTCCTCTTATCTGAAAAATGTAAAGTGTTTCCTACTTTTTTTGTGAACCATAAAAAACAACTTTGGCTTTTTTTATATGTAGTATTGATGAAAGAAATGTTTGATCCTGTATTAAGGCCTTATTAGTCAATAAATAAAGATATTTGTTGACAAGATTATCTCTGCTGAAAGGATATATAGAGGTTTTCTCATAGTGCAGTTTTTATAAGGATCACCTAGAGTGATGTTAATGCTTCCCCGTTCACTCCCATCAACACAGAATTTTGTGTCTCGGGTGGGGCCTATGATTTCTGCCTTTAAGATTGGTATAGGAAAAGAGACCATGGCCTCTGCCCTTACATCTATGATCTAGTTTAGAAAGCAGAAGGAATTGGTGATCAGGTAAACATAGACAAGAGCCAAATAGCTGTGATCCAGATTTAAGTGCTGTATTAATAGAAGAGCAAGTTCAGGTGGTGAGAGTAGTTGGGGTGGTGTTTGAGAGAGGAGGGAGGGACATGAATTGGTCCTCAGATACGTGAATTGAATGGCTAGGGCTAAGGGGAGGTTAAGAAGAGACCACGAGCACATTAAGAACAAGCTTTGCTTGTGTGGCAGACTACAAGTCCAGCTGGACAATGTGATAGGCAGTAGGAGTCCTGGTGAGCCCTGCAGAGTGGAGAGAGCAGTGTGTTTGAGGAAAGTGAGTCTGGGTGGGCTGGAAGAGGAGAAACAGGGGTTCTAGAGATCAGACAGAAGGTTGCTGAATTATTGCGATTTGAATAAGACCAGACTAAAATGATGGCAGAGGGCAGGCTTAATATACAGGGGAGTATGTGAAAGAGAAAGACTGTCTCTTGCCTACTAGGAAGCGGATTAGGTACTTGTGGCACTGTTCTTTGGGTTATGTCATCAACAACCTGGTGTAGTACCATTTGTACAAAATGAACTGTCTCAGGGTTAAGTAATTTGCTTCAGGTTGCACTGCCAGTTGGTGCTAGAGTTGGATTTTGAAACCAAGCCAGTGCTCAGTCTATTTTCACCTTCTCCATATCACAGTTTCTCAGGATAAGGTCCTAAGGTTTGGTTATACTGATTATAATGGGGGTAATAAAACAAACATGTGCCAGAGCCAACAGAAAGATAGAATGCTCGAGTGTAACCTTAGCTTATCGAGTTAATGTAGTCATTTAGCCTAACCTTGGTACCTCGAACAAAGAACAATGCCCTTGAAAAGTACTTAGCTCAGTTTACTACTTCTTTTCTTGAAACCTATATTACCCCTTACCATCTTGTTAATTTTGTTTCCTCCTACTTCAAACCATCTCTTGGCTAGAAGTAAATGATGAAGTTGCTTTTTGCGATTCTCTTAATTGGCTTTCTGAGGCTATGTACTTTGAGGGGGGCTTTTGTTACTTAATAATGGCCACAGCAGTGAATAATAGTAGTGAAGTAAGTCAAAATACAGGGGCGGGGGGAAAGGCAGCTGGGTATAAGTTCATGCCAACTTCCTAGGTGGATTTGAGATCAGTATGACTCCCTAAGATCAAGAGCCATGTATGGGATGTGAGTGCTCCAAGTCAAAGTGTTTTGCTGGGACGTCGAATTTAGGTCTGAAACTTCCAGCACCAAGATAAAAAGAGATGGTGTGTTCCTGTTGCATCTAGTCAATGGGAGAATAACAGCTGCTTAGGGAAAAATCAGTAGCAAAAAATTCAGGAACTTCTAACATTAATTGTCATTGAACTACAAAGTGAAAATGTCTCCAGTGCAAGTTCAGAGAAATCCAGACATTTTATGTATCTTCTGACAACACAATACTTTCTTTGCTGAGGCCATGCCAAAAAAAAAAAAAAAAGATCAAACCTCAGGTCAAACTTACCTAGATCCAACTACCAATTTTACAGGAAATCTAAGGACAGAGGAATGTATTAAACTACATCAGTCAACAAAATCCAGACTGGTAAATTTTACAGGATAATTGATCCAGTCTCTTCAACAATTAAGTTTCAATGGAGAGAGAGAGAGATTGTAAATTAACAAAAGATGGAAAGGAAAAGGGAAAACTAAACTTTAATGTGTTTAGGGAAGTACAGAAATAATATAAAGAATATTAAGGAAACGATTAAAAGTCAGGTAGGGGTATTCTTAGCCAGGAGGGAGGAGTTACACATTGTAGGGGGACATGAAGGGTTTTGGGGATAGCAAAATCCTATCTTAATGACATGGATGTTGTTTACAAGGGTGTTTGCTTTATAGCAATACATTAATCTACACATTTGTCCTATATGGGTTTTAAAGTTTGTATTTAACCATAAAGGGTGCCGTGTGTGTGTGTGTTTAAATGATATCACAATTTTCAGGACTGTAGAACCAGTCTGAGAGGCTATGCAGCCAAGACCAATGCTCAAAATCAAGCTTAGCAGAATTGGTCTGCTAAGGCGCTACAGTCCCTGCTGCTGAGCATCAGGCCCCAAGAATTGTCACTGAAACAGGGACTTCCCTGGTGTTGCCGTGGTTAAGACTCCACGCTCCCAATGCAGGGGGCCCGTGTTTGATCCCTGGTCAGGGAACTAGATCCCGCATGCCGCAACTAAAAGCCTGCATGCCGCAACTAAAAGATCCCTCGCAGCCAAATAAATAAATATTAAAAAAAAAAGAATTGTCACTGAAACAGTATAGCTGCCACCAATGCAAAATCTTTGCTAAGTCTATATAGTTCAGCCTCTCTTTCTTTCTTTTCAGTAGCTTTCGCTGCAAAGTCTGGGTTGGTCGGTGGAGCCCAAATTCCAGGCAAGTGAGGGAAAGGGAGTATCTCTTGTTTTCAGCTTCAAAAGTGGGGGTGGGCTCTGACTCTAAGGGTCGGGGATTCAGGTGCTGGGTGGACAAAATGAATGATAAATGCCCCTGGTGTCAGTGATGCTCAAACTTTACTGCACATTAGAATATCCGGGAAGTGCTTTTAAAAATACCAATGTTAAGGTTGCACCCCAGGCCAATTAACACAGGATCTCTAGGGTGAGACTGTTAGTGGTTTTCTTGTTTGACTTCCTGTGTGATTGTCATGTGCAGCCAAGTTCATGAACCAGTGCCTACACTCTTGCTACTCAAAGTGTGGTCTTTAGGTCAGCCACACTGGAATCACCTGGGAGCTTGTTAGAAATGCAAAATCTCAATGCCAGGCAAACACACAAACACACACACACACACACACACCATGGCTGTACTGAATTATGAAACAAGAGCCCTAGGTGATGCTTGTTATGCATATTCCAATTTGAGAAGGGCTGATCTACACTGTTCTTCCAAGGCCAGTCCCACCAGCAAGGATATTCCCTACTCCTGAGCAGGGAAGTGACCTTGCCCTTCTCCATCCATTCTGTAGCACTTTTGAGCTACATTTCCACTGGGCATGTATTGCAGACTTCCTTGGTTGTGGTTAATTGTCTTCTCTTGGCTCATCTCCTTACCAGACTATAAGCTCTGGTGGGCAGGGACCCTGTCTCATCTCCTTTGTGTCTTCACAGTACTTAGCGCACTGCCATCCAAGCGGCGGGAGCTCAGGATGTGTGATCAGTGAACCAGTGACGGCCTTCTCCATCTTTCTCCCGCTGCACTGGCCTCCTTGTTCCCGCCCCGACTTTCATGCATTCACATTTGTATTCCAATTTAAAGGCAACTTCAAATATAACCATAAAAGAACCTTAAAATTCAAGCCCAATCTATTTCTACAACTACCTCCAGACACAGGGTAAGCTGGATGACTCCGTGGATCTCCGTTGCCTTGGAGGAGGTGGGCTAGGAAGCCCTCGGAGACTCAGTCCAATGTAAATATTCTCTGATTCTGTGGTTCCTCTCTGCCTGATTAACCAAGACTCAAAATACTCTTAACTCTTGCGAGTTGGCAGGGATGGCTATGGAGAAATTATAAATTAAGTAGAGTCACTGAGCCACCTTGTGACCATTCCTGGGAACTGCATTTCTTCATTGTGCACCGGAAACTTCAACAGAGCCCATCAGTCTGAGATCCGTCATCAAGAATTTAGGGTAAACACAGCCACACAAAATTAAATTCTCTCTCCCAACCTCCAGTAAGATGGGAGTAAAGGAATTTACAAAGTATAATACTACAAAAACTAAATAAAAGGCAAGAAACATCTGTAAGAATAAAACATTTTATTTATGCAAATATCGACCTAGGTCTTTAAAAAGTGGGAGATGGAAAACAGCGCTAACTATTCTAGAGCAGAAGTTACAACCTAAGTGTTTTCAAAGGTGGATGCCAATAAAAAGTGAGCAGATTCACCCTGAATCCGAGTTCCAGAGTTTAGCGGTACTAGGGACCGTGGAGAAGATAAACATATGGTGATGGGTTAAAAATGAGGACGGGTAGAAAGTCTGTGTAAGAAGTAATGGGATCCCCAGGTGTCCCTGCCCACCTCTTGCTGCCAGGAGTTGCTGCCACTCTTCCTGGAGGCTTATTATTTGCAGAAATGGAATGACAGAACCTCCAGACTTGAGGACACAGGGCATGGGGAAAGGTGGAGGTGAGTCAGAGGGTCGAACACCAGGAGTTCAGTGAATATCTGCATTGGGGTTTTTTTTTTAGTTTGTTTGTTTGTTTATTTATTTATTTACTTATTGGCTGCATTGGGTCTTTATTGCTGCATGTGTGCTTTCTCTAGTTGCGGCGAGCGGGAGCTTTTCTTCATTGAGGTGCGCGGGCTTCTCACTGCAGTGGCTTCTCTTGTTGCGGAGAACGGGCTTGAGGCACGCAGGGGCTTTAGTAGTCGTGGCTTGCGGGCTCAGTAGTTGTGGCGCACGGGCTTAGTTGCTCCACGGCATGTGGGATCTTCCTGGACCAGGGCTCGAACCTGTGTCCCCTGCATTGGCAGGCGGATTCTTAACCACTGTGCCACCAGGGAAGTCCCAATATCTGCATCTTGAACGATGAGCTCCTCAGATTCCTTCCTTCCTTCTCCCCTCCCTTTCCCAGAATTTTGGCAGCCAGACACACATAGCCAGGCCAAAGATTTGGAATGTCCTCTCTGGAAAACCTGTCCCAAAAGAAAAGACTCACAAATACTGGAGGTTCACCAACTACAAGTTAGGCTCATTGCAGATTATTCTATGTTGCAGGTCTCCAGTCATCAAGATAGATGAATATACATAAAGTTTCTAATCTACCTAGAATATATATATGAGATCATTTAAACACAGAAACATATAGACAAATTAATAAAAATCCACGTTCCTGACCCTCAGACTTAACAGATATTTGCATTCAATCAGATATTCAGTTCTTCACATTAACATAAATGAGAGAATAAAACAACAAACAAAAAACAGAAAAAGGAAACAAAGGGGGGAAAAAATGCAGAAAATCAAATAAAAATCCCAAACTCACTTTCATTAATATTCTTGTATATGAGATGATATTGTATCCAAAAAGCAAGATTAGGATGTCATAAAAAGAGAAACAAAGAATGAGATAGAATTCTCTAAAATAAAAACTGTCAACTGAAATAAAAGATTCAAGAGAATTAGAAGATAAAAGTTAAGGAAATCTTCCTGAAAGTAAAACACACACAAAAAAGAGTGAGAAATGGAAAACAGGAGGAAATGATAAGAAATTTAGAAAGCCAATCTAAAGGCCAAAATTTGATTAGTTGGAGGTCTAGAGAAAGAAAATGGAGAGGAAAGCTGAAGGAAGGTGGTTATCGAAGAGAGAATATAAGAAAACTTCCTAGAATTGAGGGATTTTAGTCTCCAGATTGAAAAGGCCTAGCACAAAAAACAAAAAATTACCTGCACCCAGGAATGTCATCATGACATTCAGAATTCCAAAGATAAATGATTTAAAAAAAAAAAAAAGCAGAGAAAAAACAGGTCACATACAAAAGAATCAAGGACCTGAATGAGTTAAACGTTCCTAAAGTAATGCTGAGACCTCGAAAACAATTCTGAGTGAAAAGGATATTCTATGTAGAATTCTATACTCATTCAAATTACCTGTTAAATGTGAAATGATGTATTCAAATATGCAAAGAGGTAAATGTTTCCTTCCCTTACTCGCCTTCTCAGGAATCTATTGGAGGATATATTCTAGCAAAATGAAAAAGTACACCAGGAAAGAGGGAGACCTGAGATCCTGCAGGGCTGTGCCGCTGGCCTAGGAAGCAACCGATCTCGAGTGGACCCGGAGGACGTGGTCTCCAGAAACGCAAGTGGGAGAAATAATATTGATAGGTAATGGATGTTACAGAGCTGATGGAGCATGTGAAAGAGTGAGGAAAGGGACCAGGCTAGGGACCAGGATCTCTGAGAGCAGGGAGAAAATCTGCCTGTTTTGCCACCGGATCTCCAGTGCCTAAGTGTTCCTGGCACATAGAAGGTGCCCAGTAAATCACGTTAAAGGAGTGAGTGAATGAACACATAAATGAGAGTTGATCAAGCTTCATGTATGTGCTTTGAGCCAGGCAATACAGCAGACACCTAGAAATACAGGATAAATGTAATTTTAAATGCATAGCAAAATTCTCAAGAAAGCAAGGATAACTGAGGGACAAACAGGTCACTTAGAAATCATATTGCAGGGCTTTAATTTACAGATGTCCAGAGATGCCACATGACAGGCTCAGCATCACACAGCTGACAGTAACTAAGTGGGCGGGGAGCCCAGGTGGCCATCCTCCCAATCCAGGCTGTTCCCACTTTATCCCTCCCGGCGCCTCTCCACTTACTTGAGAACTAGCGGAACCAAGTACAGGGGTTGTGGTGATATTTAAACCTCCACTGCTGGGCTGTGATAAATCCACACACTCAGTGAGATGTAGAAAGCAGGGGTGAAACAGCCCCTTGAGTTTCCCTTTTTAAACCGGTTACAATAATTAAAGAGAACAAAACTGAGTGGAGAATTCTGAAAGAAAATGCTTTCCAGAGAAGTGGTTCCAAACTATTTAGAATAGGGGAAATCTCTTTTAACGTTTCACACAAGAGTAGGGCAAACAACAACTTGAAGCACGCTGGAAGATCTCTAATACTTGCCAAAAAGAAAAGCACCCTCCCTTGATTCCCAACTCCACATCCTCTCCAGCTCCCACCTATTTCTCTACTCCCTTTTATAGCAAAACCCCCTGAAGGGCTGTCTATATGCCTCTCTGCTCCTTCTCCTCTCTGCTCAATTAAATCAGGGCTGCATTCCCATCACCCCATCAGGAAAGCTCTTGCCGAGGTCAGAGCGGTGCTGAATCTGAGATGTTGACTCATTAATCTCACTCCTTCCTGAAACACCTCCTTCACTTGGATCCCAGGACACTGCTCTCTCCCTCCCTCACTTGCCCTCCTCAGTCTCAGAGCCAGTGTCCTCTTCATCTTCCTTTTTTTTTTAAATGGAGTATAGTTTATTTACAATGCTGTGTTAGTTTCAAGTGTACAGCAAAGTGAATCAGTTATACATATATATATATATCCACTCTTTTTTAGATTTTTTCCCATATAGGTCATTACAGAGTATTGAGTAGAGTTCCCTGTGCTAATCTGATTTCAGCTAATCCTGATTTAGGATACATACTCCATGAGGTATGTGTTATTGTCCGCATTTGGCAAGTGAATAAATACAATCTCAGCAAATTATGTAAATTGTCAGAATCACACTAGCAGAAAGAAAAACTCAGGCCCATTCCCAGGTGGGTCTGACTCCCATACCTGGGCACTTACCTTCCCTGGAAGTCCATGCCCTAATGGAGGGCCACTTTCACTCCTTGATATCTGTTGTAAAAATAGAGCAGTAGTTTAGAAAATAATATGAGACGTGTGTATACTATAATATCATCACTGAGTATGGGACTTGACCCTGCACCACATAGAAGTATATTATACACAACTGACTAGAGTTTACAAGTCCTTTTTTTAGAACTGATTAAATGTCTTTTATTAAAATTTAAATTCCCATAATATTGTAATAATAAGTGCTCACATAAAAAGAAAATAGAATAGACTCTGGTCATTTATAAAATAGCATTATATGAAACGAGTCTCAATAAATTTTAAAAGATTGAAATATTTAAAAGTATCTTCTCTGACCACAATGGAACGAAACTAGAAATCAATAATAGAAGAGAAACGGGAAATTTTACAAATATATGAAAATTAAACAACATACTGTTTTTTCAATGAAGGTATAATTGACATATAACATTATATTCATTTCAGGTGTACAAAATAATGATTCAATATATGTATATATTGCAAAACAATCACTATGATAAGTCTAGTTAACACCCATCACCAGACATAGTTACAGATTTTCTTTTCCTTGTGATAAGAATTTTTAAGATCTACTCTCTTAGCAACTTTCAAACATACAGTACAGTGTTTTTTTTTTTTAAGTTTTTAATTTATTATTTATTTATTATTTTTTTATTTTTGGCTGTGTTGGGTCTTTGCCTCTGTGTGAGGGCTTTCTCCAGTTGCGGCGAGTGGGGGCCACTCTTCATCGCGGTGCGCGGGCCTCTCACTATTGCGGCCTCTCCCGTTGCAGAGCAGAGGCTCCAGACGCTCAGGCTCAGTAGTTGTGGCTCACAGGCCCAGTTGCTCCAAGGCATGTGGGATCTTCCCAGACCAGGGCTCAAACCCATGTCCCCTGCATTGGCAGGCAGATTCTCAACCACTGCGCCACCAGGGAAGCCCAGTACAGTGTTATTAACCACAGTCATGATGCTGTACATTACACCCCCGGACTTATTTTATAACTGGAAGTTTGTACCTTTTGACCATCTTCACTCATTTCACTCCACCCCCAGCCCCCTGCCTCTGGTAACCACCAATGTGTTCTCTGTATCTATGAGCTCGTTTTTTCATTTGTTTTTTGTTTGTTTGTTTGTTTTAGATTCCACATATAAGTGAGATCATATGGTATTTTTCAATTAGCATAATACCCTCCATGTTGTTGAAAATGGCAGGATTTCCTTCTTTTTTTATGGTTGAATAATATGCCATTGTGTATGTATGTGTATATATGTCTATCATATATATATATATATTTCACATTTTCTTTGTCCATCGATGGACACTTCGGTTGCTTCCATGTCTTGACTATTGTAAATAATGTTGTAACGAACATGGGGGCATAGATATCTTTTCCAGTTAGTGTTTTTCTTTCTTTCAAATAAATACCCATATGTAGAATTGCTGAATCATATGGTAGTTCTATTTTAAATATTTTGAGGGACCTTCATACTGTTTTTCACAGTGACTGCACCAATTTAAATTCTCACCAACAGTGCCCAGGGGGTTCTCTTTTCTCCACATCCTCGCCAACACTTGTTATTTTTTATCTTTTTTACAACAGCAGTTCTAACAGGTGTGAGGTGATATCTCCCTGTGGTTTTGATTTGCATTTCCCTGATGATTAGTGATGTTGAACACGTTTTCATGTACCTGTTGGCCATTTGTATGTGTTCTTTGGAAAAATATATATTCAGATCCTCTGCCAATTTTTAAATTGGGTTGTTTGGGGTTTTCAGATATATGATTTGCAAATGTTTTTTCCCATTTGGTAGGTTGCATTTTCATTTTGTTGATGTACAGCATAGCGACTACAGTTAATAATACTGTATTGCATATTTGAAAGTTGCTAAGAGACTAGACTTTAAAAGTTTTCATCACAAGAAAAAAAATAGGTAACTATGTATGGTGATGGATGTTAATGATACTTATTGTGGTGATCATGTCATAGTGTATACAAATATTGAATCATTATGTTATACACCTGCAACTAATAATGTTATATGTCAATTATACCTCAGTAAAAAACAAAAACAAAACCCCAAAGCAATATGGTCTTGGCATAAAGACAGACATATAGACCAATGTAACAGGATAGAGAGCCCAGAAATAAACCCTCACATACATGGTCAAGAATCCAACTTCCCCAGAAGGCATTCCTACCAACTGTTCAGTCGCTATATGAGTGACTGAGTGGGAGCTCTCCCACAAGTTCTGGAAGCTTCTTTGCTTGACAGTAAGCCCAGGGCTCTCAGTTGCTGTCTTCCGTATCTGATGCCTGGTTGGTGGCAAGAAGACTGGTGAAAACAGCAGCAAAGCAAGTGGTAAGGGTAAATTTGTGATCTATAATAAGTCAACTTGCCCCGTTATAAAAATATCAACCGCGTTGTGTTGCCATCTTCAAAACGTCAGATCTTAAGTCTAGAGAAGGAAGCTCACATCTTTCAGACCCATGAATATTATCCAGACTCTATTGCTCAGATGGGCAGAGCAGAGGTTTTAATTTTAATGAAGTCCAACCTACCAGTTTTTTCTTTCGTGGATCACGCTTTTGGTGTTGCATCTAAAAAGTTATCGCCCAACATAAGGTCACTTAGGTTTTCTCCTGTGTTATCGTCTATGAGTTCTATAGTGTTGTATTTTACATTTAGGTCTATGGGCTATTTTGAATTAATTTTTGTGAAGGGTGTAAGTTCTGGGTCTATATTCTCTCTCTCTCTCTTTTTTGCATGTGGATGTCCTGTTGTTCCAGCCCCATTTGTTGAAAAGACTATTCTTTCTTTTACCATTTAATTGCCTTTGCTCATTTGTCAAAGATCAGCTGACTATATTTGCCTGTGTCTATTTCTGGGCTCTCTATTCTCTTCCATTGATCTATTTGTCTTATTGCTCAGATTGGAATTTCAGCGGAATTATTGGACAATCTGTCTCAGCAGACAGAAGCAAAGCTGTCAGAGCCTCAGCTAATTCGTTGACTTGATTCACAGAGAAGACGTTGGACAATTTCTACAGTTTTGCTTGGTTATTTGCTGTCGCTTGGGCCCAGATGATACCAAGGCCATCTGAAATGTTTATTCAGGCAAGTGTGGTTCTGAATGGTATGAAAAACAAGTAGCACAAAATCTCTTTTTTAGAAAACAATTTGAATAAAGTCATTTTTAAAGGATTCTGAAGCTTCTCATGTCGTGAACATAAACACCACCATTTAAAAGCAAGAGATGAAAAGGCTAATGAAGCTTCAGTTTAAAAACATCTTAGTGATGGTGAAGCTTAATTAGAAGAAATTTTACAAAATGAAAAATATGGAATAATGAAAATAATGAAACATGTTGATTGTTACTTCTTTCCTAATATTATTTAAAATACTATTTAGAGTCAAAATGTTTTGTTTTGGATAAACATGTATTATTTACTTGAGAAAAAAGTGTATCAACTAACAAAATACCCAACTTATAAGACGTGTAGTTTGATTTACTGTGTTCACTATTGACCAAAACTTAAAATTCTAACTTCCCGAAATAAATATTTCATGAGTTATTTATTTTTTGGAAGGAGCATTTCAGGAACAACCTATAGATAAGGATTGGGTTCCAATTCCTCTTTATCCCTATAACATTCTCTCCTTTTATGATAAAATGTAAACATGCAAAAAAACACACCCCTTGAATAGGCTCCTTTCTACATTTTTTTGCCTAATGAACTACATTAGGTAAATTACAAAGGTCAACCAAACTGTGGTTCTTTCCTACTTCGCAGGATTCTAAGACACTTTATAGTTCTCACCACAGAAATAAGAAAGAACATCTTCAATGAATTCTTCTTAATTGTAGAGAACTTATGAAAAGGAAATTAACACAATGTTATGTGATAACAAAATGAGGGCTGAAAGTCAACAAATTGAGCTCATTTTTAAAATGTCGGGCTTCCCTTGTGGTGCAGTGGTTAAGAATCTGCCTGCCAATGCAGGGGACACGAGTTCGAGCCCTAGTCCAGGAAGATCCCACATGCCGCAGAGCAACTAAGCCCATGTGCCACAAGCACTGAGCCTGAGCTCTAGAGCCCGCGAGCCACAACTACTGAAGCCCATGTGCCTAGAGACCGTGCTCCACAACAAGAGAAGCCACCGCAATGAGAAGCCCGTGCACTGTAACGGTGAGTAGCCCCTGCTCGCCGCAACTAGAGAAAGCCCGCGCGCGCGCAGCAACGAAAACCCAACGCAACCATAAATAAACAAACAAATAAATAAATAAAAAGAAAAAAGTGAATGGCTTTAAAATAAATAAATAAAAAATAAAAATGTCCTTAGGGGGCTTCCCTGGTGGCGCAGTGGTTGAGAATCTGCCTGCCAATGCAGGGGACACGGGTTCGAGCCCTGGTCTGGGAAGATCCCACATGCTGCGGAGCAACTGGGCCCGTGAGCCACAATTGCTGAGCCTGCGCGTCTGGAGCCTGTGCTCCACAACGGGAGAGGCCGCGATAGTGAGAGGCCCGCGCACCGCGATGAAGAGTGGCCCCCGCTTGCCGCAACTAGAGAAAGCCCTCGCACAGAAACGAAGACCCAACACAGCCAAAAATAAATAAATTAAAAAAAAAAAATGTCCTTAGGAATGTCCCAGCCCTTTATAAGAACACACGATGACATGGGAATTCCCTGGTGGTCCAGTGGTTAGGACTCCACGCTTTCACTGTCGAGGGCACGGATTCGATCCCTGGTCAGGGAACTAAGATCCCACAAGCTGCGTGGCTCGACCCCAAAAAAAAGAACACACGGTGACAATATCCATATGGTGCTTCAAACATCAACAGGAAGACTTCCAGACTGTACTTTGGTCTATCCAGCCTGCTAGCAGAGGGGGAAGTGATTATGGTGTTCCAGCCGCAGAACTATGTAGCAAGTGGACAGAATCGTGGACATATTTCCCTCAGAGGACAACACAGACTTCTTAGTTGTTTTCAACTCTGAAAAGCCTCTATCACCTGGACTCTACAGATGGTGCTGCTGGGAGTACAGTCCCCAAATCACTAAAAGGAAGCAGTAGTCCTTGAAGAAATGGCTGATTCCAGAGCTGGGCAGGCAAAGGGCAGAATGACCCTGGAACATCCTATTGTTTCAGAAAGTAAGGAAAGTTCCAAAGAATTATGGGTGCATGCCAATGGCACACAGGAACTAGCTGAAAGATGCTGCCTTTGGTCAAATATAGGACAGTTTGAGCATCAAAATAAAGAATTTAAAAGAATTCATGAATTGATAATAAATAAGGGGCTGAGGGCAAGCTCCTCTTTGTAGTGGAATGCCAACGAATACATGTTTAAGGAATGACAGAGTTAGAAAATCACCATTTAGTAAACATCACAGTAATAATTGACCCAGGCAAGAATCAGCAATGGATGCTATCATTGGGTGCAAGTGTGCTGGGGAACAGGATGTTGTGAACAGTCACAAACATCTTCCCACCGATTCTCTGTTAATCACAAAGGGAAAAACGGTGCCTTTATAGTGCGGACACCTGGCAAACACAACCTGAACCAAGTGATCCAAGTTAGCGTCACAAAAAGTGGGACAAACTGACGTCACTTGCCTACTGGTATGATGCACTGAGTATTCCTGACAGTGATGCATCAGGCAAAACTGGTCATCTGGTCATTCTACAGAACAAATGGTCTATATTCTTCAAAATACCAATGTCTTAAAAGCAAAAAAAAAAAAAAAAAAAAAAGGCTGAGAAAATGTTCTAGCTTAAAGACACGGTAACTAAATACAGTGCATGATTCTAGATTAAATCTTGGGAAAAGATGCTATAAAGGACAATACTGGGATAAAAAATTGAATGTGGACTGAATATTATGTATCAATATTAAATTTCCTGAATTTAATAATTGAACTGTGGCTGTGTAAGAGAATGTCCTAGTTCTTAGGAAACACATACTGAAGTATTCATGGGCAAAGGAGCATGATGAACTTGCTTTCAAATGGCTCAGAAAAGAAAAGAATAATACGTATTATATTGTGAATCGAGGTGAAAGATACATGGGAGTTTGTTATAATATTTTTACAACCTTTCTATAGGTCTAACTCTTTTCAAAATAAAAAGTTTAATAGAAAAATAAGGTTGGGGCACTTCCGCTTCTGGTAATGGTTGAGTAAATCCTATAAAAGCAACCTCCACAGGGGGAAAAATTAAAAAAAGATAAACTCTGGACTTTATACAAAAAATCAGCTAAATAAAGCCCCTAGAGAGTGAACTATTTATTTACCAAATAAAAGTGAAACAATATCTCTAAAGGCTGAGAGAAAAAGAAAGTCAACTCAGAATTCTATATCCCATGAACACATCCTTCAGAAAAAAGGGAAAATAGACATTCTCAGATAAAAGAGGAAAAAAAGGGGCTTCCCTGGTGGCGCAGTGGTTGAGAATCTGCCTGCTAATGCAGGGGACACGGGTTCGAGCCCTGGTCTGGGAAGATCCCACATGCCACGGAGCAGCTGGGCCCGTGAGCTACAATTGCTGAGCCTGCGCGTCTGGAGCCTGTGCCCCGCGACGGGAGGGGCCGCGATAGAGAAAGGCCCGCGCACCGCGATGAAGAGCGGTCCCCGCACCGCGATGAAGAGTGGCCCCCGCTTGCCGCAACTGGAGAAAGCCCTCGCACGAACCGAAGACCCAACACAGCCAAAAAAATAAATAAATAAATAAATAAGAAAATCCTTTAAAAAAAAAAAAAAAAAAAGAGGAAAAAAAAAAAAGAGAATTCATTGCCAGCAGATTTGCAGTACAATAAATGCTGAAGGAACTCCTACACGCTGAAGGTGTAGGATACCAGATGGAAACTTGGGTCCTCAGAGAGGAATAAAGAGCATCAGTAAGTAAATATGTGGGTAAATATAAAGGTCTGTTTTTTCTTCTTCGTTTCATTATAATATGTATGACTCTTTACACATAAAAATGACAACATTGTCTTGTGGGGTTAATGAAATACATGTAAATGTGTGTACATACATACAATGTATACATATAGTGCTATGTATATTGGAGAAGGGATAAATGGATCTATATGTTACAAGTTTTCTATATTTAGTATACTGCTAACTCTATATAGACTGTGAAAATTTAAGAATGAATAATGTAATCCCTGGAACAACCACCAAAAAAAAAAAAAAAGTGGAAAGAAGTATAGCTAAAAAGCCAATAGAAAAAAATGAAATAGACTTCTTTAAGAGGCGAGGAAGGAAGAACCAGAGGAACAAAAAATAGAGGAGATGAACAGAAAACAGTAAAATAGTAGGTAAGAAAGGAACTTCTCAACCTGATAAAGCTCATCTACAAAAAACCTACAACTAACACCGTCCTCAATAGTGAAAGGCCAAAGACTTTCCTTCTAAGATCGGAGACAAGGCAAAGACGTCCACTTCCACTTCTCCTATTCAACATAGGACTGGAGGTCCTAGCCAATGCAGTTAGACGCAAAATAAAAGGCCTACAGATTGGACAGGATCAAATAAAGCTGTCTTTATTTGTAGACAACGTGATCTTGTACACAGAAAATCCCAAGGAATCTATGAAACAGCTATAAAAACTAATAGATGAATTTAAGAACAGAATAGAATATGCAGTTGATTTTTATATATTGACCTTCAACCTTATTAAATTCATCTGTGTCATTGCAAAATGGGTTTATTCAGGAATTGGCAAGAATTGCAATTTGGGGGACTTCCCTGGTGGTGCAGCAGTTAAGAATCTGCCTGCCATTGCAGGGGACATGGGTTTGATCCCTGGTCTGGGAAGATCCCACATGCTGCAGAGCAACTAAGCCCGTGCACCACAACGACTGAGCCTGTGCTCTAGAGCCAGGGAGCCGCAACTACTGAAACCCCACGCGCCTAGAGCCCATGCTCTGCAACAAGAGCAGCCACTGCAATGAGAAGCCTGCACACCGCAATGAAGAATAGTCCCCGCTCGCGGCAACGAAAGAAAGCCCGTGCACAGCAATGAAGACCCAACACAGCGAAAAATAAAATAAATAAATTTATAAAAGAAAAAAAAGAATTGCAATTTGGGACATGCAATCTACAGGGAACCACAGGCAAGTCTGGAGAACAAAGGAGAGAAAACTCTTTTATAGAGGAGAAGGGGGAGTTGGGAGGAGCTATTATAAATAAAGAGTCCATTGGAGGAAACTGGGAATTCAGAGTAGTGGCTTTTCATTAGCTGAGTTGTGACAGTCTCTCAATGGCTAGGCTATTTCCTGGCAGGGAGAAATTCTTCCTGCTGCTAGGTAGTAAAGTGGTAACCTTCTTCCCATTAGAGATACAAAGGTACAGTCTCTTCCTGCTGGGTCTGCAGTTGACAGTGGAACGGTAGGGCGTGAGAGCTTACCCCTCTGGCCCCCCCCCACTCCATTTTAAATGAGGTTTCTGTTTATTAACTTTCATAGCACAATTTTTAATGAGTGTGTAGTACTCCATGGTATATTTGCCTTAGAAATGCCTAATGAAAGTACAGCTTCCCTCAGCTCCCCAGTCCAGAGATGAGATGAGACACAAGTAATAAAATTTATGACTACCATTTATTAAAATGTGTATCTGAAACTGTGCCAAGTGCTTTATGTACATCTTACATGAAGTGGGTACTATTTTTATCCCCATTTAACAATGAGAGACAATGGTGTACTGGTAAATGTTTTATAACCACTCTCTAGGCAAAAAAAAAAAACCTGATTCATAGCATTTACCAATTTCCATGGTGTAAATAATCCCACTATGGCCAATTTCAAGCTATCAGCATGACATCACCGAACACAGAGTTGGGAAGAGATGAACAGTAGCACACCATTATATAGTTTTGCCACCATACAGAAACAATAGACAAAAATAACCTTTAGAGCATAGAAAATAGTAAAATGTAATAAAATGAGGAAGTAATGAGTTTTAATTATTTATTATGGTTGTTTAATGTAAGTTGTTTATTTGTAACTTTTAATAATTTAATTTTTGATAATAGCCGTGTTTAATAACCCACTTGTGAAATTCCTGAAATTTTGACAGTTGGCTCTTGCCACCACTGAAAAGAGATTAAGTCACTTGTACAGCCATTGGACTTCAAACGTCATCCTCTCAGCTCTAGGACCATTTTGCCTTATCTGTTGATGCCTGCTGTAAGCCAGATACATATTAGTCCCTGTGGAGAATCACATGTGAATAGATAAAATGTGGGAGGTGTATTTAATAGTACAACGCAATACATTCTATGGAGTGGTGTGGTGTGCACACTGAGAAAAATGAGTCAGTCCTATCTTGGGAAATTAGGTGTTTTTAAAGGGAAGGTGACACTTAGGCAACTATCAACAATGGCTGCTGACATCACGAAACAGAGACAACCTGACACTGTGTGCCTCCTGACAGAAGGACCACCACCTCCTATAACATAGTAATGCCAAGAAAGCAAAACTCAAACCATCTGAATTTGATTTACTACCTACAGTCTACTACCAATTTAGAGAAAATCAAGAGACAAAGTAACAAATGAAATTACCCTACAGGGACTGAATCAACAAAATCTAGACTGTGAGAAACACAACAGGACAAACAGTCCAATTTCTTCTACAAAAAAATTGCAAGCAAAAAATGTACGGATCTTACTGGGAGCTTGATTTAAATAAATTGTAAATAAATTCTCCAACAAGACAGTTGGGAAAATATGAACACTGACTACATATTTTATGATACTAAGAAAATATTGTTAGTTTGTTAGTTGTGTAATATCACTGCAGTTAAATTTTGTAAAAAAAAAAAAAAGGTTCCTATCTTTAGAGATACATATTGAAATATTTATAGAGGAAATGATATCTAAGATCTTTTCAAAGTTCTATGAGGACATGTATGTTCAATTGATCTTTAACAAGGGTGCCAAGACAATTAAATGGGAGAAAGAATAACCTTTTCAACAAATGGCATTGGGACACCTGGATATCCATATGCAAAAGAATGAAGTTGGACTCCTACCTCGCACTGTACACAAGAATTAACTCAAAGTAGATCATAGACCTAAATGTAAGAGCTAAAACTATAAAATTCTTAGAAGAAAATACAGGAGTAAATCTCTTCTCTGTGGCCTTGAGTTAGACAATGTTTTCTTAGATATGACACCAAAAGCACAAGCAACAAAAGAAAAAAATAGATAAATTGGACTTCATCAAAAGCAAAGACTTTTGTGATGCAAACAGTATCATCAAGTGAAAAGACAACCCATCAAATGGGAGAAAATATTCACAGATCATATCTCTGAAAAAGGACTTATATCCAGAATATAAAAAGAATGTTTGCAACTCAACAATAAAAAGACAAATAAAGGCAAAGCATTTGAATAGTCATTTCTCCAAAGAAAATACAAATATCCAATAAGCACATGAAAAGTTACCCAGAACCGTTAGTCATTAAGGAAAATATAAATCAAAACCACAATGAAATACCACTTCATATCCACTAGAATGGCTAGACTTAAAAAGACAGACAATACACTTTGGCAAGGATGTGGAGAAATTGGAACTCTCATATTGGGTTGGCTAAAAAGTTCGTTCGGGTTTTTCCGTAAGATGTTAATGGAAAAATCCAAACGAACTTTTTGGCCAACCCGATATATTTCTGGTGGCAATGTTAAATGGTGCAGTCACTTTGAAAAACAGTTTGGCGGTTCCTCAAAATGTTAAACATAGAGTTACCATCTGACTCAGCAATTCCACCACAAGGAAGAGAAGTGAAAACATATGTCCACACAAAAACTTGTACACAAACGTTCATAGCAGCATTATTCATGAGGCCAAAAAGGTGGAAATAACCCAAATGTCCATCAGCTTACTAATGAATAAATAAAATGTGGTTATCCATACACTGGAATATTATTCAGCCATAAAAATAATGAAGTACTGATACATGCTGCAACATGGGTGAATCTTGAAACTTCTGCTAAGTGAGAGAAGCCAGTCACAGAAGAGCACACATTTTATTATTTGTATGAAAATGTATGGAATCAACAAATTTATAGAGACAGGCAGTAGACTGGCGATTGTTTACAGATAGGAGGAGGGCTGGGGAAAGGACTGACTGCTAATGGATAGGGGTTTCTTTTAAGGAAAGATGAACATGTTTGAAAATTAGATCGTGGTGATGGTTGCACAATATGGTGAGTATACTAAAAACACCGAAATTGTACATTTTAAATGGATGGATTGTAAAGTATGTGAATTATAACTCAATAAAGCTGTTTTAAAAAAAATTCTATAAGGAGGGGAAATAAACAGAAATAAGATCAGCCGTGGGCTGGTAAGTGTTGAAGCTGGGAGATGAGTACAGGGGGATTCATAATACTATTATCTCTAGTTTACATTTAGAATTTTCTGAAAGAAAAATTGGTTACAACATTTCCTAGAATTTTCAGAGGTGC
Source organism: Balaenoptera acutorostrata (assembly GCF_949987535.1). Lineage (NCBI taxonomy): Eukaryota > Metazoa > Chordata > Mammalia > Artiodactyla > Balaenopteridae > Balaenoptera > Balaenoptera acutorostrata. The sequence continues at coordinate 73,769,055 of NC_080075.1, read as the reverse complement.
TTATCCAAATGTTCTCTGGCCTCCCCCAGTTCATGGGCTCAGAGAAGGCCATCCGTCCTTCTAGGTGGGGTGGAGTGGGTTTGTTTTACACATAACCTGAGCTGCTGCTGGCCACTTCCACCATCTTTCTGCTCCATTGACCACTCTGCCCACTCACGGGCAGCTTGGCCAAACTCTGCCACAGCCTGGCCTCTGGACCAACAGTGGGCCTCTGCCAGGGCCATGCCCCCCTCCCTGCCTCCTCCTTCAGACCACTGACCTCTTGTATGTCTTCCCTTCTACTTGTCACCACCAGCCCTGTCAGAGGGGGAACCCACAGCAGAGCAGCTGGGATTCCAGTGACCCAGCTCTTGCCTCTGCCCCTCAGCCCTCTCTGTCCCCCACACAGACTCTCCCAGAGGGTGAAGCTCAGGCACAGCCTCACACATCACCTAGGCCCCCAGCTCTCTCACTTCCAGACCCAGCTGCTCCCTCTGGCCTCTCTGTTAAGCACCCTCCTCCCTCGGGCTGCTTCCTGTGCTCTCAGTGCTGCCAGCTGTCTTCCAGCAATCTCAGCCCAAGGAAAGATCTAAGCGGTTCTGACTCAAGGTGAAGCTGACTTCCTTCCTACATGGCTCTTGAGCCCTGAACAAATCAAGGGATGTATGTATGTGCACATAGAGGTCCCTGGAGATTTGCCACCAGTTAAAAAGCCCTAGAAAGGCTCTGGAACATTCTACAACAATTGGGGGTGGGTCCAACCAGTTAGGTAGCTCTGCTTGATTCCTCACACCTGTGTGGTCCCTGACTCAGCCAAAATCCAGAGTTACACGGGTTTTGGTATGAAATATGAAGTGTGTCCTGGAGGAAAGATCAGAGGAGGAACTGCAGTCCGGCTGGGACAGCAGGGTTGGAGAGGAGGAAGGGCCACACGACAAACGGCAGAAGCAGAATTGCCAGGACTTGGTGACCAGCTGGATGGAAGGATTAAGAAGAGTTCCAGGTTGGGGGACCAGGTGAAAGGTGATGTCCTTAGCTGGGATAGAAAATGAAAGAGGACCGGGTTCAGGTGTGATTGTTGACATGGAATGCCTGTGAATGCCTCGGTGGGGATAGAGGGGCTTAGCTGGAAACTGAGGTCTAGGGCTGAGGTGAACCAGCAATACTGAGAACTAGAAGCTGCAGATGTGGCGTCTACATCCAGGCTCAGAGGCCTCTCTCAGACACAGGGCGACCGAATGGTCTGGTCCTGGTTTACACCCTCTGTCCTGGTTTATGCCTATAAACCTATCCCTGTTAGCACCTCCTGCACTCTCAAAGGTGTCCCAGTTTGGATGACAAACTGCCTTCCAGTCACAGCGCTGCTTCTTTCCTGCTGTGTGACCTTGGAGCAAAGCATTTCTGCTCTTGGAGTCTCCGTTTCTTTCCTCTGCAAAAGATGGAGATTGAACAGTGATCTGAAATGTCTCTTCCTCTGAGAAGTTGTGTTCATCTTATCTGGTGCCGTTTCTCTTGGGGTTCAGGTCACCTGATGTGGGATGTCAGTCACCTCCGCTTGTGTGTGTGTGTTGAGGGGGGATCTCTCTGGGGTACCGAGGCTGAGGACGAGAGTCCATGCAGCCCTTTCAGCACCAGCTTATGTCTATGCTGGAGCTATCTGGCTCACGGACTGGTGACAATCGGTAAGAAGGCGCCGGGAACTTGGAAAGTGGGGGCGGAGGGGGCGGTATTAGGCTTCGGCGACAAGCTGGGAAGGCGGTGGGATCTGCAGTTAAACCTAGCTTCAAATCAAGCTGCTACTTGACCTCTCTGAGTCTGTTTGCTCATCAGTAAGATGGGGTTAATTAAGCGGCCTCGCCAGGATGTGTGAAGCTGGAGGTAATATACGTCCTAAAGGCAGCAACCGCTGCTGGGATCGCGGCGGCAGAAGCTTTGGGAAGTGAAGCAGGACCCCCGAGCGGGACTGGAGGCGATTCCCGGAGGCCGGGGCACCAGCGGGCGAGGAAAGGGGGATCCGAACACGCTCGGCGGGGAAGGGGAGGCCGACCCCCACCGCCGACCCCGGGGATGCCGCTTCGCGTCCACGTTTTCCCTCCTGGCGCCCGCCGGGGGTCCCGGTCCCCGGCTGTCACCTGGACGCTCGGGGATGGGGCGGGTGAGCCGGGCCGGCGGGGAGGCGGGCCTTGGCGGCGGCTGCGGGCGCGGGCCGGGGGGTGGGGCGAGGGGCGGGGGGCGGGGGCCGGCACCCCGCTGGGAGGCCGGCCACGTGACGCCCGCAGCACCGGCCGGGCCGCCAGGCGGGGAGCGCCGCGGCGGCCCCAGGAGGTGGCGGCGGGCGCGGAAGCCCGGGCCGCGCGGGACTGGCCGTCGGGGCCCCGGGACGGCGGCCCCGGGGACGCCCATGCCATGGAGAAGTTGGCGGCCGGGCTGGCGGGCCTGCGCTGGAGCATGGGCGCCTTCCCGCTCGACCTCATCGTCAGCCGCTGCCGCTTGCCCACGCTTGCCTGCCTCGGGCCAGGTACCGGGGGTGTTGGGAAGGGCGACTGGGGGGCCACGGGGCCATCGGGGACTCTCCCGGGGCCGTGAGGATGCGGCCCCTGCCCTCCCGCTCCTCGGCGCGGGCCCCGCGCTGCTCCCGGAGCGCCTCCCCGGAGACCCGGGGCCCACGAACCGAGGAGCCGCCTCCTTCTGGGCCCCACGGACGGGCACAGGGACAGAAACCTGGGACAGGGACTGGGGCCGGGCCCGGGACAGAGTTCTCCGACCCAGCTGGAGCCCGGAGCGCGGCGGAGCCGCCAAGTCCGCCCCGTCGGTGCACCCCCTTCCCTCGCCGCCCTCAGACCCCCGCCCGGGCCGCGCCCCCCTTCCATCCTTTTGTCTCCGGCCTTTCACCCCGATCCTCCCGTATCCCTTGGGCCTCGGACTCTGTCTTCCCACCGCCGCCGCCCCCCAGCCCCGCTCTGTGCCTCTTGGGACCCTTCTCGCACCCTCCTTTCGCGTCCTGGGGAGCAGCCTCCTGTCCCCGGGGGCCGGCAGACTACCTCTGGGCCTGAGTGAGCGAGTCCTCCCGCCGGGCGGGCCCCCGAGCCCCCGGACCTCCCCACATCTTGCCCCACTTCTCCTTGGGGCCCGGGGGCCCGGGCTGCTCTGCTGATGCTTGCGGGCCCGAGAGGGGCGCCCGGAGGCTGCGCCGAGCAAGTGGACCGTTTGGGGGAAGAGGGGCTGCTTGGCTGGGGGAGGGGCAGGAGCCGGGGCTGGCAGCCAGGCCGGGGGTTTTGTGTGCGAGAAGAATAGGGGTTTGGCCCGCGTTGGCACACTCGCTTCCCTGAATGCTAATGGAGCCCGCGGCCACAGGCTCCTCTCCTCTCCTCTCCGCGGGGCCAGCGGCCTCTCCTCCGACCTGCGGCGGCGAGGAGTGGGCACAGTGAGCGTCACCGTGTCCCAGGAGCGGGCTCGGTGAGAGCGTCTATGCCTGGGCCGTCGGGCAGGGTTGCCCGGCAGTCCAACGTCTTGTTTTCCGGATCGTCGGCGCGTGATGCCGAGACCGCCCATGTCAACAGCAAGGCTGTGTGTGTCTGCGTGTGAATGGAATATGCTGGCCCTAGGTTGTGCCTGGCCACTTCCCACACATCCTCTTTGGCATCTCCCCCCCGCCCCCGGGGGGGGTCCTTTTTGAGCTTCTCAATCTGGCAGGCCTCCTTTGGGTTCCCTTGACACCTCTGGCACCCTTGTCTTGTCTCCTATTGTAACCCGTTGTAATGGTCAGTTTATTGTCCTTCTACTGGGCTGCAGGCTCCTTGAGGTAGGGCATCCTGCCTAACAAAGATTATGGAAGGAGTAAATGAATGAGGGAATGAGCAACTGGTGTGATGGCCCAGTTGCTTGGTGCCTGTCTGTGACAATGGTGGCTATGGCTGTGGTCACCTTATGTGATCAAAACTGTGAGTGTGAATATGTGATCAAAAGTACGTCTTGAAGTCTTGAAGGTCCCTGTGTGCCTGTGCATTTGGGAGGGGCCCCTTAGTGGGACCATGGGACTGAGTTGTGTCATTGGGGTGATAAGCAAGCCCCTATCACTGTGGGCCAGGTGGCTGTGCTGGCTCAACTATTGGTGACCATGAACCATGGTTGTTGGTGTGTGTCCTGTGTGACTGTGGCCTGCATCCCTTGGAAGGGCAGCCTGGGGCTTAGGAGAGCTCTAAGAGGAGGTTACAGAGTAGGAAAGCCTCCTCTGCCTCAGGTGAGGAATTGAGGAGAAAGGCTCACCCCTCCCCGCTCCATACACAGGGTGGAAGCCAGGCCCTTCCTGCAGGTCCTGAACACATCCTCCCCTCCCCCGACCAAATGCACACACTTCAGGGAGTCCCCAGCCATCAGAGTAAACCATTTCCCATTTGGTTGGGTGGCAGAAATTTATTAAGTTGCATCTGAGGGGGCTGGGAAGGAGGCATCCCTCACCGCCACCCTGCTCACCAGCTGCAACCAGGAGACGGCTCAAAGGCCTCCTGGAAGCTGGGCCAGCCCTTCTGCTCTCCTGGAAACCGGTGCTGGGGTTGGAGCCTCTGGGGCCCAGGCCCCTCCCGACGGCTTGGCCCCCATGCAGCTTCCCCCAGGACTAGCCCCCATCACTCTTCTAAATCCATCCCCTTCCTCTGGCCTTCATCACTGTGTTCCAAAGACTGGGGGGGATGAAGGGCTGAGGGAGGGAGAGCCAAGAAGCAGATTCTCTGAGGTGGGATCAGCGGGTATCTGAGACTTTCTCCTCTCTCCTTTGAGGTCCCTTGTGTGCAGGAGACTGTCTGTGGCAGTGGGTGAAAAGAGAGCCCAAAGAGAGCCAGGAATCAGCTCCTGTAAGCCCTGCCATTCTCCTGACCTGAGTGACCCATAGCTCTGGGGTTCACCATGGACGGCCCCTTCTCGGCCCTCTCTGTGCCCCACCGAGGCCCTCCTTTCCTGGCCGAGGAGCCGACTCGGGGGCTGAGAATTCTGCTGGTCTCAGTTCAGGTGGTTCTGAGGCCCAGCTCAAGTGTCTGCTGCTCTGCACTGTCTCCCATCCTCCCTCCTGCCCCACACTCCCCCTCGGCTAGTTTACTGCCCCTTCTGTGAGAACTCAGACAGCCTCCATTCAGCGGCTCAAACTTGGCCTGTATTCTCTGTTCACATCTCTTCCCACCTCCCCCTGGGCCTAAGGGCTCCTGGAGGGCAGAGGCTGGGCTCATCCGCTGGGAGCCCCTGGCTCCAGCACAGGGCCTGGGACAGCAGGCAGTCCAGTCGCATGATGAATGCAGGACGGAGGCTGGGCTGGTTGCTGGGGCCCCATCGGGAGCCTGAGCCCTGAGAGAGGGGGCCTGATTCAGCCCCGAGGTCACAGCTGGCAGCCTGCCTGTCCCTTGAGCGTTGCTGGTCTGACAGGGGTCATGGGGAGCTGTCCCCGGTGCAGTCTCGCTGAGGAGGTGAGGGGATCACCCTGCCTATTCTTTCTGCCCCTCCTAACGTTCTCTTTCCTGTCCTTCCTCCTCTATCCTCCTTTCCCCTCTCAGGGGAGTATGCCGAGGGCGTCAGTGAGCGAGACATCCTGCTCATTCACTCCTGCCGCCAGTGGACAACGGTGACAGCCCACACCCTGGAGGAGGGTCACTATGTCATCGGGCCCAAGATTGACATCCCCCTGCAGTACCCAGGTGTGCCCAGCCAGGGACAGATGGCGCAGAGCCGGTGGGAGGTGTAGGCAGGGGGGTAGGTGTGGGGAGGTCTTGGAGGAAACTGTTGGTGACTGGCTTTTCCTTAGAGCCACAGGAGTGAGCAAGGTCATGGCTGGCAGGGTGGTGATTAGGGTTAGGGTTAGAGTTAGGGCCCAGTGGGTTTCATACTGTTTTGTGGAGCCCTGGGTTTCTGGTTGCAAACCTTTGATTCCCATTTTATTTTAAAATAGATTTGAAACTAATGTTAAAAAAAAAGTACCCACACCCTCAAACTGCTACAAATCAAACCTTAACCCTGACTAGAGACCTTCGGTATGTACCATTACATACAGGTGGTACCTCTGCCTCATTAACACTTTTAGCACAGACCCTCAAAGAGAAAATCTCCTGCTAGGATCCTCTCAGTACTGTGCAACCGAAAGACTTCAAAAACAAAGGGATGCTCAGGCTGATTATGTGGCTGCATCTGCCTGCTCTAATCCTGTTTTTCCCAATTTTTGTGTTAAACTTATTGTTTTCACTGATTGACTTAAGTGAATGTTAAAATTTTAGGCTTTTAAATAAGATTCTGCAATGAATTTCTACTTTTATCTGTTATATATATGATGCTGATGTCCTAAAGATTTTGTTTGAAGAAAGGATTCTGCTGCTAAAAAAAGAAAGTACAGCCCTTTCGTTTTACACACAATGAAACAGAGGGCCTAAGAAGGGAAGTGACTTGCCCAGGGTCACACAGCTGGTAAGCAGCAGAGCAAGGGCTAGCACCCAGGTATCTTGACTCCTGGGCTCTTGCTTGCTGCCACATCAGGAATGCAGGGCTGTTGTCCCCTGTGTGGGAGGGATGCGAGTCTGGTGGCCCCATCCCAGAGATGCCCCCATGTGAGCCCAGGATCCCACAGCTCCTGCATATTAAACACGTGCTGCGTTTCAGACACTGGGCAGAGCGTTGTTGTCATTGCATCCTCACAGCAACCCTGTGAGGAAGTTTTATCAAGCTCCAGGAGTTAGTAGTCAGCCCAGTTCTGTGTTTAACTGCTGCCCACCCCCCAGCAAAGGTTGGAATCCTTTGAGCTGGGAAGGCTCACCGTCCCTTCCTCACAGGTACGCTGTTCCCCTTCTGGCGCTGCCTGGGTCTCCCTGGAGCCAGTGGGACAGGACTAAACCCTTTACGGGGCTTCTGCCCTTTACGGCGCCCTGTGCACCTCGTTCTCCAGTAGCCCCAGAGCCCATTTTAAACATGAGGAAACTGTCTCAAGCATCTTTCTGACCTGGCCTGGAGCCCTCGGGGAGGCCTGCCCAAGCTAGAAACTTCCCAGCCTGGGTATCTGGCCTAGGTCCAGGGAGAGGTCCCAGGTCTTCTTCTTGGGATAAAAAAAGCAAAGATTGGGGGACTTCCCTGGCGGTCCAGTGGTGAAGACGGCGCTTGCACTGCTGGGGGCACAGGTTCGATGCAAAAAAAAAACAACAACAAAGATTGGAAAAAGCCTTCACTGACAGAAATATGACTTACTGTGCCATTCCGGTTGTGTCATTAAAAATCCGGGAAACCAAGGTACAGAGCCTTCTGGGGAACTCTGTGTCCACGGGGCTCCTGGCCCTTTCCCCCCATCTCTTTCGGTGCCCTTGTGTACGGCGGGTGACAGCTGGCCTGCCGAGGTGTCGCATCCCCAGCTCCATCTTTCCGGTGGGCCGCTCGGGCCCCGCCTGGATGGGGGCTGGGTGGCCGAGGCCCCCCTAGGAGGGGGAGGGGCTGGGCCGCCAGCGGGTTAATGAGGAAGCTCTGAGTGCACAGCTCAGCGCTGGTTCCTCCTAATGAATTAATAATTGCGCGGGCCGGCGGGCGGGGCGGACCGCGGAGAGAGCCGCGGGAGGCGGGGGAGGGAGAGGGGAGGAGGGCTCAGGGCGATGCCCTGCAGCGAGGGGCGTGGGGGCCGCTGCTGGAGAGCCGGGTCTCCAGGCCAAGGCCCACCGCCCGGGGAGGCGGGGAGACCGGACTCCTCCGGGACGACCCCCCACCCCCACCCCGCCAGCTCCCCGCCTTGCCCTCCGCGCGGTGCCTCTCCCCGCGCGGTCGCGGACCCTGCGGAGCACCGGGCAGACGCGTCCCTTGAGCCAAGTAGTATGCTTCCACTTTACAGATGGGAAAACAGAAGCCATGGGGATTAAGTAATTTGCTCAAGGCCACACAGGTGGTAGGTGGCAGAGCTGGGATTCAGCCAGGTCTGTCCCACTCCCAGGTCTGTGCATTTACCCACCGTTCTTTATGGAGCGTCTGTTATGGGTCAGGTGCTGGCAGGGAGGGGTGACAAACAAGACCCTGCTTCAGGCTGGAAGGGACGGTCGGGGCCGCATATACGTGCTCTGGGAGTCACGGACAGGGAGGAGGGGCAGGCCAGGGTGGGGCAGGTCCCTACAGCCGCAGGGGACCTCGGGTCTTATGTAGGGGGAGACAGGAGAGGAAGCTGCCCCCAGTGGGGCTGCAGAGGGAGGAAAAGGCTTCCAGGGGCCAGAGCATCACCCCCGGGAGGTCTACCTTCCTTCCTCCCGGCAGTGATGACCGGTTCTGGGCTCAGGCTGCGGCGGAGGGGGTGGTGCCGGCTGCCATGGTTACATCGATCTTCCCTGCCACATCCTCCCCCCCCCCCCTCCCCGGCTCCAGCCCTGACTTGGCTCCAGCTCTCCCCACAGGCGGCAGTGGGCACTTCTCCCTGCCTGGCTGCTTGGGGTTGGGGGGTTTGTGTGTGGATATGGGGGAGGCGACTGGGTGAGGGATGGGGGCTACTTTTCTTGGATGGTAGCAGATCTGTGACTCCTGCTTTCTGACCTGCAGATCACTGTTCTTTGCTCGGTCCCCTCCCCAGTTTATCCCTGCTGCCCTCTAGGGCTGTGACTCATCCAGGCCTCTTCCTACCAGGGTCTCAGAGTGGTTGGGGAAGGATGGGGGATGGGACGTGGGGTATGTTCCCTCCAGCTTTCTCCTGGGCATTTCCCCCTCTCTTTCTTGGTTCTCACTTTTCCTGCTCATAGATGTTGATGCTTCAGTCTCTGCCCCTGGCCCTCTGCTCTTCATACTCTGCATTAGGGAGTGGGTGTCTCAATCCGGGTTTCTGGTTGGGCTTTGGGGGCTCCAAGAACCGCCCCCCTGTACTGTATACAAAATGCTTTTTTGTGTGTTCCTGCTAGGGGTACACTGTGGGATTTCTCTGGGAAGAGGGTCCCCAAAGGGTCAAGATCCTCTGTTCTTCCTCTTTCCTGAGCTATCTTGCCTGCCCCACAGCTGACGCTGCCTCCTGTGGGCTGGTGACCTTCTGTCTGTTACTTCTGACTAGGCATCCTCAAGCCCTGCACCCACACGCTCTCCTGCCCTAGGAGCACCCCCTGCAGGGCCTCACTTGGCCTCCCCAGTTCGGCTGGTGCTCCACAACTCATTCCTTCCAGGGTCTCAGTTTTGGTTAACAGCTCTGCCGTCTCCATTTCTGGCCAGGCTGGTGACCCGAGTCCCTTCCTCCACCACCTACTCATCAGTCACCACAGTCCGACGAGGCTCCCTACCTCGAAAGTACCTCTTGGTCCGCTCATTTTTGCTAGTCCCTCAGTTGCTGCCCTGGCTCTTTTCCAGAACTCGTTACTGAGTTATTTACCTGAATGGTGTCCCTGTTATCTTTATAGAGTTCAACTTTGATCTTGGTCTTTCCTTGCTCAGAACACTCCAGGGGGTTTCATTCTTACGGAGTAAAATCCTACCATATGGCATTCAGAGACTTTCATAACCCAGTCGCTGTCTGCTTCACCCCTGTCATCACCCCCCTCAAGTCCTCCTCTCCAGGCACTCACCACTTTGGGCAGGCAGTCTGCTTCCGTGACTCTGTGTCTTTGCTCATGCTATTTCTTCCATGTGGAATGTCCATTCTGTAAAACTCTTTTCATTCTTATGATCCCCTCAGACTGCCAGGCAGATTTCCCCCAACTCAGTGGTCTTCTCACTCTTTTGTCATGAGTCTGGTGTAGCATTTGTTACATCCTGCCATCACACACTATATCTGGATTTCCTTGTGGGCAGACTGTCTTACCCAGATTTGCACCCCCTGTCGGGGCAAGGCTAGTGTCTGGCACGTAGTGGGTGCTCCGCGAATGTTTGTGGAATGAACAAATGAATGGGCTATGACTGCAGCAACCACCGGCAACACTACAGACGCTAGAGTCGCCTTGCCTTCTCTCAGCTTATACGGGACTCTCTTCCTTCTGTGTGAGGGCTAAGAAGAGGCCATCTGTCCAGATGCCAGCGTGGCTCACAGCCTGTCTTTGTGCTCACATAGGTGGGCACATAAAAGGTGTGTGGCCAGTGAGGTTAGATAGTTTACACAGAGGGGTGTCAGCTTTACGGATTATCATCATTCTTTAAAGTCTGTGTCTGCTGGGGGCATCTGCTGAGCCAGCCAAAACATAGGCCTGGACGGCAGGTTGGGAAGACCTCATCTGAGGGAGGAGGCTTTGCTGGGCTCAGATCAGAGGCCTCTGGGACAGTGGGGCTGGATGTTGGATCAGAGGAGGATTTGGGAACAGATCTAGAAGTCAGAGTTGCTCTCCCTGGACCTCCAAAGACTGGGGCTGGGCCCCTGGTCTGCCCATTGCATCAGTGTGGGTTAGCAATCCAACGCAGATACATAGAATGCCAGATCCAGGCGGGGCCCAAGAGCATCTGCTCCAGCTTCCTCTGCTGAGGACTCAAAGCTGCAGAGAAAGGAAGGGATTTGTGTAGGGTCATAGCAAATCAGAGTGGGGCTGGGACCAAGCTAGGAATCAGCACCCCCAGTGCCACACTAACGCTTGGTCCGAGGATAGCTCTGTGTCCAAGTGTTTGGGTGCCAGTTTGCACTTGGGTTTCTCTGGGCAGGCAGCTGCTAGCCTTATCACACACCCACAAGCTGCCCACTGGGTGAGGGCTGGGCTCTAGTTGCTAGGAATCTGTGCTCACCTCCCTGCTGAGGCTTGAATCAGCTGACCAGCTCCTTCCACTAGTGCAAACCTGCCCTTCTGACCACCTGAGTTACAGAGAGGCTAGCTGAGATGAGGGGAACAAGAAGCGGAGACAATGAGGTCTCTCCGGAAGCAGGCTAGGCTGCCAGCAAGCAGGCCCACCCTAGCAGCAGCCTGCATCCCCTCCTGTGCAGGGAAGTTCAAGCTCCTGGAGCAGGCCCGGGATGTTCGGGAGCCAGTGAGGTACTTCAGCAGCGTGGAGGAGGTGGCCAGCGTCTTCCCTGATCGCATCTTTGTGATGGAAGCCATCACCTTCAGTGTCAAGGTTAGTCCTTTCTGCACCAGGCACGGTGCCCCCAGGTTTCCATTATCCTCGGGGGCAAGCCTGACCCTGGTTGGAGGGTGGCCTTTGAGCTCTAAGAGGTAAAAGTGTCACAGTGTGGCTTCTGGCAGCCCCTTGAAAGCCTCTGGCTAGGTGTATGAACTTCCTGGAGCTTCCTGCAAAAGGTGGGGAAGCAGGAAGTGTGTGTGGAGGGTCACACCCTGACTGCGAAGTCTTTCAGGGCAGCCATCCTTTCAGCCACTGGTGGTGGTAGCATAGCTGTGGGGCACATAGTGCACATGGTCCCCCACTTATGTACAGGTGGTTCTTGCCTGTTTATAAACCCTCTGCTTATCCATCAATTCATTTCTCTTCAGAGCAGTCTTGCTGAATAGGTGGAGGATTGTTATCGCCCTAATTGTAAAAAATGATAACAAAATTTGCCATATGCTTAGTATTTTCAAAGTATTTCATTGTACATATAGTCTATTTAATCCTTACAGCAATTCTTCCAAGTAAGAGTAACTAAGCTCCCCGAGAGGTAACTCACTGAAGGCTGCACAGCCACCACGTGGCCTCTCCAGGATGGACTGTCCTCAGTCCACTGCTCTTGATCTGGTCTTAGCCCTGGGAAAGCCCCAAGAGGAGCGCTGTCCTCCTGGGTCCCGGCCCGGTGGCTTTCCCGGGGCCCTAAGGCCTCCCTCCGTTTCTGGGATCCCCAGGTGGTGTCAGGGGAGTTTAGCGAGGACAGCGAGGTGTACAACTTCACGCTGCACGCCGGCGACGAGCTCACTCTCATGGGCCAGGCGGAGATCCTGTGCGCCAAGACCACCAAGGAGCGCTCACGCTTCACCACCCTGCTGCGCAAGCTGGGCCGGGCCGGGGCGCTGGCCGGGGTGGGCGGCGGCGGCGGCGGCCCGGGGGGCACGGGGGCCGCGGGTGGCAGCGGGGGCGCCAGGCCCATCAAAGGCAAGATGCCCTGCCTCATCTGCATGAACCACCGCACCAATGAGAGCCTGAGCCTGCCCTTCCAGTGCCAGGGCCGCTTCAGCACGCGCAGCCCGCTGGAGCTGCAGATGCAGGAGGGCGAGCACACGGTGCGCGCCATCATCGAGCGCGTGCGGCTCCCGGTGAACGTGCTGGTGCCCAGCCGGCCGCCGCGCAACCCCTACGACCTGCACCCGGTGCGGGAGGGCCACTGCTACAAGCTGGTCAGCATCATCTCCAAGACGGTGGTGCTGGGGCTGGCGCTGCGCCGCGAGGGCCCGGCGCCGCTGCACTTCCTGCTGCTCACCGACACGCCGCGCTTCGCGCTACCGCAGGGCCTGCTGGCCGGGGACCCGCGTGTCGAGCGCCTGGTGCGCGACAGCGCCTCCTACTGCCGCGAGCGCTTCGACCCAGACGAGTACTCGACCGCCGTGCGCGAAGCGCCCGCCGAGCTGGCCGAAGACTGCGCCAGCCCGCGCCGCGCGCGCCTCTGCCTGCCCGCGCCCCCGCGCGCCCTCGGGCCCGCCCGCGCCCCCGCCTCCGGCCCCGGCCCGCCCGGCGACGGCGACCAGGAGTACGTGAGTCCCGACTGGGCCGGCGCGCCCGAGCCCGCCGCGCTGCCCGCCGAGATCCCCTACGAGGAGCTGTGGACGCACCAGGCGGCCGAGGGCCTCGCCGAGGGCAGGACCCGGCCGCTCCCGGGGCCCGACCTCATCTCCTTCGGGGCCGCTGGGCCGCCCCGCCTGGAGCCCGAGGCGGCCCCGCCTCCCGTGCCTCCCAAATCCGAGGCGGTGAGTGGACGCAGTGGAGGCGAGGAGGGGGGGAGGCCGGGCTCTGATCTCTGTGGGCCCCATCCTCCAGGGAGGTGGCCAGCCAGGGGTCAGGGTTTGGGCTTGAAAAGCTCGTTCTCCTGGGCCCCAGTCTTGGCATCTCGGTCTCCAGCCCCCGGAGTGTATGACAGAGGGTGGCCAAGGTGGGGAAAGGGGAGAAAACAAGGAGGAAAGAAACGCAGGAGCATTTGTAGGAAGGGATACCAGGGACGGTGGCATTGGGGGTTGTGGGGACAAAGATGCCAGCAGGTCCCCAGCCTCGGAGAATTGGGGATGAGCCTAGAACAGTGTTACCCAGAAGGTTCCACAGAACAAGGAGTCCTTTAAGTTGTCCAGTGTAAAGAAGGTTCTATGGTGAAGTAAGTTTAGAAGATGTAGTCTGTGACGCCCAGCCTTCCCCCTCCTCACTTTGGAGCCGCAGAGTATTGGTATAATAAAGGCTCTGAGAGGTCCTGCACGAAGGAAGCCCGTTTATCTGTGTTTAACACAGAATTTTCCAACCGAGCTTGTGCACAGACTATGGACAACACCTATGAACATCCCATGGAGTCCACTTTTGAGTGTCTGACCTATAAGGCAGGGATCCAGATAGCAGATACTTTTCCTTCCCTTTCTTCTCCTCATTACACCTTTTTCTTCTTATTTCTCTCCTTTTCCTTGAGGAGGGAATATGTCTACTTAACTGATTGTTTTTATCTACTTCTCTATTTTTTCTTACATTCAAGATGGATTTCCAAGGCCACAGGAGACAGTGTATGTGTTGTCGGCTCTCGATGAATGAAACAGGCTGGAGAGATGAGAAGGGGTGGGTGGGTGGGTGAGCAGCTGGGGTGTAAGGCAAGGCAGGCTCTTGGCAAAGTGGGGCAGTGTCAGTCCCAGACGCCGCCCTGGCCCAGCTGCCTGGGGACCAGGGTGGCGTCATGGCCCTGTGCTTGCAGGTGAAGGAGGAGTGCCGCCTGCTCAATGCCCCTCCTGTGCCCCCCCGAGGTGGCAGCGCCAATGGCCGGCTCTCGGGCAGTCCCCCGGTGCCCCCACGCTTCCCCAGGCTGCAGCCTCTCCACTCCCCCAGCTCCAGCCTCTCCTACTACTCCTCTGGCCTCCAGGATGGGTGAGCCCCTTCCTTCTCTTGGTCCTGGGCCTCCTCAGGTGGATTGAAGCAGGGGAGGGTGGGGAGGGGAGCCAGTGCTGAGGAAGAGGAAGACTTCAGGCCCGGGGTTCAGAGGTTCAGAGGTTCTGAGCAGTACCTGAGGGAGGGGGCCCTGGGGTCCGGGGTCCGGGGCTTCCTGCTTCAGTTCGCTTGTCTCCTAAATGATGACAACTGGTTGGGAGTGTTGCTCTGTTTCCCTCCAGAGTGGGATCTGCCACAGGGTGGAGTGCTCCTTGCTATTGAAAGTTTTCTATGTAATTCAGTTTAGTTTAATTTTTCCTGGGGAGGGGGGTGCCGGGAGAAAGAATAGGGCAATCTCAGAGGGCCTCAGGCCTCGGGGGCTGGGGTGCGGGCCAGCGCTGCTGAGATCGGAGCAGCGGCCTCCGTGACCTGGTGGAGCAGTGGTTTGCTGTGTCGTGTGTGTGGCCCTGTCGCATTTCCCTCTTGCTGTGCTTACCCTTCCATCTGTGTCTGTCTCTTTGACCACAGGGCGGGCTCCCGCAGTGGCAGTGGCTCTCCGTCACCGGATACCTACTCCCTCTATTGCTACCCATGCACCTGGGGAGACTGCAAGGTGGGCGAGTCCCCCAGCCGCCCACCCCCGGGACCCCTGCCCTCGACTACGCAGCCCAGCCAGGCCTCCCGGGCCCTTGTAGAGCCCCTGAGCAGTGGAGCTCCCTCTCTCTGGGGGGTCGACACCCCCATCAAGACCTACCACAGCTGCCCGCCTCCATTCAAGCCCTCCCACCCCCAGAAACGCTTCGCTCCCCTTGGAGCTCTGAACCCCTTTTCCGGGCCTGCCTACCCCACCGGCCCTTCAGCCGCCTCCCCTTCTGGGCCCACAGCCAGCTCAGGTCCCCTGGCTACCTCCAGCCCCGCTCGTTCCCCGGGCCCGGGCCCTCCAGGCCAGGCCTATTCGGCCGCTGCCTCCTCCTCCTGTCCCACCTCCTCCTCCTCCTCCTCTGAGCGCCAGACACCCGCCCTGGAGCCCTCTGATCCCTTTGAGCTGGGCCGGGGCAGCTCTCCAGAGCCAGAGCTGCTGCGCTGTCAGGAGCCCAGAGCTGTGAGGGCTCCTGGGCCTGGGCCTGGCCTTCTGCCACTTGGACCCCCCAAGGCCTTTGAGCCTGAAGGTTTGGTGCTGCGGCAGGTCCCCGCCCCCCTGTCCCCCGTGGCCCTGCAGGGGCCCGAAGCAGGCAGAGCACGACTTCTTCTCACCCAGGGGCGCCTAGAAGGGCCTCCGGCCAGTCCCCGGGATGGGGCCACAGGCTGGGGCGGCCGGGATGCCTCCTCCTGGCAGCCCCCCGCTGACCTGTCTGCACTCTCCCTGGAAGAGGTCTCGCGAAGTCTGCGTTTCATCGGGCTCTCGGAGGACGTGGTGAGCTTCTTTGCCCGAGAGCGCATTGATGGCAGCATCTTCGTGCAGCTCAGTGAGGACATCTTGGCAGATGACTTTCACCTCACCAAGCTGCAGGTCAAGAAGATCATGCAGTTCATCAAAGGCTGGCGGCCCAAGATCTGACTTCCCAGCTCGGGGCTGCACAACTGGAATTTTGGCCCGGAGGCCCTGGGGGGCCAGCCCTGGGTCTGCAGGGTGACGGCACTCCCAGAGGCGGGGCCTGCCTGCAGGAAGAATCTATGCCAAGACTGAGGCTGCTAAGCAGCCACGGAGAGTGAATCCAGGGGAGACACACTTGGAAACGGGGTCCTCTGGGCCAGAGCCCTGCATGCATCTTGGCTTTCAGTGTGCAGAGTACGCGGGGAAGGGGCTGGAGGCACCGGTGCACACCCGGGCCTGGTGACACATTGCTGCGATTCCCACGGGGGTTCAAAAGCGGGCCTTCATGGTGACCTAACAGCCCCCTCTGTCTTGCTGCAGAGCTCCACTGACAGATCGCACTTCATAGCTTGTAGCTGCAGGCTGGAGACAAGGGAAGATGGTCCATGATCTAAGCACAAATTCCCCAAGTGCCCGCTCTCCTCTGTGCTCTGTGGGCTTTTGGCCTAGCTGCCCCAGAGTCGGGGTGCCGATTTCTGTATCTCGGAGATGCCCTCCTTTCCCCTCTGCTCCGCCGTGTGTTGGGTCCCTGGCCCCGAGCACAGGTGTATCAAGTACAAGCCTGTGCCACCACACCTCAGAGGCTCCACCTGTGGGTTCTGGTTCTTGGGTGATGGCTTTGGAAGAGCACAGCTCTGCTCTTGACCTGCTTATCTAGTTAGGGAGGCAGATGCTGCCCCATGTCTCCAGCGCACTGGCTTCTGCCGCGAGCTCACCGCAACTAGCCCTCCATCCTGCCTGTTGGGTCCAGCCCACGAAGACTCTGACTCTGTGGAAGAGCAGGTGGATTGAGGGCAGCTGCTCTCTGATTCTTGAGGCAAGTGGCCTTCCATTGCTCCCATCCGTCTCCTGCCCCATCACTTGACCCTGGCAAACACATGGTGTCCTTTCCTGGTTTTCTGTCACTGGCACAAGTGGGATGGGGAGGAAAGAGAAAGCACGATGGCTTGGGAAAACCTGCTTTTTTCCTCGGAGCTCAGTCCTCTCGCACTTGTTCACCTGCTTCAAAGCAGGTCCTTGTGCCCTGTATCTTGAGCACGGTGATCTGCCAGCACCCAGAGAAGGTTGGCTGTCGTGTCCAACCACCACCCCCCACCCCGTGCTCTTCCCCATCTCACCTACCAGAAGCACACTAATTCTCCTAGTGTCAGGCCCAGGGGTATCTGCCTTACCGAGATATTTATCTCCTCTGTTTTTCTATCTTGAGAGGAGCGAAGCCGTGCTGTTGCTCGTGCCCCAAGCAGGCTGCCCCAGCGCTGAGGGAAGGGGAGTCAGGAAGTAGAGCACAGAAACTGGGCTGCTGAGACGTTGGGTTTCCTTGCCGATCACTCAGTGAATCCTCAAGGGCTAGTGAAATAAATGCTAGACCACTGAAGAGTAGTGCAGGTGCAATTCTGGGCGTCAACTGTGTTCTTTCAGAGGGCCGTGGGGACCGACTGGCACAATGTAAGTGCCTGCGGGCAGGAGAGGACTTCGGAAACGGTGTGTGTACACGGCCCACTTGTTCCTCAGAGGCAGCTGGTGGAGTGGCCCTCATTCCCTTCTGAAAACCCCTCACCAGCCCCTCAACTACAAGAACCCTCAATTCCCACTAATGTTTCAACATAATTCACACCTACCTAGTGCTGCTAAGTGGAAAGGTCATACTTCAAAGCTCCAAGCCACTACCCAGGTTTAACTTCCTGCCCTGTCCAAATACCTGCCTTGAGGCTGCCCAGACCCCCCCCCCACCCCACCCCCCAGAAGCCTGATAATGGCCTTGGTGTAGAGGATCAGTTCTTTACCTTCTATGGGTTACCTGAAAACTCCCAACTCGGAGATGCCTTGGTTTTTGAGTCTGGCTTCCTAGCAACCAGCTGTGAGTGTTGAGGAGAACTGGAGCTGAGCTTCCCGCCTGCCAGTCGCCAGAGCAGAGCTACCCAGGGGGGCAACTGAAGCACTCGCGGCTGGAGCAGAGGCAGGAGGGACTGGTGGCATCTCAAAGATGAGACCGCGCGGCGTGACGGGACTTGAATTATGATTCCGCACGCACACGGCGTGGATCCTTCTGCCAGACCCAGTGAGGAGCCCGAAGCTGGTTACTTGGACTGGGCAATGCTTCTGCCAGAACACAAGTGTAGGAACTTCCCACACCAGAGGGCGGGGGGACGGGAAGAGTGGAGGCTCTAGCAGAGGGGAGGCGGCGGTGGGTCACACGGGATGCCTGTGATCACTGTGCAGGCGTCGTCCACCTTCTGTGTCCTGGGGCAGCCACGACGTGCAGGATACACTGGCCAGGAAAACGTCACCTCCTCTGCTTAATGCCAACGTTCCACAAACATCCTGAGGTGCGCACATGAATGAGTCACACCAAGAAAAGAACTAGGTAAAACTGCAACGGAAAGGAGTCTTTTATATGCTGGCCCTCCACACCTCTCCCACTGTTCTGCTTAGCCAGGGCCTCTTCCCCACTGTAAAGCAGAAGCCCAGCCAAAGCATTTAAATACAGTTGGTTTAAAAGGCTTTAGGCTCATAAAATCCCACTTTCCATCAACGCAGTTTCTCTCTTAAGGTGCTGCCCCAGTACATTCCCACCCCGAAGCACAGGGCTTTATTCCAGCTCACCCCTTGAAGGAAAGGGGGTTAAACCACAAGGGCAAAGACAGAAGAGAAAGCAGTAGGCAGGCAGAGAAGCTGATAATGTTTGGTTTTTACTGTTAAGTATTTGGCTGGGTGCAGAACTGCCCTCACCACCATTGGCCACCACTGGTCTCCTGGGAGGAACAGGCAGCAAGGATGGCTTCAGAGACGCTGCTACTCTGGGCCTTGGGGCTTACAAATTCGTGAGCACAGAGGGTTCCACCTTCCAACACGAAGTACAAACTACTTCACAGCCAGACTTCCCTGGGAGGGAGAGATGCCCACAGCTGAAGGCACTTTAATCAAGGCACACACCCAATGCCAGAATTTGTTTTCCTTCTGGTTACTCTGATAAACCTAGATGCCACTCTGTCGAGAACCAGCGCTGCCGCGGCTGGCGTTAGTGGGTGAGTGAGCAGGGTTCAGGGCCTGCTCACTGGTAGAACTTCTTGTTAGGGCTGCTGGCGTGGTCCATAAGCAGCTGGCACGGGGTGAACTGTTTTCCATAGGCAGCCTCGTACTTCCGGAGCCGGTCCACTATCTTCTGAGCGCCATACAGATCCACAAAGCGGAAGGGCCCTAAAAGGAGAAATAGGACGTTGTTGAAGGAGAAGTGAAACGAGCTCCGGGATGAAGCGAGCTACCTTCCTGACTTGCAAGACCGACCTCCAAGACAGGGGGGGAAGCCAAGCCCGAAGACCGCGCCGATGTCTCCCTCTGTAGGCGTGGCCAAGACCCCTTCCTGCAGGCACAGGACAGCCTCGTTCACAAATCTGGTCACCAGGCGGTACTGGATGTCTTCGTCCGAGGAGCTGCCGACAGGGAGAGACATTCAGGGAGGCGGAGGGTAAAAGGGGAGGACGCAGGCGCCCCGGTGCAGAACGGGAGTGAGGGCTGGTGCTGCCGGAGCTCCGGGCCAGCCCTAGTGAACCTCCAACTCTAGAGAAGGTGCTGCCCTTGGAAAAAGACAGCAGAGGGCTACTTGCCCTAATTAACCCGAAACCGGGCACTGAGAACAGGGTCCGGCAGGGTAGACGGTACCTCTTGACATCAGCAGCTGCTGATTACAAATGATAATAAACAGTGTGGAGGTGAGCAGGCCTAGGAGGACCGTCTTTCTAGTTGCTCTCTGGGACCCTCAGAGGGAAGGCTTCCCAAGGGGTCTTCCCAAGGCTGGGCTGCAGTCCTTACCCTGAGGCCTGGTAGAGGACGAGGTGGAATGTGGAAGGGCAAAAAGTGTTAAGCATCAGGAATGTTCTCTCTGGTCACGTATGGTGATCATAACAAAAATGATGGTAGAGGGTCCAAGAAGCTTTGGGCTGGTGAGAAACACGCTTCTGCACCAATAGCCCCTCAAATGAACTTACACATCAGGCTGAGAAGGCATCTTCAGACCTGCCAAAATACTGTCTATGTCAGAGTTCAAATTCTTATTCTTCACACCCTCCCGGTAGATGTAAAAGCCCTTCCCGGACTTGCGACCTAAAAGAAGCAAGGAAAGGGAACGTTAACAAATTCTCAGAGCCCAGGCCTGAGAGTTCTCTTCTCTGCTAGTCTGTTATAAAGCTCTAGTCTCTTTTCCGTATTGCTGAATTTGTAGACCTAGCCTACTCTAGAAATTGGTGTTTGTCAGAAGAGTTGGCAGCGAAGGAAAAAAGAGCTTGTGTTTCCTGGAGCTTGGAAATCTGTGTATCTGGGAAGGAAAGGCCAGGTGGGTGAGTTTTAATGTCCAGGTATGCAACACCAGGCCCTAGGATGCCCAGGTCCTAGTGTTGATTTTGTTGCTACTTTGCCGAGAGAGAAAGCCACCTCTCTGGTGGGCCTCAATTACATCCTCTACTTAGAGGTTTACTTCCTCCACAGAGGTGGTCAGACAACATGGAAAGCCGGGACGCAATGCTCCCACAGTATCACGGGTGTAGTAGACGCCTTGGGCAGGATGAAATGCCTGTCAATCTTGCATAGCCTGGGCAACGGCAGAGCCTCAGGAGGCCAGAGTTCTGCCTTTTGTCCATAATCTACAGGCCCAGCCTAGAAAGAGGTGGTCATGAAACCATTTTTAACTTCCCTATGACAGTGGGCTCTATGTTTAGAAAACACTCTTCCACGCGGGCCTTCTGCAACTCTTTGGTCTCAGGAACTCTGTCACGAATGATGCTAGTTACGTTTCTTTGCGGCTACTCACCCAGGAAGCCCTTGGATATCATCTGCTTCAGCACTTCTAGGCTTCCACCTGCAAACCGCTCCCCAAACACTTTGCCTAGATTTTCTGCTACGTGTTTTGCTACATCCACGCCAACTTCATCCACCAGTGTAGCAGCGCCCACAGGAAAGCCAAAGCTTGTGGTCAGGGAATCCAGCTTCTTAGGGCCAACTCCTTCCTGGATGGGAAGTAAAGCCGGACCTCAGGGGAAGGCCGTCCCAGATTCCCCGAAGGGCTCCTTGTGCTGCCCTCACAAACAGCCTTGTGCAGCACCCACTTCTCTTCTGGGTGCCGCCTGGCCAGGCCCAGGACTGGGACTGTTTCACTCAGGGAAGCACAAAGAGGCTTGGGAGCCACAAGGGGAAAGTCTGAGCCTTTCCTAACCTACAGAATTTTAAGGAAGTCTAGAGATGAACAAATTATTCATTTCCTTTTTGTTTGCAATCCTGGATCTCAAGAATAACGAGATTCCATGCCAGACAGGGCTAAGTTTCCCGATGCTGAGAGAAGAGACGTTGCCGAGGAGCAGTACTGTAGAGTCCTGTGATGCCCAGGTCTGGTAAGAGCCCAGCGAGGAGTGGCCACGCCCTTCCCGCCAGTGACCGACCTGTATGGCCACTGGAGGGGTCTGCGTGCAGCAGAAGCAGGTGTAGCACCAATCCGACCAAATGGGCCCTGTTCCGGATGGGGATGCAGAAACCGCGCACAGAGCATGTCGGAGGCCTTTGGCTCATTGGAGCAGGGAGGACGCTAAGGGAGCAGAGCTAAAATTCTGCCCCTCTTAGTGCAGTGTCAGCCCATGACTTCCCAGCCCTGTGTGGAAAGAGAGGGCACCAAAGGGCCTTCTTGGAGGAGAGCCAGGAGTCAGCGTATTAGAAGGAAGCCTGCTCCTCACCTTAACATTACCAGTTTGGAAAACTAGTTTAAAGAGTGGAAGATGCCTCAAACATTCTGAGATCGATACCAACCTGGAGAATTCTGATGACTTCAGACATCATGGGTGCGAGGCACCTGGTGGTATAGAAGCCAGGTCCGTCCTGCCAAGGGAGAGAATATGAGCTCATGGGCCCCTCAGTTGTGGGCACTTCCCAGGTCTGAAAGCGGTCTCTCTCCCCCGGAAGCCACTTCAAAACTCAAGGTGATTTATAATCTCCATCAGAATCCTTAATATTAAACTGCAGGGGAAGCCATAGCCAGGGGCAGCCTGGCTTGAATCCAGGAGCACAGCAGACAGTCTCACAGTCATCTGAAAGGTCTGGAATGGCTGGGAGAACCCGCCATGTCCCAGGCCCTGACTCAGCGGTCCACCACTGTCCATACCGTAGACCACCAAGGGGAAATCATATCAAAAGCTGGTATATTTAAACTGAAGAGTTAAAAACAAACCTGGAAATATAAGGTGTCATAGAACCTTTCTGAATCTGCTGCTCTGACACACAGCTCCTTACCTTAACCACAATGATGACCTTCCCCTGTTTGAGACCAACTTCTACAGCAGAAGCAGTTGTGTCCTTAGAAGTTTTTGGAGTTGTGATAATCTCCAGCAGCTGCATCTTGTCCACAGGAGAGAAGTAGTGCATGCCAATCACCTGGCAAGGGGGGACAAAACATCGACAGATTTAAGAACTCTGAGAGGGGAAACTAATAGCATTCTTTTTTTTTGCTAGGAAAGCACTGCAGAGAAAGGCGGTTGTAATACAGGAATACTGCTTGGTACCGTCAAGTGGTTTGGTTCCATGTTCTTTGATTAAAAGTCCAGTATGTTCAGGAGAGAGCTAACTGGAATTCTCTTCCATCTGCTTCTAGGGCTTTTCACTAAGGGCAATGGATCCTACCAACAGTTAATGCCAAAATCGCAGCTAAAGGCCAAATTAGATTTACTGGGGAAGAATGAATGAGGGTTCCATTTATATTAATGATGTTGATGGTTTGGGTGAGAGGGTCCACTTTTTATGGGGTGTGGGGGGAGACAGGCAGAAGAATTACTTACTATGCTGGACTGTCAGAGATATATTTGGATTTTACATCAATGCGTCTCACCACCAGGATACTGTCGGCCCTTCATATCCACAGATTTCGCATACACAGGTTCAACCAACCGCAGATCCAACTGGTTGAATCAGATTCAACTGGTCTGACTCCTTGGATCTGAAACCTGAGGATACAGAGGGCTGCCCGTATTCACTGTACTACACTATTTTATATAGGGGACTTGAGCTTCTGTGGATTTTGGTATCTCCTGGTGGTCCTAGAACTAATCCCCCATGGATACCCAGGGACGACCGTACTGGGTTTAAATAACATTTCTCAACACTCAAATTCCCTCAAGGCTCATTAAACCAGTGACTCTCAAAGTCAAGTACCCAGACCAGCCGCACTAGCATCACCTGGGAATGTCAGAACTGCAAATTCTCAGGGCCTCCCCAGACCTACTGAATGAGGAACTCCAGGGGCAGGGCCCAGATCTGTGTTTAAGAAGCCCTCCAGGTGATTCTGATACATGCTAAAGTTTGAGAACAGCCTCATTAAGCTAACAATTAGATAGTCTTCACAACTGAACTGTGAAAGAAGTCTATCCATTAATTTATAGTTTTGCCTCCACTCCCCATTTTAGCTATAAGGTATTAACTAATATCTGCCACTGACTGACTGCTTACTTTCCACTATTCATTAACACATTTATCATTTATCCTTTACATTTAATCCACTACCACTCTGTGAACTAGTCAGTCTAATGACCTAGATGAGGAAGAAAGACATCAGGAGGTTAAAATTAGTAGCTCAGGGTCAGTCAGTAAATGGCAGAGTGGGATGCTGTCAAGGTCGGCCTGTCTCCACAGCCTGCCCACTTCCCGTTGTGTAACACACAGGTCACTTGCATGTTACATCAACTTATCAATCCAAAAGTTGCTTCTAACCTCTAAATTATCCTTCTACTTATGTCTATAATACTTAAAAAGACAGGACCTGATTCAGACTGTACTCCTGAGCAAAAGGAATTAGCCTTTACCATGTATAATTTATATACAATAAAACGTACAGATCTTAAAGTGTTCAGTTTGATGAGTTCTGACAACTGTGTATCTACCCACGTAATCACTACCCCAAGCAAAACCTATCGACATCGTTCAAAAAAGCTGTGCCAAAAGGTGGCCAGCTGTGTCCTGGACTGCTGGGACTTTCTCAGTTGTAGCACTGGAGGGCCTGTGTCCTGGGCAAACCGAGAGGGTTGGTTGCCCTACTTGTGCCCCTGTGGCCTTACTCTTACGTGAATGACCTAGGCAAGCAGGTGCTAAAAGCCGCTCAAGGTCCCTGGGCGCGAGGACTGCTGAGCGTGACGCTTGTGCTGCTCCCCGGGGGAGAGGAGAGGGTAGCATCCAAGGCACAGCAGCAGGGTCTCCTCCGCTGTCCTCCAGCGCTGAGGAGCTGCTGTGAGTGATTACGACGTGGCCAGACTGTCTACCTGCCATTACTCCGCGTTTGTGTCTTCCCTCAGCTGCCACTTCTCCCCATGACCTCCTCCTGCCATCACTGAACCTGCCTCTATCAGGCCCACACCACTTCTAATCTGCTGCGTGCTAGGGAACAAGATGACCTTCAGTTAGCAAGCTATTAGAATGGGAATAAAAAAATTTTCGTGTTTTTAGTATATGGACTTTGTATTAACAGTTTCAGCTGCTTAAAGGCCTTTTATATTTCCTGCCTACTTTTGGCTGGTTCTGCTTCGCTGAGGCTAACCGGTATCCTCCAGAGAGGCGAACTGTTTTATTTCTCCTTGAATGATTTCACTTGATTTCCCTGGTAGAGAGCAGAAGTCCAAAGACAGATTTCTAGGCATCATTCCAGATACTCACTGTAAGTGCTTCTACATCCACCCCTCTCATGTCCTGGGTAGAAGCTCTAAGCAAACCGGGGTGGACACATCCCACCACAGCCCCTGATCTTCCATTCCTGGATCTGGAGTTGGAACCAAACCCATCCCAGACAGTCACCAGAGTCTGCTCTGTAGCTCAAGTGTTATTTTGGAACACCTCTTCTTATTTTAGGGTCTTTCAATACCCAATGTAATAAACGTAGGTTTTATAGTCTGAACCTGAATAATAATACCCATTAGGGATGCAAATCACCTATAAAGGTATATTTTAGTTGTAGTTCACTTGTTCCTGCATCTCACACTGGTCATGGTACTAGCTTTTTTGTGCCCAGTTT
This sequence comes from Balaenoptera acutorostrata, assembly GCF_949987535.1. Taxonomy (NCBI): domain Eukaryota; kingdom Metazoa; phylum Chordata; class Mammalia; order Artiodactyla; family Balaenopteridae; genus Balaenoptera; species Balaenoptera acutorostrata. The sequence goes on along the minus strand of NC_080075.1, from coordinate 73,744,525 downwards.
CTGGGACTACATCATCACCCTCATCCACTTCATAATCCATACCAGTCCCTTCTCAGATTCTAAGCCTTCATCAATGAGCCTGAAGCAGTAAAACATTTCAGGGTTTTCCTCTGTTCAGAATTTACCTTCTCAGGTCTTTTACTGACAGCAGCAATTTCGTTGATTGGGAGAGCAGATGTGTTGCTGGCAAAGACACAGTGATCTGGAATCACCTGCAGGAGAAAAGCATTTAAGAGTGTGTCATGTAGGCCTGGGAGATGACTGGAGTCCAAAGCAAAGCCAATGAGTGACACTTGGGCCCCGCCCACCCTTCACCTTTGAGAGAACAAACCATAATGTGCATGCTTATTTCATGTTACACATGTGTTACTAAGAAATGGTACACCACTATAATTATATCTACAGTGCATGAATACTATTAACTATTAGCTTTATCAACCTGCAGAATAGTGTCTAATGGAGATTCTCTCAGCATTCTGCCCACAATCTCAGCTTATTCATATTTTTATTCAGATGCTTGGATGAAAAACATGGAAGGCACATCTGTCAAATTTGTGCAAATCTGGGCAGGCAGAATCCTAACATCAGAGATGAGAATCAAGATTCAAGATATATTCAACACGCTGAAAAACTGAGTGCAAAATAAGATGAATTATAATGAGGATAAAGGTAAAGTACTGCATTAAGATTTTATGAAAGAGAAGAAAGAGAAAAAAATAACTGAGTAGGCACCTAATGGGCAAGACCTGGCTTGGCAGTAAACTTGTGTTAAAGAGCCCATGATTTTATTTAATCAAAAGTATAATGTGAGTCAAAAGTAGAGCCTGATGATCAGAAAGCTAACATAGTCTCAAGCTGCATTATTAATGGTATGGTGTCTAATGTCGGTGGTAAAATTCTCTATGAAGAGCAAACCAATGTCTCCAAAGATGGCTGGCAACAATCCTTCCCCTCCTTGTACATGTGTGTCTCTCCTCCCATCCAGAGGCACAGTCTCTTTCCCCTCCTCTTAAATCTGGGCTGGCCTATGACTTGCTTTTACCAATGCAAAGTAGCAGAAGTGACTCTGCCAGTTCCAGGCCTTGCCTTATGAAGTCCACTGGCTTCTGCCTTGCTCCCTTAAGCCAGCAGCCATGCTGCAGAGAAGCTCTGGCTCAACCACTAAGCGAGGACAGGCCACAGGGAGAGGGAGGCGCCCCAACCAAGCTTTCAGCTGAATGCAGTCCCACGAGTGCCCCCACTGGGAAGCCACGTGGAATTAAGGGCCAGCCGCCTCGCAGAGCCCTGCCCTAACTGCAGAACTGTGAAAAGGTCATTGTTTTTGCGGTGGTTTGTCACACGCCAAGAGAACACTGAGACATGGTGAAGACAGCAAAGGAGACAAGCAAGACAGTGAGGGGTCTGGAGACAAGGATTATGAAGATATCAAAGGAGTGAGTTTCTTTAGTTCTGTGGAGAGGAAGAGAAGTGAAGTTTTAAATCCCCGAGGAATACCGCATGTAGATTCAGCTTTACCATTTTCCCGTAAAGAAAGGAGAGGCCAGGTAAGAGGATGGACTTGATGGCCTCCTAAAGGTCTTTCACTTGAAATTCTTTGATTTTCCAAATACAGATCTGTTCTGGACCTTGCTCTTTTCCACCCTTTCTGAAAAACTTCTTTGAGTATCTCCTACCTTAGATGATTTCACTAGCTTCTCTAAAAAGGTAAAGGCCTGTGACATGTTACATAAATAACTACAACATACGTAACACTTTGGATTTTACCTTTAGCAATAATCTTCTTATTCTTTTCTTACTATCTGCTAAAAATTCATGATTCCCCGAATATCCTCCCTTTCCCCAGTCCATGGACTTCACGGACATATAAAACCCCCTTTTTTTTCTTTCTTTCCCTTCTCTTCTCCCTTAACCTTTATGTTTCAATGGGAACTACTGTATTGATTTGTTCATAGTCTGCACTTCTCTTGATCTGATCCCTCTTCTTTCTCTTTCTTTTCCTTGATCACTGGCTTCCCAACTGCTAAAACTAACAAACTTTTCTACACTCAGATACTCCCAAATCCTGATTTTCCAAAAGCAAATACCATCACCCAGTCAGGTGACAAATGCTCTTTTAGTGGTAAACGGCTCTGTTTTTGCCGCCCCTCAGTCTACCTTCCATTGGCCCAGCAGGGCCCCCAAAGCCCCGGGAACGTTGTGTCCATTTCTCTGCTGCAGTGCCACCTTGCACAGAGAGAACACACACCCACCCAGCTCTTCTGAATTCAGTCCCTCAGCTGAATCTACATTACACTCTGTCTAAAGAAAAGATTTTGGAATGTGTGTTTCACAAGTGGAATCCATCCCAAACTGAGTTGCTTGTCGTTAGTTTCTAAACCCTCCTTAGGTTCAGTCTTTAGTAGAGCAGAGATTGTCCTCCCATGGAAGGGAGTCTTAGGAGTACAGCCCACTACTCAAGACACCCCAGAATGTTGCAAAGTCAGTGCCATTTTATTTACACCATTTACTAACCTACACTCTGTTTATTTAACTGTAGGCTAGTCGAGGCCCCGGTTCTACCTCCTGCCTGGATTACTGCCATCTCTTCTTTCCTTCTTTCCTCTTTCTTCATACCATCCAGTTCAAGTACTTGTTTTGTTCATATCATCCCATCTCAAGAGTTGACTATGCACAGCATTTGGGCTCAAGATCAGAGTAGCATTTCCACAAAATGAGCATCTGAATCCTGCCTGGAGAAACTGTTTCTCCCTAATTCCTCTGCTGCCTAGACCTGAATTAGTTTAGTTACAGCTTGCAGCCCACCAATAATGTCAAGATGTCTGGCTACAGTCCATGAGGTTATTTGTATGTTTGGGTGACTGAACTCCCATATAAGGCTAATGAACCCTGTGCTTAAGTTAATAAGCTACTCGTTTGCCTTTCCTTAGGACTTTGATTTGACCTTTATACACAGTGTGCATGGGTTCACATAAAAACTTACATTTGGGGGACACAGTTTTGAGGGGCGCAAGCCTGCTGTGTCCCCTTTTGCCTGGCAAAGCAATAAAGCTGTTCTTTTCTACTTCACCCCTCCAACAAACAAACAAACATACAAAACCCCTTACATCTGGGAATGAATGGCCCTATAAAAAGAACCACAAGTTTCCTATAGTTCCTTTAAAAAACCCTGTCTCGGGCTTCCCTGGTGGCGCAGTGGTTGAGAGTCTGCCTGCCAATGCAGGGGACACGGGTTCGAGCCCTGGTCTGGGAAGATCCCACATGCCGCGGAGCGGCTGGGCCCGTGAGCCACAATTACTGAGCCTGCGCGTCTGGAGCCTGTGCTCCACAACAAGAGAGGCCGCGATAGTGAGAGGCCTGCGCACTGCGATGAAGAGTGGTCCCCACTTGCCACAACTAGAGAAAGCCCTCGCACAGAAACGAAGACCCAACACAGCCATAAATAAATAAATAAATATTAAAAAAAAAAAAAAAAAAAAAAAAAAAAAAAAAAAAAAACCCTGTCTCTGTGTTCTCCACTCACAACACTAGGATTCAGTACAGCAGGCCCCTTACTTACCGCTTCTACTTCCTTGAGCACTTTGTGCTTAAGACTGAGGTCCTCAAAAACAGCTTCAATCACCATGTCAGCCTTTTCAAAACCCTGGTAATCGAGCTGCCCAGTCAAGTTGCTGAAAAAGGCGTCCCTTTCAAACGATGTTAGTGCTTTCTTCTTCACTTTATCATTCAGTCTAGGAAAAAAACACATTCCTAGTCAGAGGAGGAGAACAGGAAACTAACATTTACTGAGTGTCCATGGGCCAGATAGTGTGCTGTGTGTTTTTCACCAACTCAGTGAGGTAGCTCCCATTTTGAGGGAGCTGAGCTGCTCAAGGAGACTCAGAGGGACTTGTGGTCCAAGAGCGAGTTAAGGGAGGGTCCTAGGGTTCACACAGGTTGACCCCCACATCCATATTCTTTCTACTAAGAGATGCCTCTACATGCCCAACCTGCATAAACGGTGTCACTAACAAAACAGTTACATTTGCCAAGAGGAGTAAACATGAACACTAAAATGGCAAACAAGAGAGCAGCTCTAGTAATTCTCTACCTACAATAGCTCTAGTAATTCTCTACCTACAATAGCCAACACGGGTCCTAGACCACGAGTTTATACTTGCTTACACATCATTTTGTTATTCTGTAATTGTGATCTACCGGAGGACAGAGACCAAGCATTATGTCGTATATTCTTAATCCATTTCCTGGTCAGTACCTAGTAGCACATCATATTGATTACATAAAATATTAACTCAAGGTTTCTTCTTCCCCATAGAGAGCTAAAAAGGACTCCTGCTACTCAGACACTTAACTGATTGTTTTTTATTGCCAAGGAAAATAGGCTCTCTTAGGCTTTAATCTGACTGCACTTTCAGAATAAATGACCTAGAGTTTTCCTCTGAATGAAGAATGAAGCTACACCCCATTCACTAGTTTCCTTAACCAAAAGAAAAATTAAAGCCACAAGGTAAGTTCAAAGAAGTAGTCAGTTTAAGTCTCCAAAGTATGGATTCAAATATCCTGGTTTCTGACAACCGTGTCAGCAGTCAGCAAGCAAGATTCTTGTGAGAGTTCAAAACATTATTAGTTGCTCTAATTCTAATGCCTAATGAAACTATTCCCGAGAGGACAAGAAATATGTATGTCCCAAGTCAGCAGTACACTGAGGGGCACTCACCAGAGCCCGATGTTTCTAATGCAAAAAGGGAAACCCGGGACAGCTGGATCCAAAAGAGATCGAGGGGGAAAAGCTATTTTAGAGCAATTTCTCATTTTGGTGACTGTATGAAACTCTGGGAACGCTCGCGTGCTGGTCTCAGGGCAATGGTGTTATCGAGCACATGCCATTTTGGGGGGTCAGAATCTTTTACTACAATGCTTTGCTATCTTACATTAAGATAGTTGCTATCTGCCAACATGATTAAACCTGCCACGTCCTGCACAGTATTATGGTAGCAATATATGAGCAGAAAAGGGGTAAAAACACACTTAAGCCACATAATCCATTTAAGAAACAAAAAAACTGACTCAACTAAAAGTCACATGCAAGACCATCAAAGTTCAGCCAGCCTTAGACAGTCTATTACATTGGAGCAGAGAAATGAGCTGAAACAAATTCCCAGTTTGGCCAAGTTGCTGCTCCATTTTTCCCCTCTGCAAACAGGCAGTATGTGTGTGGGGTCGGGGAGAGGAGGGAGGGACGGGCAGGAGGGAGGATAATATTCCCCGTTTATTAATTCAGAAGTAAGGTGGAGACACAGTCCATAAGATCCAGATACTGTGGAGCCAAATCAGTTAACTGCTTCTCTATAGTAACGCCAGTCGAGAAATATGAGGTTCATGAGTTCTGATCCCAGCCCTACCTTCAAGATGCAGTTACACGTTTCCTCATATCCTTATCTCAGTTCTCTCTATAGACACAGTCATGCTGTTTCAATATTCTATAACAATACAGCAATTAAAATTCACAAACATGAGACTTTCTAGTCTGATACCAAAGTATAAACTATATGGCATTTAAAAACGTCTAAGAGATAAGGTTTTCTCTTCTGCACTCAAAGACTACAGACTCCAATGATGTTAATGATTTATAATAACATTATCTGCAACAACCGCAAAAAAAAAAAAAAGAAAAAAAAGTGAAAGCAGGAATGAGCATGTCTAAAAAGCAAAGGAAATGAGACTTAACTATGGAGTATCCAATACAGATCATGTTCAGGAGAAAGGAAACTGTGACGGCAAAAACCAAAACACACGCTACTCTCCCAGCAAAGGCAGAGAGCAGGCTCACCCTTTGAACACTTGTTGCTGTCCTCGCCCCAGCGCGGCTAGCGTAGCATCCTTCAGTGTAGTCTGTAGGCCCTTATCCACGGAGACCTGGGCGATGCCGGCCCCCATTAGCCCTGCGCCAAGAATGGCGAGCTGCCTGAAAGGAAAGGATGAAATGACTTTTGGTATAAATCCTAATTAATTCAGTAAAAGTGGGAGATTGCCCAGGTCATCATCCAATAAACCAACTAAAGCAGGGACAACAATAAGGTATTTAAAATAATTTTTACCTACAAAAAGACATCTTTCATAAATGACTGATTTTCAAAGTTAAATGCAAAAATCCGTTAGGTCTACAAGAATTGGTCTACCCAAGGAGACAGAATTATACTGATCTTCAATCATACCTGAGATCACTGAAAACAAAACAACATGGATTACACTTAAATTAACGAGTATTTTTCTTCAAACAAAAGCCAACTTGCAGTGATAAGCCTAAAGACTAATCTCTCTTCTTCCAACTACTTACTTGCTAGTGATTTTGCCATTTTCCAGTCATCTTTCATTTCTCTTGAAATCTGTGCCTTTCTCACCCCTTACCTGGATTGGTTCAAAAGCCTCTTGGATGGTTTCTTTGCTTCCAGACCTTACCCCTCCCTCAAACACCTCCATCCATGCACACTACTGCCTTTTCCACCCCTGAATTCCTCTTGAACTTTTCAGGACCCTTAAAATTTGGCTTACCCCACAGTATTTTGGAACAGCTTCATGTACATCATTTTTGTCTCCTCAACGAAATTCTAAGCTTTTTGAGGGATAGAGATCATGTCTGATGACTCTTTTTAGTTTTCCATAGTTTTGGAACAATATGCCATTTTCCCATAAGTAACTAAAAAAAATTTTCAGAACAACTTCCTTCATAAAAGAAGCCCAAGTTTACAACACCGTAGACCTAAATTAGAGTTGTTTCATTCATAACAATTCTGATTATAATGTTCAAAAATCATATTCAAGACGTGAAAAGGCACCCTAACTTCAATTCCTGGGAGTATCTTTCAAATGCATCTTTGTGATAATACACATTTTTATATGGTGAGTGTTAAGTACCTGGAGACCATGAAAAAATAGGGTAGAAAAACATAAAGAACAGGAGCTGAAAAAATTATTCATGTATTTACTGCATCAAAATTAAAAATTTGCTTGACAAATGACCCCACAAAAGTTAAGACAACCATAGAAGAGGAAGAAATTTGTAACAGGTATAGCAGACAAAGGATTACTACTGGGGAAATATAAAGAACACACATATCAATTAAAAAAGACAACCCAATAAAATGGGCAGGGGTTTATATAAAGCAATTCACAGAAAAAGAAAACAAATCGCCAGTAAAATGCCCAATTTCCCTAATAATCTGGGAAATGCAAATTAAAACGAATGTATTCTCTCCCCATCAGATTGGCAAAAATTTTAAAAGTAACAGTGAGGATATAAAGAATTTTGTTCTTTCATGCATGGTTGATGGAAGTATATACTTTGTCCTATATAGGAGGTCAAATGTATTAAAACCAAAAATTGCATCTTCTACGACCCAGTAATTCTACTATCTACTCTAGAGAAATGCACTTATGCACAAGATGATATGCTGTGAGGAACAGTCATACGATGTTTACGATAATGAAGAATTGGAAGTCATCAATCTTTCAGTAGAAGATGAAAAGGAACAAGTTAACTGGTATGTACCCACATACATAGTCTCCAAGTTGTACCACTGACTAAAAAGATTATAGGATTCATACTGAAGGATCCCTTTTATATTAAAACATTCAAACCATAAACACAAAACATTCATCTAGTATTCAAACTTCCTTATAATAGTTTTTTAAAAAAGGAGATTAAGAATGCATTCTTTGCATAAAAAATTAATTTATAAAAAGAGAAAATACATAAGGAATTCAAATTATTATCCGAGGCAAGGGGGAAGAGGCCTAGAGAGACAGAAGTGGAACTGTTACTGACAACTGGGAAAGCAGGAAGGGGGATGCCCTTTCTTCAATGTTCTTTATTAAATTTTCGGTTCAACCTATTCTGCCTTGCGTACCTTATAATTTATTCTTCATTTCTAAGATGATGTTACCTTTTCTTCAATTTATTTCCCAAGTTAGGTCAACTCTTACATCATCCTGTTTTTCTGCCCATTTAATTCTGAGTTTTTGAACTTTTGATTCAAAGTGATTCTTTTCTTATCTGTAAATATTTATTTAAGGATATATAATTCAAGTTTGGAAGCATTCTACTATAGTGTTCTTTTGCATTGTGGTTGTTTTGGGGGGAGAATTTTTGTAAGCTTAAGTATTTTGATTCTCATTTTCTTATTTCTTCTTACATGAGTTTCACATGCATGCTGCCTGTCTTTTCTGTGTACTGGTACACAGTAACAGCTTCTCCAGGTGGTATTACATGCTATTTGCATATAACAGTAAGAGTTACATGCAGACCAGAGTAGGAGTCAGGAGTGGCTAATTAGCTTAAGAGTAAACATTTTATAATTTTAAAATTTTTAAATTAATTAATTAATTAATTTATGGCTGCGTTGGGTCTTCGTTGCTGCACACGGGCTTTCTCTAGTTGCGGCAAGCAGGGGCTACTCTTCGTTGCGGTGCACAGGCTTCTCATTGCGGTGACTTCTTTTGTTGTGGAGGACGGGCTTTAGGCACGCGGGCTTCAGTAGTTGTTGCTCGTGGGCTCAGCAGTTGTGGCTCGCTGGCTCTAGAGTGCAGGCTCAGTAGTTGTGGTGCACGGGCTTAGCTGCTCCGCGGCATGTGGAATCTTCCCGGACCAGGGCTCGAACCCGTGTAACCTGCGCTGGCAGGCGGACTCTCAACCACTGTGCCACCAGGGAAGTCCAATTTAAAATTTAAGAGTAATTTTTGCAGGATGTGTGAAGAGATGTAGATTTAAGTGGCCATATCATCATTCCACTGCAGCATGGAAGTAATTTATCTCACCCACTGAATGCGAGATATTGTCAACATTAGGTGGTACACAGACAACCCAACTGATACCGATCACCACGTGTGCTGGAGAAGCAGTTACGGTTGTATTTCATATTCTAATTTGGAAATCAGCCCCCTTGGCAAGAATCTTGTCTGTCTCACCCGGGCTTCTTATTGATTTCCTCTTCTGCTTTGGATTGCAATCTCATTAAAGGTGAGCGGTTGGAGAAGGTAGTAACATTAGCTGCTTTCACAAATCCCTCTCTGTAATTCAGGTAGACAGTGTTCCTCAACCTCAGCACTACTGACATTTTGGACTGGATACTTCTTTGTTGTGGGGCTGTCCTGTGCGCTGTAGGATGTTTAGCAGCATTCCTGGCCTCTGGCCACCAGATGCCAGTACCATCCCTCCCTCCCCAGCTGTGACAACCAAAAATGTTTCCAGAGATTGGCAAGTGTCCCCTGGTGGCAACGTTGCCCAGGTTAAGAACCACTGAGCAAGGGGGTGAGCTTAGGGGCATTACTAAACTTAAGATGCTGAAGAGCTATTTAGGCGGCATAACACTGAAAGGCTCGCTGAAGAGAATAGATATGAAACAGGTAAGTAGACTCTCAAACGCTTAGGCTGTAAGCTAAACGAAGGACAAGACTTTAATGACTAGAATGAGGCTTTACTTTTTTTAATGAGGGAGAAGTGTGAGTTCCCAGAGATGGTATCTCAAGTCACAGGGAGAGACAAGGTCATTAAACAGCACATAGTGTGTGTATTTGGTTTAGGAAGGGGAAACCTAAACCATATTTCTAGGGGACATCAATAGTGAGACAAGAATGCCTCTACAGGAGACATTAGAGAGCTCAGGAGAAAACTCAGCACAGGCAGAACTCTGAAAGCCAAAAAATCCTTCGTAGGAATAGGGATCTAAAGTGCTCAGGACAGAAGAGGTTTAGGGCAAGACTGAAGGCATAAATCTAGCTCTATGGATCTTCAGAGACATCGACAAGCATAGCATGTGCCGAAATCCACAGGGGCTTCCTACATAGAGCTGACTTACTTAACCTCCTTCTGCGGAGCTCCAAATTTATTCTTCTTGCATAGGGTCTGACCACGGTAAAGTCCCATCAAGGCTTTTGATTCTTTGGTCATTGCAAGCTCTCCAAATTTCTGGAAAAAGGGAAGAAGAAAAGGTAGAACTTCTCAGTCTTGGAGACGTGGATTCTTTCGGGTCAGTTTCTCTGCAGAGCAGAGGTAACACATGCAAAGCCTCAGGTCCTGAGCTGCTGAAGTTGGTCTCCTGCTGAGCGTCTTTCTTTCACTCTCCTCATCTGTACCACTTCCAACTACTGCTTTGAAAGGTTCTGGATATAACTGAGCTCTCAGATTCTCTACACCAGAAGTTGTGGTAACTTTTTTCATGGAATTAGAGTGTCAGAGCCAAAATGGACCAATCATCTCAACCACTGCTCTCATTTTAAAGACTGGGAAGAGGAGGCTCAGAATCTGACCCTGCTCAAAGCCACACTGCCTCAAAGGGGCAGAAACAGAACTTGAACCCAGGCAGTATGACTCCCAACTCCAGTTCTCCTTCCAGGGTAGCAGGCTGCCCTATGTGATATCTACCACTTTAAAAGGACCTTAACACTCACAGAGAACAAGTCTCAACTTTGTGGGAAAGAGCATGAGATTTAGAGTCTGTATTTGAAAGAACTGAGTTTAAAGCCTGGTCCTGCCATTTCCCAGTTGTGAAGCTTTCTTCATCCTTAAAATGGGAAAAACAATACCTATTTTACAGTATTGTTGTGGGAAGTAAATGAAAACACTAGTAAAATGACTGGGCCTCAATGTTAGCTATCACCATCATCAATATTACTAGAATTTACTGGTACGATTACATGGTTGCAAACAGCACTTAAAAGAAGGAATCCCTCTAATAATGTTGCCTTCATGTCTGAATAGAACATGAAACAATGTTCTACTAATCTTGGCAAAGTAGGTTCTATTCAATAAACCAGTGATTTTCAAACCATGGGTAGAAATCTATCAGTGGTCATGAATTTAGCAGGTTGTGATAAGTAGAATAGATAGAAAATACTGAGTACAGTGTACAGGCTAATTATTTTGGGAAATATGCTTCAATCTTTCTGTATATATGTATATGTGTGCCTGGTGATAATGTAAAAGAATTAATCAGAGTGCACTGCAGTAAGCAACCCAGTATAAGAAATGTTTTCTCTGGAACTTGTCCTGAGCTCTTCAGATATCTTTTATTCTATTACTGAAGAGCAATCATCCTTCAATGATTGCTTAAAACTTCAAAACAACCCAAACAACTAAAGTCTACAATACCACCAACTTGTTAGGAAGTGGAAGGGGTGAGGTTGGTTCGTGTGTTGCTCTGTTTTCTTGTCTTAGTGGGTGCAAAACATTTCCTTTCATTTCCTAATTCACCAAAGGGAGGCTGGGCTTCACAGGTTTATCTCCAGGCTCTAAGAGGTAAGAACCATATTTTTGTATCAATGTACTCACTTTATCACAACAAAACCAGCCTAACTACAGAACAAAAAGTCCAAATGATTCCTTTTGAAAGGATTCTAACTCTGCCCCTGCTTTTCCTAGTTATACCCTCATTATTGAGAGCAAGTTCAAGTATCTGGGGACTACTACGGTTTTCTTAGCACCTACTTGCTCACTGAGATTAATCGTAAGAAATGACAACCACTGGAAGAAAACATTTTTTTACTAGGCTTTGAATACTTTACCTTTTTTCAGTTTTACACAGCATTGTGGATCTCACTTTTTCTGTCTCTAATAATAAAACACCGAAAGGAAATAACTTTACCTGAGATTCAGAGAGATAGCCAGCATCACTCCCTTGCTCAATCCCAGTCTTCACTACCTAAAAAACATATAAAGTACTTGTTCCTTGTTGGAATGGGTTGGCAAGATATACAGTAATGCTGAAAAAAATTGCTAGTGTTGTTAGTCTTCAAAGAGTAAGTCAAAAGTCTAGACTGGAGTGAGAAAGAGAAGAGGATTGAGCGCCTTATTGCTTAAGACTGACTTAATTCTCCATCTCTGAGGCTACTGCTCAACCTAGCATAAAATGGAAGGAAATAAAACAGAAGGAAAGAGAATTAAGAAGTCAGAATAGGAAAAGAACACAGAGGTGCCACAGCTCAAACTCCACCTCCTTATCCTTTGAATCTTGTTATTTTGTTAGAGAAAGAGTTGTCATCACCCCTTTCTGAGTCCAATAGGTTTACCTTTTCCTCTTAACTCCCTTCCCTCCTGCTTGAATTATTCTTCCAGCTCCTCTCCTGTTCTCCAAATGTGGGCAGGTCCCCAAAGTTCCACTTGCAGCCCATTTCTCCCTCTATTTATTCTTCCTCAGGAACATCATTTAGTTTATCACATTAATCATGAACTCCATGAAATTCAATTTAACATTTGGGGTAAGTACTAACCTAAGGACAATAGCAAGTATAAAAGAAATAACCCTGTATTCAATCACCATAATTTAATGGTGATTAAAAACAAAGAAACAAAAAACAAACAAAAAAACAAATAAATCAATCTATATCCTTAATTGACTTCTCTGTCTAAACTACCGTTGCTTGAATTTCCTGAATACCTAATCTCAACACTTCTAAACCTTAACTCCTAACGCTCTTTGGCAAGTCTCTTACTACCTTCGTATTTTTGCTTTTACTATTCTATTTCGGGGTCTTATTCAAACTTCAAGTCTGAATTACCAGAATAGTTTCCTAGTTCATTGCTCTACTTTGTCTCTCTTTCTAATCCATTTTTACTCACTGCCATGAAAACGGTTCTCTATGATCTATATAGGACAAAGATCACATTTCTTAATTAATTACTGTCTACCTTTTAAAATCTACCTTCGGTCTGCCTTTCTGAAGACATTGCATTATCCTCCTACAAAAACTGATCTGATTTGATGTTCCCTGAAGAGCCTCATGCTTTCCAGCTTCTGTAACTTTGCTCAAAATGCCCATCCTACCTGGCACTGCTCTCTCATCATGTATTCTCTAACAATTTCAGGGATCGTTCCCTCCTCAGTGAATTTAGCAATCTTCCTCTGTCCCAGTTAGCTGGCGCTAACCCTATGCAGTTGCATACCACCCGCATCCTGCCATCTGCCTTACCACATATATGTGTTTAATCTCCCCAACCCAGACTGTGTGAGGTGAACAGAAGTAGGGGACCACGTTTCATGTTTTATATACTTTGGCGTCTTCGGCTCAAAATATACTTGTTGACTAATTCATTCTCCAATTCTGAAATCTTTGATTATTGATCTTGTCTTCAATTATTGCTCTTTTGATCTTGGACTTTCCAGATTGAAGATTTTATAAATTTTAAAGTCTACCTTTAGACAGATGTTTCTCCAACTCTGTGATCATTTTAATTATCCTCCTTGATCTTTTCCAGAACTTCTCTATATCATTACATCTTTTTCATAATTATGGCAATGGAAAGTCAATGAGACATTTTAGGTAATGACAATGGTTTTGACTAAGGACAGAATACAGCCATTAATTTTGTTTCAACTACCTCTTAATTAATGTCCAATATTTTACTGGCTTTGTTATACTGATATGACATAGGTTCCTTTCCTGGTTTATAACTGGTAATTTTAAGCTCATCAACTAAAAAGTATGCCTGGCACTAATTTTCCCCAAATATCCATTTATATAAATCCTCATAGCTTGCTATGCTCTTGTGTTATTTTTGGTAAGTACTTTGATAGCAGCATGAAGAACTTTAGTACTGGCAAACATGGTGCTGAATGGCAATAAAGAGTACTGCTCTAGACAAAGGGAAGAAGCATGAGAAATGTGGGAGTATGGGGTAAAGACTCACATCAATTATTTTCAGAGGTGCAGGATAAAGGCCTTTGGTCTGCTTTCGTACTTTTTCTTCCACCTTTTTGTAAATCTGTTGCCTGACAAATGGAATACTCAAGGCATACGATGTCAATTCTGTAAGGTAAAATGCTTTTAGATCCTTACTGGAAAGAGCCCAGTCTCCCTTGTTAGTTTGTTCTGTAAACTCCATAAAAATGCAGTGATTCTAGCTATCTGAAAGAACTGCTCTTTACTCTGTTATAAACAATCTAAATTTCAACCTAAGCACTTCTTTAAACATTAGTTGATAAATATTAAAGCTTGGTGTTGGGTACATGGGTGTTTATTACACTGCTACATTATTCTATTTCGGTATTATTTAGAATTTTCCAAAATAAAAAGTTTTAAAAAAATGTCTTTAACCAGTGTAAGGTCCAGGACTTGAGCCTAGAGCAGAGTTATTGCATCCTTTAAGGTTGACTTTACACTTAAGAGTAAATAATGCACTTACCTCTTCCTCATTTCGGATTTATAGAAAATAAAATTAAATTCACTGGAAAGAAGCTTTGCCTTAGTTCTTTAATAATGACACTCACTTTCTACCAATCCCTTGTCTCTCTTTGGAGAGATCTTTTTATCAGCTAGTCCTTTAGCAAAAGTAATTGCAACTTCTTCTAGGTATTCAATTGTCCGTTCTTCTGGAGGTTTTATTCCTGGTCCTGTAAAGATGAACACAACAGACTGGAATGTAAATCAGGCTTGGGTCAGTCCCAGGTGGACAAAACCCAGGCAGGCCAAAGCCAAAGGCTCCAGCACCCACTTTCAGCGCAGCTTTCTAAGTCTGACTAGAGACTGGTAGGTGGCAATGTCATGAACTATGGACTCAAAAAGAGAAGTCACATTGAGCGAAGGTGCAACAACCTCCTCTTGGTAGAAAACAAGTCTTAAGCCCTATTTAAGTCTGGCCTCCACTTCTGAGTAGGATGTATTATGTCTCATGAGGCCTGTTTTCTTGCTGCAAAACTGGAAAACAAAAAATCAATTGCAAAATCACATTTGTAAAGACACTGGAGAGCTGTGGAAGCAACAAAGGTTATATGAACAGAATTCCAGAGAGGGAAGAGCCTGTCCAATGTGAACTGATGATTGCTGGACATTGTCTTTCCTGGGGGTACATGATGCTTTTGGGCGTGGGCTGAAGATTGGACTTGGCTCAAGCAGAAGGATGCTACTGAGGGAAAATGAAATGATCAGAGTTTTTGGTGGTCACACACAAGTCAGTACTAGAAGAAACCAAACGCAAAGCTAGTTTTCCCACATGGAACATTTGTGAAGTTCTAAGGTGGTGCAAGAGGCTGGAAGCTAGAGTGAAATCTCTGACAGTGTCATAATGTTTAGCACATGCAGTACTTGTATAGAAAGAGGGACATGCCAAAAACATGCACCTGATTTTTCGCTTGAGGCAGAGCCTGATACCAAACTTGCTGGAGGCAGGAGACAAAGACTCAAAAAAGCCAAAGGCTGTTTTCACACAGCTATGAAAACAGACACCTACCAGGCTCTCAATCAAAAGCTTGTAAGAGCCACACTGGAGCGAGAGGTGGCTGAGGTTGAAAAGCCGATCTTGTGCCGTCTTATGGTGTGTAGGGAACAAAATCCCAGTAGAGGGAGAAGCCTGCAACAATATGCAACCATTCTCCCCCTTAAGACATTTGCCCTACTTTCAGCCTCCATGGAGGAGGAAGAAAATGAACTAAGCCCCAAACTTCTGAATAACAAAAGTACACAGGGTCCACAAAAGTCATAATGTAATGCTGGAATTATGGAAGAATACTGGAGAGCAGTTGCTACACAAAAGGAGAGCTCCAGAGATCTACAGAGGGGCCCCTTGAAACTCAGGCGAAGTATCATTCTGCACACGCATGAGAGGAAACTACCTGAGGCCAGGGAAAGAACCAACATAAAGGCATGAAAAGAAGCAAGAAAAAACATGGCCTAAAGCTAGGAGACAAACTGACCGATAGAAACAGATGCAGAAATGAAAAGATAGGATAAGCAGACACAATGTTAGAAAGGTTATTGTAAATTCATGCCATATGTTAAAGAAGGCAGAGAAAAACAGAAACATAATGAAGAGAAATTGAAGATGTAACAGTGAATCAAATATTACTTCTAAATATGAGAAAAAAACAATACCTGAAACAAAAAATATAGGCAATTGGATTAATAGCAAATTATACTGTGAAGAAAAAAAGATCAGGAAACTTGAATACATGGCAAGAGAAATATAAACAGACTGAAAAAGAAAAACAGAGCTTCATTTTGGGACAATATCAAGTGATCTAAAATATGTGAGACTGAAGTCTCAGGAAAGGGGTAGGGGATTAAGGAGACAAAAGACTTGTACTCTGAAAACTATAAGACACTGATGAAAGAAATCAAAGATGACACAAACAGATGGGAAGATATACCATGTTCTTGGATAGGAAGAATCAGTACTGTCATAATGACTATACTACCCAAGGCAATCTACAGATTCAATGCAATCCCTATCAAATTTTCACAGAACTACAACAAAAAATCTTACAATTTGTATGGAGACACAAAAGACCCCAAATAGCCAAAGCAATCTTGAGAAAGAAAAACAGAGCTGGAGGAATCAGGCTCCCTAACTTCAGACCATACTACAAAGCTATAATCATCAAAATAGTATGGTTCTGGCACAAAAATAGAAATATAGATCAATAGAACAGGATAGAAAGCCCAGAAATAAACCCACGCATCCATGGTCAATTAATGTACTACAAAGGATGCAAGACTATACAATGGTGGAAAGACAGTCTCTTCAACAAATGGTGCTGGGAAAACTGGACAGTTACATGTAAAAAAAATGAAATTAGAACACTCTTTAACACCATACACAAAAATAAACTCAAAATGGATAAAAGACCCAAATGTAAGACTGGATACTATAAAACTTAGAGTAAAACATAGGCAGAACACTCTTTTACATAAATCACAGTAATATCTTTTCCGATCCATCTCCTAGACTAATGGAAATAAAAACAAAAATAAACAGATGGGACCTAATCAAACTCAAAAACTTTTGCACAGCAAAAGAAACCATAAACAAAACGAAAAAACCCACAGAATGGGAGAAAATATTTGCAAATGATGTGACCGACAAGGGATTAATCTCCAAAATTTACTAACAGCTCATGCGGCTCAATATCAAAAAACCAAACAACCCAATCAAAAAATGGGCAGAAGACCTAAATAGACATTCCTCCAAAGAAGACATACAGATGGCCAAGAGGCACATGAAAAGATGCTCAACATAGCTAATTATTAGAGAAATGCAAATCACGACTACAATAAAATATCATCTCACACCAAGCAGAATGGCCATCATCAAAAAATCTACAAACAATAAATGCTGGAGAGGGTGTGAAGAAAAGGGAACCCTCCTACACTGTTGGCGGGAACGTAAATTGGTACAGCCACTATGGAGAACAGTATGGAGGTTCCTTAAAAAAGTAAAAATAGAGTTACCATATGATCCAGCAATCCCATTCCTGGGCATATATCCAGAGAAAAACATGGTTCAAAAGATACATGCACCCCCAATGTTCACCACAGCACTGTTTATAATAGCCAAGACATGGAAGCAGCCTAAATGTCCATCGACAGATGAATGGATAAAGAAGATGTGGTACATATATACAATGGAATATTACTTAGCCATTAAAAAGAAGGAAATAATGTCATTTGCAACAACATGGGTGGACCTGGAGATTATCACACTAAATGAAGTAAATCAGGGAAAGACAAATATCATATGATATTGCTTGTATTCAGAATCTAAAAAAAAAAATTTTGATACAAATGAACTTATTTACAAAACAGAAACAGACTCACAGATATAGAGAATGAACTTATGGTTACCGGGGGGATGGGAGGGTGGGAGGGATAGATGAGGAGTTTGGGATTGACATGTACACACTGCTATATTTAAAATAGATAACCGGGGCTTCCCTGGTGGCGCAGTGGTTAAGAATCTGCCTGCTAATGCAGGGGACACGGGTTCGAGCCCTGGTCCGGGAAGATCCCACATAAAAAAAAAAAAAAAAAAGATAACCAACAAGGACCTACTGTATAGCACATGGAACCTTGCTCAATATTCTGTAATAACCTAAATGGGAAAAGAATTTGAAAAAGAATAGACACATGTATATGTATAACTGAATCACTTTGCTGTATACCTGAAACTAACACAACATTGTTAATCAACTATATTCCAATATAAAATAAAAATTAAAAAAAAATCACCCTGAACAACAACAACAACAAAGAAAAGAAAAGCAGTAGGGGAGATGGAAAAATATTTAAAGAAACAGCCAAAAAGTTTCCAATTTTGATGAAAACTCCAAGCCCACTATCTAAGAAGCTCAATGAATCCCATGCACAGCAAACATTTAATACACACACACACACCAAGGCACATCATAAATAAATTGCTAAAATCAGTAATAAAGGGAAAACCTGAGAGCAGTTTGGGGAGGATTGGGGTAGGAGTGGAGAAGACACATTATATACGGATGACCAAAGATAAAAAATGACAACAGACTTTTCCTCAGAAATTATGCAAGTGACAACACAATGTAGATATCTATAAAGTACCAAAAGGAAAACAATGGAAATCTGGGATTCTATACCTATCAAAAATACCTTTAGAAAATGAAGACTTTTTCAAACAAATCAAAAAGTGAGAGAATTAACTGCCAGCAGACCTACACTATAGAGCATGTTAAAGGAAGTTCTTCAGGTTGGAGGAAAATCAAGCCAGATGGGAACTTGGATCTGTACAAAGAATAAAGAGCACCAAAAATGATAAATATATGAGTAAACAGAAAAGAATCTTGTCTCATTTTTTAAATCTCTTTAAAAGATAATTGTTTAAAACAAAAATAGTAATATGCTAAGGAATGTATAATACATGCAGAAGTATAACAAGAATAGCAACAGAATGGGGGGAAATGAAAGTATACCCTTTTAAGGTTCCTACCTTACATGTGAAATGATATATCAAGACAGATTACATGTAAAGATGTATACTGGACTTCCCTGGTGGCACAGTGGTTAAGAATCCGCCTGCCAACGCAGGGGATATGGGTTCAAGCCCTGGTCCAGGAAGATCCCACATGCCGCAGAGCAGCTAAGTCCATGTGCCACAACTACTGAGCCTGCGCTCTAGAGCCCGCGAGCCACAACTACTGAGCCCGTGTGCCACAACTAATGAAGCCCGTGCACCTAGAGCCCATGCTCCGCAACAAGAGAAGCCACCCCAATGAGAAGCCAGAGCACTGCAACGAACAGTAGCCCCCGCTCGCCGCAACAGTAGCCCCAAGCTCGTGCACAACAACAAAGACCCAACGCAGCCAAAAATAAATAAATAAAAATAAATAAATTAAAAAAAAAAAAGATGTATGCTGTAAACCCTAGAGCAACCATTAAAAGGGTAAAGCAAAGTAAAAGTCCAATAGTGAAGATATAAAATGATTAATCCGGGGGGAATTCCCTGGCAGTCTCGTGTTTAGGACTCTGCACTTCCACTGCAGGGCAGATGGGTTCAATCCCTGGTCGGGGAACTAAGATCCCCCATGCCACATGGCACGGCCCAAAAAAAAAAAAAAAAAAAAAAAAGATTAATCCAGAGGAAAGCAGAAAGAAGAAAAAAGGAACAAAGAACAGATGGGACATATAGAAAAAAGCAGTACTGAACGAAGCCGAAATGCCAGAACCATGGTGGTACAGTAGAGGAAATATTAAAAGGCTTAAGGAAACTGGAATGTTAGTGTGGATTTATCATGCTGGACCTGCTCAGCACCCCTGGAAGGGTCAGAGGACACACCTTTCACCACAACCAAGAGAAATCAATTTAGGAGGGGAGTCCCAGCATCCTTGAAGAGCTCTGTGGTTGCTCCTCTCTGTAGGTCAGAAATTACAGTGGGAACTGCTACCATCAACTAGGATCCCTAAATGCAGTGGGGATAATGGGATTCTGGGGTGGCAGGGGCCAAGGAGCAACACTCAATTGCCAAAAGCAAATGGGGCATGGTTACCAAAATGGATTGCAGAGCCAAAGTAAATAGTAATCAGAATAGTTTGACTTGTGGAGACCTATGGCGTTGGCTAGCTGATCATGGCATTCCTAGGAAAGAAACAGATGATGGGTGGCCCACTGGATTCAGAAGAATTCTAGGTCTAGTAAATGTAAGAATAACGTGAATTACCAAAGAGAGTCACTGGACATCCCTGATGGCACAGTGGTTAAGAATCCGCCTGCCAGGGGCTTCCCTGGTGGCGCAGTGGTTGAGAATCTGCCTGCCAATAATGCAGGGGACACGGGTTCGAGCCCTGGTCTGGGAAGATCCCACATGCCGCAGAGCGGCTGGGCCCGTGAGCCACAATTACTGAGCCTGCGCGTCTGGAGCCTGTGCCCCGCAACGGGAGGGGCCGCGATAGTGAAAGGCCCGCGCACCGCGATGAAGAGCGGTCCCCGCACCGCGATGAAGAGTGGCCCCCACTTGCCACAACTAGAGAAAGCCCTAGCACAGAAACGAAGACCCAACATAGCAATCAATCAATCAATCAATTAATCAATAAAAAAAAAAAAGAATCCGCCTGCCAATGCAGGGAACATGGGTTCAAGCCCTGGTCCAGGAAGATGCCACATGCCGCGGAGCAACTAAGCCCGAGCGCCACAACTACTGAGCCTGCACTCTAGAGCCTGCGAGCCACATCTACTGAAGCCCGCACGCCTAGAGCCCGTGCTCCTCAACAAGGGAAGCCACCGCAATGAGAAGCCCAAGCACCGCAACAAAGTGTAGCCCCCACTCCCACAACTAGACAAAGCCCGCGCGCAGCAACGAAGACCCAACGCAGCCAAAAATAAATAAAATAAATAAATTTTTTTTAAAAACGAAAGGAAAGAGAAAGTCATCGCCCTCATCAATTCTCAGAAATGAGCCAGTTTAAAGACCCAGAACCTCTTGAATAAAGGGGAGGTTGTAGCTCCTTGAGGGAATTATACTGTTAATCTTCCCTAAAGGGACTCTATGGTCATTTACCTTGAGGAAAGGGAAATAATCAGACTTTTGGGGGATTACTGGACACTGGCTTGGAACTGACAGTAATTCCAAAAGACTCAAAATGTTATTGTGATCCACCAGACACGGCAGGGGTTTGTAAGGTCATGTGATAAAAGGATTATTAGCTCAGTTCTATCTCAGTGGGCCTAGTGGTTCCTGAACTCATCCTTTGGTTACTTCCAGAATGCATGATTGAAATAGATATCCTCAGCAACTAGCTCCTTGACCTGTGGAATAAGGACTACTATAGTGGGAGAGGCCAAGTGAAAGCCACTAAAACTGCCTCTACCCAGAAAAATAGTAAAATAAAAGTAATACCGCATTCCTGGAGGGACTACAGAGACTGGTGCCACCATTAAGGACCTGAAAGATGCAGGAGTGGCGATTCCCACTGCATCCTCATGCAATTTACGTATTTTTGGCCTGTGCAGAAACCAGATGGCTCCTGCAGAATGACAGTGGACTACGCTAAACTTAATCAGGTGGTAACGGCAACTGCAGCTGGTACTCCAGATGCAATTTCATTGCTCGAGCAAGTTAACACATCTCCTTTTACCTCTTGTGTATTTGCTGATCTGGAAAGTGCTTTTTTCCTTGATAGCTGGTAGTAAAGACTACCAGAAGCAGTTTGCTTTCAGCTGGAAAGGCCTGCAATATACCCTTACTGTCTGACCTCAGGAGTGATCAATTCTACATCCATAAGTCATAATTCAGCCCACAGGGACCTTGATTGCCTTTTCCTTCCACAAGATACCATGCCAGTTCATTACATGGATGATATTATGCTGAATGGACCTGGTGAGCTGGAAGTACCAGCTACTCTAGACATATCCATCTTAGTGAAATTTCTAGGGGACCAGTGGTATGGGGCATGCTGAGACATTCCTTCTAAGGTGAAGGATAAGTTGTTGCATCTGGCCCCTCCTACCACAAAAAACAGGCACAACACCTAGTGGATTTTGGAGGCAACATCTTTTTTGGATGTGCTACTCTAGCCCTTTTACTGAGTAACTCGAAGGCTGCTAGTTTTGAGTTGGGCTCAGGACAAGAATAGCTGTTCTGCTCTTTAGACCATACGATTCAGATCTGAAGGCGCTTGAAGCATCAGTGGTAGACAGAGATGCTGTCTGGAGTCGTTGGCAGGCCCTATAGGCGAATCGGAGTACAGATCCTTAGGAATTTGGAGCAAAGCCCTACCATCCTTTGTTAATAATTACTATCCTGCTGAGAAACAGCTTTTGGCTTCCTACTGGGCCTTAGTGGAGACTAAGCTTAACCATGGGCCAACAAGTTACTATGTGATCTGAGCTGCCTGTCATGAAATGGATGTTGTCTAACCCACTAAGCCATAAAGTTGGGTGTGTGCAACAGCACTCCATTATCAAATGGAAGTGGTATAAATGAGACTGGGCTTGAGCAGACCCTAAAGGTACAAGTTGCATGAGGAAGTGGCCAAAGTACCCTTACTCCTCCTTCTCTCTCTCAGCCTGCACCTATGGCCTCATGGAAGTTCCCTATGACCAGCTGACTGGGAAAGAGAAAACTCAGCAAAGAATGTGAAAATATTTGTGTTTTATGTGAATGGTCAACAAGGGGTGATCTCAAAGAGGATTTTAATGATCGAGCGGAAAAGATAACCCATCCTGTGGATACCAGTCAGCCTCTTTCCCCAGTCATCCCTGTCACTGCCCAATGGGCTCATGAACAAAGTGGCCATGATGGCAGGGATGGAGGCTGTGCATGGGCTTAGCAACAACTACTCACCAAAGCCAACCTGGGTACAATCACTGTTCGGTGCCCAATCAGCAGCAGAGACCAACACTGATTGTCTCATACCAGGATTCTCCCAAGGTGATCAACATTCTGGCAGACTGACTACACTGCACTGCTTTCGTCATGGAAAGGGCAGCACTCTGTTCTTACTGGAATAGACACTTATTGCAGGTATGAATTTGCCTTCCTGGCATGCAATGCATCTGCCAAAACTACCATTTGTGGACTTATGGAATGCCTTATCCACCATCACGGTATCCCACACAACACTGCTTCTGATCAAGCAACTCACCTCACAGTAAATGGAGTGTGGCAATGGGCCATGCTCATGAAATGCACTGATCTCACCATGTGCCCCATCACCGTGAAGCAGTTGGATTGACAGAATGGTGGAATAGATTTTTAAAGACTCAGAGCACTAGGTAGGTGGTAATACTTTGTAAGGCTAGGGCAGTATCATCTAGGATCCTGTATAGGCTCTAAATCAACCTCCAATATACGGTGTCGTTTCTTCCATAGCAAGGATTCACGGGTCCAGGAATCCAGAAGTACATATAGAGATGGCTCTGCTACTACCCCTAGTGATCTACCAACAAAAAATGTGCTTCTGTCCTACAACCTTAGGTTCTGCTGGTCTAGAGGATTTAGTTCCAAAGTCCATCAGGAGACGTAACAATGATTCTATTGAAATGGAAGATGAGACTGCCATCTGGCCACTTGGGGCTCTTCATGCCTCTGAAACAGGCAGAGAAGGGATTACTGTACTGGCTGGGGTGATTAATCCTGATTACCAGGGGAAGTTGGGTTGCTACTACAATGAAGGTAAGGGATAGTATGTCTCAAATATGGGAGATCTCTTGGGGTGTCTCTTAGGGCTACTGTGACCTACAATTAGTTAGTGGAAAATTACAACAACCCAATTCATGCAGGACTGCTAGTGGCCCAGACCTTTTAGGAATGAAGGTCACCATACCAGACAAAGAACCATGACCAGCTGATGTACTTCCTAAGGGCAAAGGAAATATGGAACGGGTAGTAGAAATAGGTAATTATAAACACCTGTTATGGCCACATGACTATCTGCAGAAATTGAGGGGTCCAGCCCCTAGCCAAAAACCTATGTGATATTTCAGGTCCAAGCATAGGCAATTACAGGCCTTGCAGGCCTCATGGAGAAAGCTGTCCTTCCCATACCAGACTTGGTGCCCAGCCAACGCACTGCAGTCTTTAATGGGAGTTGCAGTCAATGACTCAGGTCTCCCTGACTGGCTATGCTCTTACACACATTTTCATTCCGAGCCCATGTGCCTTCATTCCTAAGTCTCTTTATATGGGACCTTCAACCGAGGTCTTCTTCAGGTACCTCTGCTAAGGCCTCCTTACTGGGGGAGTAAAGAGAAACCTTAAAGACATTTTCCCTCACTCTGACTCAATTCTTTTCCACTCCTAGCTCTCACTATATTAAACAGCAAAATCACAAACAAAAAGCACAAAATGAGGAAAACGTGGCAGTAAACAGACCATGGAAAGGACACTTGTTGGTTTTATAAAAGCTGAAATGAGAAGGCAGACAGTGCCTTGTTTGACTTCAGCTGGGAACACGTGCGTTGGGAGACTTAAATCTTTTGCCACTCTGTACGTGTCCATGAATGACTGCAAAAGAACCACGAGTATTACTTTTGGGGTTATGACACATGTTAGTGAGTAGGCAAATTCACAGACAGGGAACCTCAAATAATAAGGACCAACTATATACTCTGATCACAGCAGAATTCAACTAGAAATCAGTAACAGAAAGATATCTGAAACATCCCCAAATATTTGGAAATTAAACAACACACTTCTAAATTATTCATGGGCCAAAGAAGAAATCACTAGAGAAATCTGAAAATATTTGACCTTCATGGAATTGAAAACATAACATTAAAACATGCAGATAGAGGGCTTCCCTGGTGGCGCAGTGGTTGAGAATCTGCCTGCCAATGCAGGGGATGCGGGTTTGAGCCCTGGTCTGGGAGGATCCCACATGCCACGGAGCAACTAAGCCCGTGCGCCACAACTACTGAGCCTGCGTGTCTGGAGCCTGTGCTCCGCAACAAGAGAGGCCGTGATAGTGAGAGGCCCGCGCACCGCAATGAAGAGTGGCCCCCGCTTGCCACAACTAGAGAAAGCCCTCGCACAGAAACGAAGACCCAACACAGCCATAAATAAAATAAATAAATAAAATTAAAAAAAAAAAGAAAAAAAGAAAAAAAGAAAATGCTCCCTATTTAAAAAAAAAAAAAACATGCAGATAAAGCAATGCCAAGAAGAAAATGTATAGTTTTTTTTTTTGGCTGTGTCACATGGCTTGCAGGATCTTAGTTTCCCGACCAGGGATTGAACCCAGGCCCCAGCAGTGAAAGCACCAAGTCCTAACACTGAACCGCCACAGAATTCCCAATGTATAGCTTTAATGCTTATGTTAGAAAAGAAGAAAGGCCTAAAATCAATGAAAGAAACTAGAAACTAGTTTCTAGTAAGAAACTAGAAAAAGAAGAGCAAATTAAATCCAAAAGCAAGCAGAAAGAAATAAATAATAAGACAGCCGAAATCAATAAAACAGCAAACAAAACCAATGGAATTAAAAGCTGATTCTTAGAAAAGATCAATAAAACTGATAAATTTCTAGCCAGACTCATCAGGGAAAAAAGAGAAGACACAAATTAGCAATATCAGGAATGAAAGAGGAGCATCATTATAGAGTGTAAAGATATGAAAAGAATAATAATAAAGTATTATGAACAACTTTATTTTTTTTTAAACTTTTAAAAAAATAGTTATTTATTTATTTGGTTGTGCCGGGTCTTAGTTGCAGCAGGCAGGCTCCTTAGTTGTGGCATGCCAACTCTTAGTTGCAGCATGCATGTGGGATCTAGTTCCCTGACTAGGGATCGAACCCAGGTCCCCTGCATTGGGACCGTGGAGTCTTATCCACTGCGTCACCAGGGAAGTCCCTGAACAACTTTATTGAAATACATTTGGTAAGTTAAATGAACAACTTTACTGAAATAAATTTGTCAAGTTAAATGAAATGGACAAAATCTTTGCAAAACAAACAACTACAGCTCACTCAAGAAATGGTGAACCTGGGGCTTCCCTGGTGGTGCAGTGGTTAAGAATCCGCCTCCCAATGCAGGGGACATGGGTTCAAGCCCTGGTCCGGGAAGATCTCACATGCCGCGGAGCAACTAAGCCCGTGCACCACAACTACTGGGCCTGTGAGCCACAACTACTGAACCCACACGCCACAACTACTGAAGCCCGCACGCCTAGAGCCCGTGATCCACAACAAGAGATGCCACCACAATGAGAGGCCTGCACACCTCAACGAAGAGTAGCCCCCACTCACCGCAACTAGAGAAAGCCCGTGCACAGCAACAAAGACCCAACACAGCAAAAAAATTAATTAAATAAATAAATTTTTTTTTTAATTAAAAAGAAAAGAAATAGTGAACCTGCACTACTATGTATAGAATGGATAGCTAACAAGGACCTGTTGCTTTGTAGCACAGGGAACTCTACTCAATGCTCTGTGGTGACCTGTATGGGAAGAGAATCTAAAAAAGAGTGGATATAAGTATATGTATGGTGATTTGCTTTGCTGTGCACCCAAAGCTAACACAACATTGTATATCAACTATACTCCAATTAAAAAAAAAAAAAGGAAAGAAAGAAAAAAGAAATAGTGAACCTGGGAATTCCCTGGCGGTCCAGTGGTTAGGACTCGGTGCTTTCATGGCCAGGGGCCTGGGTTCAATCCCTGGTGAGGGAACTAAGATCCTGCAAGCCGCGTGGCAAGGCCAAAAAAAAAAAGAAAAAAGAAATAGTCAACCTGAATAGCCCCATATCTACTAAGGAAATTGAATTCATAGGTTATAACCTTCCCAAGAAGCAAAACTCCAAGTTCATGTAACTTCACTGGTGAATTTTATCAAGGATTTAAGGAAAAAATAATCCCAATTCTACACAAAATCTTTCAGAAAATTGAAGAGGAAGAAATATTTCCAACTCATTTTATGAAGTCAGAATTACCCAGATATCAACACCAGGCAAAAATATCACAAGAAAAAAAATATTATTCCTGAGACCATTATCTCTCATGACCAGACATAAAAATCCTTCACAAAATTTTAGCTGATTCAGCCGGCACTTTATAAAAAGGATAATACATCACAACCAAGTGAAGTTTATTCCAGGAATGAATTCAATAGTCAAAAATCAATGTAAATGACTTTACTTAATAAACTAAAAGGACAAACCCAAACAATCATCTCATTAGATGCAGAAAAAGCAATATAGTTCTCAGCAAACTATAAATAAGGTACATCTGCAATCTGATAAAGGGTATATATGAAAAACCTACGTAACATTATACACCCTACAGCATCAGTGTGAATGTCTCTCTTAAGATTGGAACAAGTTGGGGGCTTCCCTGGTGGCACAGTGGTCGAGAATCTGCCTGCCAGTGCAGGGGACACGGGTTCAAGCCCTGGTCTGGGAAGATCCCACATGCCGCGGAGCAACTAGGCCCGTGAGCCACAATTACTGAGCCTGCGCGACTGGAGCCTGTGCTCCGCAACAAGAGAGGCCGCGATAGTGAGAGGCCCGCGCACTGCGATGAAGAGTGGCCCCCGCTCGCCGCAACTAGAGAAAGCCCTCGCACAGAAACGAAGACCCAACACAGCCAAAAATAAATAAATAAATAAATAAATAATTTAAAAAAAAAAAAAAAAAGAAAGATTGGAACAAGTTAATAATATCTGCTTTCACTTCAAATCAATATTGTACTAAAGATCTTAGCCACTGCAGTAAGTCAAGAAAAAGAAACACCAACCAGGTGGGAAAGGAAGAAGCCAAAATGTCTTTATTTGTAGATAACATGATTATTTATGTAGAAAATCCTTAGGAATCTACAGGAAAAGCTAGTAGAACTAATAAATAAATTTAGCAAAATCACAGAATACAAGGTCCACATACGAAAATCATTTGTATCTATATATGTTAGTAATTAATGAGAAATTAAAGTTTAAAAAGTATAATGGTACAAAAGCATGAAATACTTAGGTACAAATTTAACAAAATGTGTGCAAGATATGTTCAATGAAAAGTATAAAACACTACTGAGAGAAACTAAAGATGACCTAAGTAAACGGAAAGTTATATTATGTTCATAATGAAAACACTCAGTATTTTTAAAATGTCAATTCTCCCCAAATTGATACATTGATTCAATGGAATCCCAATCAAGATCTTAGCAGGGGCTTCCCTGGTGGCGCAGTGGTTGAGAATCTGCCTGCCAGTGCAGGGGACACGGGTTCAAGTCCTGGTCTGGGAAGATCCCACATGCTGCGGAGCTACTAGGCCCGTGAGCCACAGCTGCTGAGCCTGCGCGTCTAGAGCCTGTGCTCAGCAACAAGCGAGGCCGCGATAGTGAGAGGCCCGTGCACCGCGATTAAGAGTGGCCCCCGTTTGCCGCAACTAGAGAAAGCCCTCGCACAGAAACGAAGACCCAACACAGCCAAAAATAAATTAAAAAAAAAAAAAAAAAAAGATCTTAGCAGATGTCTTTGTAGATATGGATGAGATGATTTAAAATTCATATATAAATGCAAAGAAACTAGAATAGGCAAAATGATATTGAAAGAAGAGAAGCAAGGTGGAGGGTGGGGTCACACTATCTGATATCAAGATTTACTACAAAACACAATAATCAAGACAGTGTGATACTGGCTTAAGTAATGACATATAAATAAAGGGAAATAGGAAACCTAGATATAGACCCAAACACAGAGGGTCAACTAATTTTCCACCAAGGTGTCAATGGGAAAGAAGAGTCTTCTCAACAAATTGTGCCAGGACATTTTGGATATCCATAATCACACAACAACAACAACAACAACAACTCAATCTGTACCTCACACCATACATAAACATTAACTTGAAGTAGCACAGACCAAAACGTAAGAGCTAAACTACAAAACTTTCAGAAGAAAGTATAGGAGAAGATCTTTGTAATCTTGTTAGGAAAAGATTTCTAAAACACCAATACCATGATCCATAAAAGAACACTCTGATACATTGGACTTCATCAAAATTAAGAATTTCTACTCTTAGATAATGAAAAGACAAGCCACAGACAGGGAGAAAACATTTGCAAACTACAAATCTCATAAAGGACTTATATCCTGATATATAAAGAACTCTGAAAACTCAGTAATAAGAAAAACGCTAAATCAAACAAAATGGGCAAAACATTTGAACACTTTATCAGAAGATATACAGAAGGCAAATAAATACATGAAATAAGTTCGGTATCTTTGGTCTTTAGGGAAATACAAATTAAACCCCAATGAGATATTACTACACTCCTAATGAAATGTTTAAAATTAAAAAGACTGAGCGTGCAAAGTGGTTGTAACTAGAACTCTGATACACTGCTGGTAAGAATGTAAAATGGTATAACCACTTTGGAAAAACAGTTTGACAGGTTCTTAAAAGCTAAGCACATCTATCATATGGTGCAGCCAATCCACTCTTCAGTATTTGTCCAAAAGAAATGAAATATTTGTCCACATAAAGACTTGTCAATGAATGTTCATAGCAGCTTTATTCAGAATAGCCCCAAATTGGAAACACCTCAAATGTCTATCATTTGGTGAATGGATAAACAAATTATGGTTTATCTATACAATGGAATGACATTCAGCAACAAGAAGGAATACATTGCTGACATATAACAACATGGATGAATCTCAAAAGCAGTATGCTAAATGAAAGACACAAAAAGCTACATACTAGAAATGTTCTATTGTATGATTGTGGTGGTGTTTACATAGCTATATACGTTTGTCAAAATGCAAACTGTACGTTAAACACTGGTAAATTTATTATCATCTAAATAACATCTCAATAATGCTGATTTTTAAGAAATGTAAGAGGGTGATGAACATACAATCTGGAATAGTGGTTTCCTTGGATGAGAAGAGGCAAGGAAATTGTATGGGAGGAAGCAGCACATTAGTAGATGTCA
Source organism: Balaenoptera acutorostrata (assembly GCF_949987535.1). Classification (NCBI taxonomy): domain Eukaryota; kingdom Metazoa; phylum Chordata; class Mammalia; order Artiodactyla; family Balaenopteridae; genus Balaenoptera; species Balaenoptera acutorostrata. The sequence goes on along the minus strand of NC_080075.1, from coordinate 73,714,867 downwards.
ATTATTAATATCCTTAGGTTGGTTGTTTCATACATGTTTATTATTTTATTAAAACAGACACAAAAAACTGAAGAATAGTTATCATGGATAATGATACAGGTAATTTAAGAACCAAAAATAATGACTCGATTCAATCCTGTACTACTGATGTCCCAATTATAAATAACATAAAATAGAAATCGGGGTGATGTTGAAAATGATTTCGTATTAGCTATTTTTAGAAAACTTCACTCTTCAGAATAACGACTAATTTCTTAAGTGTTTGGGTTTCACTATAACCAATATTCAAGATATTAACTCTTTAAGAAAATAAATAACTTCATAAGGCTCAATTCTGAAGCATGTTAGCACTTACCCAGCGGTTCCACCAGCTGGTCAACGAGTCCCATTTTCTTTGCTCTGTCTGCACGAATGCCTCTACCAGTCAGCATCATGTCAAAAGCAGCAGGCACACCCACCTAACAAGCAAGGATTAGAGCAAAGGTAGAAAAAAATCAGAGTGGCAATTACAATTTACAAATCATCCAACTGAGCAAAATAAATATTAAAATGAGAAAAGTCAAACCAGATTTTTATGTTATATATCCATCAATGAAATTTTATACACTGATACAGATTTAGGTAAAGTTTAGTTTTAGAAACCTCCGCCTGAAGTTAAAAATGTCTTTATATCTCTTCTTTTAATTCAATATGTAGGATTTCTGTCTTATGGATTGATAAAGTGGAGAAAAAAATGTCATGTTTCCTAAAATTGTACATTTATGTCATTCTGAGTTTCTTCTGTATCATTTGTAAAATATTTAAAATTCCTATACTGGAATTAGTAGAGACTGAGAAATCTCACAGTTTTGTTTTTTTTTTTAAATTTTTTATTTATTTATTTATCGCTGTGTTGGGTCTTCGTTTCTGTGCGAGGGCTTTCTCCAGTTGCGGCAAGCGGGGGCCACTCTTCATCGCGGTGCTTGGGCCTCTCACTATCGCGGCCTCTCCTGTTGCGGAGCACAGGCTCCAGACGCGCAGGCTCAGTAGTTGTGGCCCACGGGCCCAGCCGCTCCGCGGCATGTGGGATCCTCCCAGACCAGGGCTCGAACCCGTGTCCCCTGCATTGGCAGGCAGACTCTCAACCACTGCGCCACCACGGAAGCCCGTCTCATAGTTTTGACAATGTCTTTAGAAAGGATCTTAGACTTAACAAAAAGAGAACTCAACTAGGGCTTTGTATGTAGGTGCTAAAAGAACAGCTTCTAGCAACATTCAAGAACCAACTATAACAAAACAAAAGAAACAGCAATATTTTCTATACACATATAGGCTTATTCATTCTTTCAGTAAACCCTCTTGGCAATTCCTATGAAGGAATGCACACTATTTATTATCAGAAAACAAGTACCATAAACTTTCCCATTTTTCTATGTCCAACCCATATCAACTTCTCTGCAAAGAGTATTTCTGCTGAGTGTTGTTTTCCCTGAAGAATCCACAGTGCCAGAGGCTATGAGGTTTAGAGGGCCCTCAAGTTTGATGTTAAGATTGCTCTGCAGCCTCCAGGTCTGACTGTCCTTCCCTTCTTCTTAAGAATTCAAAAGCCTGACGGGCCTCTTTTGGGTCTATAGAATAAAACAGTGAGATCATCCAAATCAGGGGAAAGGTCTGCCTCTTAACAGTTATCATGAAATAAGACCCAGCGATTTGAAAAACTGGTAAGATCGCACTGTGCAGAGAAGGAACAAATTAAACTCTAAGTTCCAGAAAGCAAGACATGTATCTTATTTATCTCTTCCCTTCTTCAGGGACTAACAAAGGACCCTGATCAATCATTTTGATCACGGAATTGAAAAAATAAATAAAAAGTAGAATTGAAAAAATAAACAAATATCAGGAATAAAATGTTATTGATCCCATATATTCACATTGTATTTGGTTTCTAAATTTTTTTTTTAAATTTATTTATTTATTTATTTTTGACTGCGTTGGGCCTTTGTTGCTGAGAGCGGGCTTTCTCTAGTTGCAGCGAGCGGGGGCTGCTCTTTGTTGTGGTGCGCAGGCTTCTCACTGCGGTGGCTTCTCTTGTTGCGGAGCACAGGCTCTAGGTGCGTGGGCTTCAGTAGTTGTGGCACGTGGGCTCAGTAGTTGTGACTCGCAGGCTCTAGAGTGCAGGCTCAGTAGTTGTGGTGCACGGGCTTAGCTGCTCCGCAGCATGTGGGATCTTCCCGGGCCAGGGCTTGAACCTGTGTCCCCTGCACTGGCAGGCAGATTCTTAACCACTGCGCCACCAGGCAAGTCCAGTTTCTAAATTTTACAATGAATACCCATATTATACCTTTTGTACAGAGGAAATAGATCTAAAGGGGCACATAGGACCAAGGTTCTCAAGTTCACATGGGTATCTTAAACTCACCATTTTGGGTAGCCTTTGTGTGCCTCCTGCTCCTGGTAGGATTCCCAGCAAGACTTCAGGGGAACCCAGTACTGTTTTCTTATCTTTTGTTGCTATTCTGTATTGGCATGAAATGGCAAGCTTCAAACAAATGAAAGAAAATTAGAGTGTTAAAAAATGTAACTTTGTAACATCTTAGGATATGTGAGGGTCTAAAGATTACTCATAAAGCAGGAATGTGCCCCCAGAATAAACTGAAATTCCTTAGGCTGGCATTTGATGCTTTCTACAATTTACCTTTCTGGCCTTACTTCATACCTTTCCCCTAAGTTATTAACCTCTTTTTGGGTTGCAGATCTCCTTGAAAATCTGCTGAAAGGTATGGAAGCTCTCAAAAGAAAAATGCACACACAATTATATATGCACCCCAGGTTAAGAAGCCCTGTACGATGTAAAGACTCTTCAATCAAGCAGGCCTACTTATGGTGCCCTAATTAGGCTTTGTTTATCCTTGTCTTTGCTCACACCATGCCACATGTGGAATGTTTTCCCACTACTTTCTGGTTAATCAAATTCTGCCTGTCTTTTAGGACCAGACACTGGTTTCCTTAATTAACACATGTGAAAGTGTCTAGTATAGAACTCAGCATGTGATAAATGTTCAATAAATGTTATTTTCTTTTCCCCTCCTTCTTTCTTACATGCTCCAGTTTGGTAAGCACCTCTTCTCTCAAACCTTGTGTTATTTACCATCTTTACTACTCACAAAACACTTGACGTACATTATGTGTTATGTGTCTCAACCAGACTTCAGTAGCTCAAGAGCATGAATCACACTTCTGAATCTTTGCCTTGCAAACTTGAACAAGGTGTTTTAGAATTGATAGGGACCTTAGAGATCTAGTTCAAAATCTTCTCAATTTGTAAATGAAAACATGACACTTTGGTTCACTTGCTCTGTGCCATGAGACTAAGGATAAAAACCTATCCAGAAATTTGATAACTAAAAACAAAGCTGATTCTCCCTCAACAACTTTTTTTAAGGCAAAATAGTAGCCTAAAGGTTTACAGCTGGTGAATCCCAACAATGAGCTGGACCGTTGTCTCAATGACTTTGGAATAAATCTGTACCTCAAGTCCTCCTCCTAAGCAGGATCCATTGATGGCAGCCACAATAGGCTTTGTGGACTTCTCAACTTTCTCAAACATTTTCTGTGCTTCCTGTGATATTTGTATTACCTCTTGAGGGGTCGTGCAAGCAGTTAACATGCTGCAGTAAACATGAGAGAAGAGAACCAAAAAAAACGAAAGATAAAACCATAACCTATTTTGTTCAATACTTTATCCACCATATCCTTATCCTATCATATATCAATATTTGGTAGTTAATCTTCAAACACTCAGAAGTTTAAGAATGATTTTGCCTCAGACAGCACTAATATCAGTGACATCATCTCTCTATAAAAGAGTGTTAAATTTCTGGATTCAGAGAACATGAAACAAAACATGTTGAATAATTTATGTTTGTTCTGGTAACAAATCATTAGATTACAAAGCTCTGTACATGAGAAAATCATCTTCTGGTAAATATTTTCACAAGCAGATTAAACATTTTCACTATCAGGTAGCTTTCGGATTAAACATCAATCAAAATGACAGAAAAAAAGGCTTCTATTACAATAATGTTGTCCTCAATGTCCTTTAATTTCAGTTTGTTTCTGAACACATTTAAGCTGTGGGTTTTTTACTTTTGACCAAAGATAACTAATTTTCTGTCATTTTATATGCTGGGAGTTGTTCAGCTAGCCTCACACAAGCTATAAGTATTTTCCTATGGATTTAGGTAGCTACTACCAGGTACATCAGTGTCTTACTAGGCTGAAATAACCAAGCTAGAAGAAAAAGCACTTGATGGAGATAACTTTGCTTTTTCTAAAAAATAAACATAAACAAACAGAATATTTATGAATTTCTAATTACTATACATAAAAAAAGAAGGGTATACAATATTGAACAAAGTTTAAAAATATACAAACACCATAAATACAAATTACTAAGCCAATAATGCTGGCTATCATTGCCTAAACTGCAAAGAGTAATAGAACAAATATAACAAATACCCATATTTTGACAGAATTAACAACCATTAACATTTTAACCCAGTAAACTAATATTAAGGTATTATCTCTCCTCCTTACTTTTGCTTTAAAGAATTTTAAAGAAGTTATATATATGTACATTATATCACTAAAAAAAAAAAGAAAATATTAGCTGTATTGGTAAAGTAGCCTTTGACCTCCTGAACTTCTACCAGCCAATTCATTTACCCTGAAACAACCATTTTTGTATGTTTGTAGTGTATTCTTCAAACCAACTACATATTTGTATCCATAAATAATACAGAGAAGTATTTCATGTATGGTTTTAAAATGTTTATATAAACTATATACAGTATCAAACATTCTGCAACTTCCTTTTTTTTTTTAACTTAACATTATGTTTTTGAGTTCTACCATTATGCTGTAGATCTAGTTAGTTCCTTTGAATTGTTTCTGTAGTATTTTATCTTGTGAATATTCCACATTTACTTATCTATTTCCCTCATGACTGATGTTTAGCTTGTTTCAAATTCTTCACTATTTTAAACTACACAGGACTGAACATCCCTATGCATGCATGGGTCCTTAAAACCAAAGGGTGGGATTTCTCTAGCATATATACCTAGAAGAGGTATCACTTGATTATATGATACGTGCATTTTCAGTTTTACTAAATTTTATCAAATTACTCTCCAAATTGGCTATACCAATTTGCATTCCTACTAGTAATATTTAACTTTCTCATTTTCCCAAGTCCTTGCTAATATGATATTTTCAAACTTTTAAATGTTTGCTGGTCTGGTGGATGAAAAAAAAGGGCATCTCATTGTTAGTTTATTTTCATTCTACTCAAATATTGCTCCTTGAACTACTACTTCAACTTCTTTAAAGAAAGGCTGTATTCAGTCTTATAAGGTTTAAGCAACAAGTCCCTCTTTTTTATTAACTTTATTATACTCATGAAAATAACTTTAAAAAAACTTGCAGAGAAAATTTACTTCTACCTTCTTTTAAAAAGAGAAATGATTAGGCCTAAAAAATATACCATTAGCAAAGATAAAAGATGACTTCAAATTTCCTAAAACTTACTTGAGATCGGCACCTGCAATGAAGCACCCTGGCTTTGATGAGATAAGGACAGCACTTCTGATTTGATTGCTAGACCAGACTTCATTCATTACCTCTATGAACTCTGAATGCAGTTCTTGACCCAGAGTATTCACCTATCAAAGGGAAATACATATAAATGTAAGGGTTTAAATTCTAAGTAACAGATGTGCAAATCACCATCAAATGCTATTTTGATTATAGGAAATACATTTATCCAGGAGAAATATACAGTTAAAAGAAAGAAACAGGGAAACAAACAAACAAACAACCCAGCAGCTGTCTATTCAGGTGCTTTGGCCAACTGTAAGCACCCCTCCCTCTAAAAATAGTTCTACTTAAAGGAGGAACTCATATTCCTCAGGAGGTCATATTCCTAAGTTTCAATCATATGCAGGCTATAATTAAGTCTACAAACATTTATCAGCATGGAAAAAATTTGTATAATGTTAAGGAAAAAAAGAAATCAAAATTAGACATATAGTATGATCTTAATTTTTAGAATATTATTTGTTGAAACTGGATTAAATGTTAAAAGTGGTTATCTTTGGGTTTGGAGTATGAATGATTGTTATTCTCCTCTTTATTGCTTTAAAATGTCCTACTATAGGCATGTGTTATTTTTGTGTTCAGGAAAAATGGTCAACTTACAAAAAATATCTTAAGTTTGAATCACTGCTCAGTAAATGCTAAGATTTACTCTAGTGAGGGGGACTGGCTCTTACTTTCCTTAATTTGTGATAGTTGTTAATTGCTTCCATCTAGGTCCTCCTACTTCATTGAGGCCTCTGGTAATAAGATTTCTGAAATATGAAATCTTTACACCAACTTTAGGTGAGGGAAAAGCATGAGCTCCTGCAATAAAGCTCTTCTTGGCAAAAGACTGGATTAATGCTGCATGCTTTTTTGAAGTTGCCAAAAACAAATGAAGTTCCACTTTGAACAAAACTTGATTTCTAACATATGAACTGCACCGAGTCATTCAGGTCGCGTAGGAAACTAAACGACATTTAATCCAGCCAACTTACTATGAATAATGACTTATGTCAGGCAGGTTAAGGAAGCCGATTTAATAACCTCATAGTTAAGATGGGTAGGTCAGTTTTAATTCTTATAAACAAAGCTTATACTTTGCTTCTTATCTAATAAACCACCTTATCATTCTACAGTGTAACAAAAGGCTAGTTTTATTAATCCTTGATGTTAATCTGACACCTAAAGTCAACTAGGAGGAATTCTTAAACAAGGACCTCTGCTGCAGAAAACTGCATTCCTTGGGCAATTTCTCAAACTCTAACTATCAAAACTGTAAGTTCATGTGATAAGATTACTGCCAAATTGGTGGATTTATTTCTTTGCCATTCAGGACTGGATTAATGAATGTAGTGAGTAGAAATAAACCGCAGCAAGTTAAATTAGGTACCTTTGAATTGGGTGAGTTAATTCGAATAACTGCTACGTCCCCTTTGACTCCATAGTTAATATGGGTTCTGTCTAAAAAGAGAAGGAAAATTTATTTGTAAACATGTTTATTGCTAAATAAGTATAAAAAGCAATGTAAGCATATCAACGAGAAGTTAAACTTACTCAGCAAAGCAGAGGACTTTGTAAAGTTGCGGCAAATATAACCTGTAAGAAAAAGGTATTTCAAAATTAATTATTTTACAAAACAGAATTTCCATAGTACCTGCTATACATAACAAAGCTGGACTTTATAACAACCACAACAAAACAAAGTATTCTAAGCCATTATTGTGACCACTGCTGTATCTTTTTGTTTCAATTATCAGGTCAAATGATTATCTGGATACTAAATGTGGTAGGTGGAAGAATGGCCTCTTAAGGATGCCCATGTCCCCAGAAACTGAGTATGTTAGGTTATATGACAAAGGGAAATAAAGGCTGCAAATGGAATTAAGGTGGCTAATTAGCTGACCTTAATACAGGGCGATTAGCCTGGATTATTCAGGTACACCCCATGAAATGACAAAGGAGGAGAAAAGGCAAAAGAACCAGAGATGGCAGCATGAGAACTGATTTTGCTGGCTTTGAAGAAGTCAAGGAATGCAGGCAGCCTCTGGAAGCTAGAAAAGGCAACGAAATGGATTTTCCCTTAGAGCATCCAGAATGAACACAGCCCTGCCAACACCTTTGATTTTAACCCAGTGAGACTCATTTCTGACATCCATAACTGTAAGATAATAAAGTTCTATTGTTTCAGACACTAAGTTTGTGGAAATTTAGGGCCACAGTAGGAAACAAATACACTAAGAAATAAGTAATCTACATAATGTTAGTTCCAAATGTATTCCAAATATATCTCAAGCACGTTCTCCAGCCAGGTCCTCTTGCATTTCTATGGAGAGATGAACTTTCCAGTGTCATGAAAAATAAAATCAAGGGGCTTTAGAGGCTCCATGTTTCTCTCTATCCTGCAGTTCTTTAAAGGAGGGGAAGCGAAGGCACAGAAAAAAGCAGCTTTATACTGCTTTCAAAGGCAAAACAACATACTATTAAAAAAAAAAAAAACTGTAGATGGCACGAGAACCAGAGTGGGGTGATCGCTGGTTCTGTCTGCATTTTTTTTTTCTTTAAGCAATCCAAGTCAGCCCTCATGGTGCAAAGACAAAGGACCCGAGAGTCCAAAGCCTTGGGTTCGACCACCAAGTTTATTATTTACTAGTTGTATGACCATGTACAAGTCTCTCAGAGCATTTCAGTGTCCTTATAAAGATAGAGTAAAAGTGATGTAATGATTATAAAAGTACCTATAAGTCAAAGTCCTACACCAAAGTAAATTAAGATAAGAGAAGCCAGACATCTCCTCAATCTCCAGTGCCTCTACTTCACTAATGATATACTTCCCTTTGCTTTTCCATCATTTGAGATCTGTGTCATCTGTATTTGTGACTCTTCCTTCTTTATATCTGTATCATGGCTCTACAAAGCCTTATCTTGAGATTCTGTCTACAAGGATCTTTGCCTTCCCTGCCCAAACTTTTATCTTTATTACTCATTGTTTTGTTTTCTAATCGCTGCATCTGTAGCAGGTGTTTCCCCCAACTAAACTGTAATCTCCTCCAACATCATCTTATATTCATTAATCCCACAGCAAAAATCTAGTGTGGCCCAGAGTGAACAGAAAGACAAAAATCCCTGTCTTTGTGGAGGAGGTGAAAACAGGCCTGGCATAGAAAGGAGTTTCCCTATAAAGTAGAAATTCTGTGGGAGGGGAGCCAGATGATAGGCAATTCTAGCTAGAACAGGGTAAACTGAATTAGTGACAAGGAACTGATCAGGAATGCAGGGTGGGAGAAGTTGGGGTGGAAAGACAGATAAAAAACAAGAAACATAAATATGGAAATAAATATGTTAGAAGATAAGTGCCTAAGGAAAAAAGAAAACAGAGCAGGTGAAGGGGCTTGGACGTGGGTTGTAATTCTGAAGACCAAATATTTGAGACAACAGGTTTGAGCTCATTAGCTTATAAACCATAAACTCTCATCCACTAACCTACCTTCCCCCCCCCCCCATATAGACATACACAAAACCTCCTCTAAATCAATAGAGACAAGAAACAAAGAGAAAAACAGTAAATGTACAAACATGTCTGGAAAACAATTTCAAACCACAGTCAACTAAATCAAGTTGAAGTACACGGTAGCTTTGCTTTTGGAATCCAGCCTTACTCACTTCCTAATTAGGAGAGCTTACTTTACAGCAGCGGTCCCCAACCTTTTGGGCACCAGGGACCGGTTTCATGGAAGACAATTTTTCTACAGACCGGTGGGGGCGTGGGGTGGGGGATGGTTCAGGCGGTACGGGCCTGCAGCCCCTGGGGTTGGGGACCCCTGCTGTAGAGCATCTGGGTGAACTTTAGCCTATATTTCCTGTGCCAGCAAAAGAGAGAGAAACCTCTGGCCTACTTTGTAATCATTTAAATAATTTAACTTGAGAAGATACCTACAAGACGGAAGACTACAGCAGTGCAGAGAGCTGGATTATGCTCACACAAATTTCAAATATGAAAGTGTTACTTTGGTTGTAACAATCGACAGCTTTTCTCAACATTCAGTACCGGGGGAAGGGACAGGATTAAAGAAGTGAGAGTCAAATTTAAATATACACCGTCTACTAAGGTATTTGCCTCCAATTCATTTCCTGTGAAATTATTCTACCACTTAGGCAATCAGGAATTTGGATTTAGAGTAAGAGTGGGAATTAAACAAGACATTTTGGTCAAGATGTGATTTTCATTTGATAGTCATACTAAGAATTATAGCACTCAGGCAGGAATGGGTTAAAACTTCAAGAAATACAAAGCAGCATCAAGAGATTTTAATCATCCATCATTAAACGTCATAATCTCATTAAATGTTTGGCAATGCCTTGGCATAAACTTTCAGTTAGGGGTAGGGTTAGGGTTAGTCTGTTGAGTCTAAATGGCAACCCAGGTGTGCAGGTAATTTTAAATTCACTTTCTAGACTTTTTTCAAAATTTATACATTGCTACTAAAAGGAGCAATAGCTATAATAAGCCATATTTTTTTAATTTTTAAAATTAATTTTTATTGGAGTATAGTTGATTTACTATGTTGTGTTAGTTTCTGCTGTACAGCAAAGTGAATCAGCTATAATATACATATATCCACTCTTTTTTAGTTTCTATTCCCATATAGGTCATTACAGAGTATTGAGTAGACTTTCCCTGTGCTATACAGTAGGTTCTTATTAGTTATCTATTTTATATATGGTAGTGTGTATATGTCAATCCCAGTCTCCCAATTTATCCCTCCCTCCCCAAACCATATTTTCTTATAGGTTAAAACACAATGCAAAATATATACACACATGTGTGTATATATATTTCTATAAAAAAACATAGAAAAACTAGGCTTGTAACCTTTTATGACATGTAAAATGTAAAAATTACTTCAAAAAAATCTTAGATCTGTATCAATAGAATCATAGTTCTTCAGGGCAGGAAAGAGTTGTAACAGCTAACGTTTATTAACGTTAATAGTAGCACTTACTCCACGAAAAACTGCTTTACACCTAAAATAACTCCTTTAAAGCTCACAAGGTGGTATTATTCCCCATTTCACAAATGAGAAAACAGACATAGAAATTACTTGCCCAAGGTCACCAAAGGGTAAGGTCACCAGAAGGTAAAAGGCAGAGCTAGATTCAAACCCAGAAGTCAGACTCCAAACTTAATGCTTTTAATTGCATTACCTTAAAATCAATGGAGGGGAAGCTCAAAAATATACATTTGATATTTTTAAAGTGTTAAACCAAAAATGTGGAAAATAGACAAACTGTCAGGTCACATGACCAAATGCTAACAGTAGGTATGTGAGTAGTAAGGGAATGGGTGATTCTTTTTTTCTTAATCCCTTTCCCCAGTCTTTACAGCATTTCAATTTTCTGTAATCTTATGATTGACGCGCGCGCACACACACACAAAGCAGTCCTGTGGAGACTAAAAACACCGGTCGAAATAAGAAAGCAGAAGAGAGTCAATCATTCTAAATTAGTCTCTTACAGTAAAGGGAGATTCCAGGCACTCTTCCAAAAACAGCATGCGGTATTACCCCGGGGGTTCAGAAGGAGGACGGCATATTATAAATTATACTTCTAATTAAGTAACCGATATTAAGTACAACATGCAATAAAAAGTCACATTTCACCTTAAAGATTTGAGATGGAAGGAAAATGTTTGATTTTCCAGTCACCCACTTTAACTCTTTCACTGCCAGTTTGAAGACAAAAAGACAATATAGCTAATGCAAGCTAACTGGGTATCGTCAGAAACAAGGGTAGAAATAGTTGTAAAATTATCTAACATCTTGCTCCTTAAGAAACAGGGTATCTGCGTATTTTTTTTAAAAAATGCTTCTTCTAGCAAATTGCAGAACCTGGCCCTTGAAAATCTATATATTATACGTTCATAGTGGGATTATTGGAACTGCAAAAGTTGAGCTTCCTATTGAAGTGTGGTAATAGGTACAAAAAAGGTTTTGTGGAAAAGGGGCAGGGAATAGCAGTAATTTGCAAGGCTGGTTAATTTCATACAAGAAGGTTTTAAGATGCCTCTTGTTACAGGCAAGGTGCAATGGAGCCGCAAAGATGTGACAGACTGGCCTGTCCTAGTCCTCCTAGTCCTCCCAATCTCGTAGGAACAGGCTCAAGGCCATCATTAAAGGAAATAGGAGACCAGCGGAAAGTGCCAGACCGGGAGGACAGGGCTCAGAAACGTTAGGGCTTATGGAGCCCGAAATCGCTGCAGGACTCATGAGAGAGGAAATGTCAGTCCCTGCGCCAGGGAACAAGAGACCGGATCCCAGAGCAGCATCCCTCCCCCTTATCCAGGGCTGGGACCCTGGGCCGGGGCAGGGAGGTGGCAGCGATGGGGAGACGAGGCTCCGGGGAAGCTCGGGTCTCCGTAGGAGGTCTGCCCGGGGCTGTTGGGCGCCCTCAACCAGGCCTCACCTGGGCAGCGGAGCATCCTGGAGGGAGTAAAGCGGCTGAGGCTGCCAACTGCCCGGGAGGCCACCATCTTGAGCAGGAAAGGACGAAAGTGGAAGGCGCTTCAAGTCGTGGGAGCCAAGCAGAGGACTTTTCTTTCCGTAGCCTGGCTCTGGCCAGGCGCCCGATGTACTGCCTGACTAACACCGCTATGGCGAGCTGCCGCCGGTTCCTTAACCTCGCCCTTCGCTTCTGGCTAACGGGGCGGAAAGGACACCTTCTCCGCGGGGAGGAAGGAAGGCCAGGGAGGAGGGGGACAGAGTTCCGGATTTTCCAGTCAGGCAGCCGAAGGGCAGCCCGGAAGGCCTGCGAAGCCCGCGGAGCCGGTGGGAAGGGTGAAGGGTCCTTTCTAGGCAGGGCCCGCCCCTTGGTCCAGTCGAGTCCAGTCGCTCGGGTCCAAACCTTGCCGGCAGCAGGAGTCTGAGCCCCCGCGAGCTAAGGTGAGAAGGCGCGTGCGCTCGGCTTTCCGCCTGGCCTTTCCCCGGCGAGGTCCGCACTTCCTTTCCCACCTACTACGCCCGCGGCCGCCTCCTCTCCCTGGGGCAGTGGAGTTCGAGGGAGCGGAAGGAAGCTTCTCGATGGGGGTCTCCCGTACCAGTGCAATTTGGGCAGTAATTTGGCCTAGCCTTCGGTCTGTAGCTCAGAGCAGCGGTGTCGCTTGTGTCTTTTAATTTATCACCGCATGTTAACGAACTGTTGGCTTGTGTTTGTGTCGGTTTAAAGCGCTGGCCTGTGTTCCAGTGTTGTTGTTTCACCTGCTTTGCCTGGAGCCAGGCCGGCGGCAGTAGATTCGGTACAGGGCCTGGGGTTTACCCCTTTTATGTTACCGAGGGTGGGTCTCGGTCGTGTGGCTTTTTCGGGACTCGAATGTGGGAGGAGCTGAGACATGCCTGTGTCCCGCTCCGAGATCCAGGGCTCAAGATTATTTTCTAATCCAGAGGGGACCCGGAGATCATCTGGTCATTCATCCCCTTCACTTTATCAGTGAAGCCCATGAATCAGGGTGAGTGAGTTTACCCATGGCCACAGGTGGTAGAAATAGGACTAGAGGTCTGCTAACTTCTAGTCAAGAGCTCTGCATTGCCTGAAAGCTGTTTTTGTGCTGGAAAGGTAGGCTTGAGTCCTGGAAACAAGTGATTGACTACAAAAACTAATGTTGAGGGCTCTCTAGGCCCTTTCACCGCCATCTCATTTAATCTTCACGATCCCAAAATTGTTATTTGCATTTTGTAGGTGAAGTTTGGGAGGCTCGGAGATTATGTAAATTTTCTGGTAGGTGGCAGAGCCAGGATTCGGCCATAAATTTAAGTCTCACTGTTCACCAGATTGACTGTTCTGCAGGAGAGGGAGAAGGAAGAGGCAGGGAGAAATGGCAGGGAAGTTGAGACTGAATTGAGGAGTATGGAAAGAAAGAAGAGAGGTTTCTGTTTAAAGTTCAAGTCAAATAGTGAATCCCCCATTACTGTGAGCACCTTAAGCAGAAACTGCATGAGCAGTGGTCTCTTAATTTGCAGAAAGGATTCTTGATGACCTCCAAAGGCCCTCCATCTCACAAGGTTTTTACAGTTCAAAGCTTGCCTCCTGCCCACATAATGTTCTTTCTGCATCTAATTCGGTGTAGCACTTACTGTTTAGATCAAGAGTGGCAAACTTTTTCTGTAAAGGGCCAGATAGTAAATAGTTTAGGTTTCACAACCCACATTGATCTCTGTCACATATTCTTTGTTTTGTTTTGCTCTACAACCTTTTAAAAATGTAAAATCTAATGTTAGCTAGAGGCCCATGGGTTGAAGTTTGCCATCCCCTGATTTAGGTCACCCTTTTGGCTCTTGACTTTTTTGTTTCCTGTATTCTGAACAAAATCAAGCTCCATCAAGGGCAGAAATGTTATGCTTCTCACTGTGTCTTACATAAAGGGGAACTAAATACATTTATACCATCACCCACTAGAATTAATAGCAAGCACATGTATAACCCTTACTATGTATCAGGCACTGTTCTAAGTGCCGTATGTATATATATATACCTCACAACAACCTATGAAGTAGGTACTTTAATTATCTACAGTTTACAGGTTCATCTTACAGATGAATTATCTACATCTTACTCCTAAAACAGAGAAAGAAAATGGCCTTTGGAGGTCATCAAGAATCCTTTTTGCAAATTAAGTAGCTTGCTTAAGGTCATACAACTAGGGTACAGCCAGGATTTGGATTGGGTGGTTTGCTTTTAGTGTTTGTGCTCTTAAGGATATTGTGGATTGTGTCTTAATGATACTGTAATAATGAGCTGTTAGAGCCACTCCATCTTGCTTTCATTACTTGTTTAGTCCCTTCTTCATGTTACTTGCTCCCAGGTTCCTGCAACTTCATGCATCTTTCTATAGTTTCACACCCTACTCAAGCCTACCCAGGCTCCCCAAATCCTTGAGTCAAAATGTATTTCCTAAAGCTTAAAGCAGAAGACAATAACTAGGTCATATTTTGCTTAGTCCTTCTTTCTTTTGAAATCTGTCTCTACTTTTTATTAATTTTTGATGGGATGTATATTCTATTTAATTTTTTTTCCAGAAACTACAGGAAGTCTAAAGAAAATAAATATACCAATAACTCCACCACCCAAAGATAACTACTATTAACATTTGCTGTGTATTTTTCTGGACTTTTTAAATGCATTTTTATATTTTTATCTATCTATGAAGATATTAGTATATGCAGATTTTCTGTAAAACTAGAATTATACTGTACATTAAAAATAAGATGCTCATTGTAAAAAAAATTTTAAGAAGGCAGAAGAATATAAAATGAAAGTCCCTCTTTATCTCTTCCATATATAGATTCAGCTTTATGGATTTTCGTCTCTTTCTGTCATAAAATGGACTCTTACTGTATATATATTATTCTGCAGCCTGCTTTTTCATTTAGTATATGTTGTGGACATCTTTCCATGTCAGTATATACATGTATGTCATTATGTTTCATTTTTCTTTACAAACTGCTGAACAGTATTCCGTGGTATGTTTGTAATACTATAATTTATTTAACCGTGTCCTGATATGTGCATCTACATCTTGAGTATTTCTATTGGCTAGAGATCTATGATTGCTACATATACAACTTGAATATTTCTGTTGCTTAAGGACCAATAAGAAGAATTACTAGGCTCAGAAATTCATAATTCAGAATCTGAGAGAGAACTAAAAATTGCCTTCCAAAAAGGCCTTACCAATTATACTTTTATCAACTGTATATGGAAGTGCTTAAATAGTTCCATTCTCACTAGAATTGTGTGCTAACCATATTCTTAATTTTTGCCACTTAATAACCCCAAAATGACCTTGTTTTAATTTAAAAAAATTTTTATTGTTAGTGAGGTTGAACATTTAAATTTTTATTTATTTGACATTTTTATTTCTTCTGTGAATTGCTCATTTGCTCATTTTTCCTTTTGGTCATGTTTCAGGAAGGAGCCTTTCAGTTGCAGATAACAGAAAATTAAACTTAAATTGGCTTAATAAAGGGGATTTGTTGACTCACAGAACAGAAAAGCACAGTGGGAGGGTGGGTTTCAGATATGATTCAATCAGGGCTCTAGTTTCTTTTTTCTGAATTTTCAGCTGTGTCTTCCTTTGAGACCAGCTCTACCTTTACACTAGCTTTTATCATGTTTGCAAACTGCTCTAGCCATGCCAAGCCTCAGAAGGAAAGATGTGTGTTCCAGCATTCCAGGCAGAAGACTTGAATGTCAGACTAAGACCATCCCTAAATCGATACCAGTGGTCAAGGCAATACCATGCCCGATTATTTTAGGCCTTGGTTGCGTGAACCAAAGAGAATGAGATTATTCTGATTGGCTTAAACCCTGGAGTTGAGCTGGATTCAGTCCCATGTAAACCACATGTGGCAACTGCATAATGGGGTGAAATGGACATTGGGGTGAAAACCACAGATTCCATTACAGATTGTTTCTCTTTTTCCTTTAATTTGTAGAAGTTCTTTATGGAGTATGGGATTTAACCCTTTGTTTTCCATGTTACAAATATTTTCTCTGAATCTGTTGTTTGCCTTTTAACTTTATTTTAGTGTCTTTTGCTATGTAGATATTTTAAATGCTTCTTTAATCAGTTCTTTTAGTTATTCTTTTCCATTATGGCCTCTGGGTTTTATACCATATGTTGGAAGCCTTTCCCCAAGATTATAAAAATATTCTCTGATATATTCTTGTAGTAAGTTAGAAAAATATATATTTAGATTAATGCATCTGTAATTTGTACTTATAGTGTGAGCTATGGATCTAATTTTTTTTCAAATGGTTAGCCATTTTCCCAACAAATCTATTGAGTAATTCATCTTTCTCCCACTTATTTGAAATGTTATCTTTATTACATACTAAATTCTCATACACATGAGTATACTTCTGAACTTGCTACATCCTGTTCTGCTGATTAGTTTAATTTATTCCTGTGCCAGAATTGAACTGTTTAATTACTGGTACTTTATAGAAAGTTTTGATATCTGTTAGAGCAAGTTCCCCCTTTTTTTCAATCAATATTTTCTTGACTAGTTTCTTGAATTTTATTTCAAGAGGAACTTTACTTATGGGGATTTATATTCCAGACTCAAGTGGCATCAAATGTAGCTTCTGGAAAAGTGGTGCCCATCGCATGGGCCAATTTGTGTCTCCCTGGCCAGAGTCCCTTGAGTATACCTAGGCTGGTAAGCCTAGAGGTTGGACTCCTCCATCTCTTTCCAATCCATATATTTGGTAAATGTGATTTTTTTTTTTTTCTTTTTGGAAGCCACAGGGCATCTCTTTTTAGTCAACGAAGACCTAAGAAAAGTTAAACAAGGCTTTTATATTGGCTGTTGCTGTGTAACAAATTACTCCAAAATTTAGCGGCTTAAAACAGTAAAAACTTGTTATCTCATACAGTTTCTGAGGGTCAGGAATTTGGGGGCAAATTAGCTGGGTCGTTCTGACCTCGACTTTCTCATGAGGTTGCAGTCAGAATGCTGGCCAGGGCTGTAGTCATCTGAAAGCTTGTCTGTGCTAGAGGATTCACTTCCAAACTCAGTCACATGGCTGTTGGCAGGAGGCGTCAGTTCCTCATCACCAGAGCCTCTTCATCGGGCTGCTCCTGAGGTGCCAGCTGGCTTCCCCTAGACCGAGTGATCTGAGAGACAGACCAAGACAGGAGCTGCAGGATCTCTTAACCGTCTAATCTCAAAAGTGACATCTCATCATTTCTGATGTATTCTTTTGTTTACACAGACCAACTATATAAATAAAAATTCAGGGAAGTGGAATTACTGATCAGAAGTTAGGTGCAGTTGTAGTTTTTTGACAGTTACAGTAATTGCCAAATTGCCCTCCATAGTGATGCATCTGTGGAGGTGCATCAGTTTACACCCTCAGCAGCAGTAGATGAGAGAGCCTGTGTGTGCAGAGTACCACATAATGAATATCAGACCTTTAAGTCAAATATTATACCTCTGTGCAGTTTTAATTTGTATTTCCCTTATGAATGAGATTGAACATCTTTTCATGTATCTAAGAGCCATTTGTATTGATATTTCTATTTCTGTGAACAGTTTGTTCATATCCTTTGCCAATTTTTTTCTTACTGATTTGTAGGAACTCATTTTCGGGAATTTAGGGAAGTAGTTAATATATTTTATATATTTTTTAGTATAGAGGGGTTTATATTTTTATTCTTTTGAAATAATATCAAGCTTATAAAAAAGTAGCAAGTGCAGTGTACGAACTTTTTTTTCTTACAGCAGTTAAGATGTGATACTGCACTATCTCTGAATACTTTAGTGTGTATCCCCTTCAAATACAAACATTCCACAAGGCATTCTGCATAATCACAATACAACCATCAAAATCAGGAAGTTCACATTGGTGGCTTCATGATCATGTCCAGCAGTCTCTACTCCTTTGGCCCTAGAGAAAAGCATAAACTCTGGAGCTAGACTATGTGGCTTCAAATCACAGCTCTGCCTCTTACTAGTCTTTCAATCCCTGTATGCCTCCGTTTCTCATCTCTTACAAAGGGTGTAATAATCATGCGTACTTCATAGGTCCTTGTGAGGATTAGATGGGTTAATGCTTAGATTAGTGGTTTGCATACTATGTCAGTATAGCTATTATATTATTAGAGGAAGGGTAGTTGGTAATAGAGTAAATTTTAAAGTATTTTATAGTAGTCATGGATGAGATATCAGAGATCATAGACTACACTCTAAGCTACAAATTGTTCAAATAACCCAGAAAGTCTTTTTGTTCTTCTCTTTTTAGATTTAAGAATGACTTCCCTCTTGACTTACACTTTTAAAAATCTTCCCAGTACATCACAATGGGCCCTCAGATTTTGTAAGTTTCATTTGTTCTTTCTTTTTAAGATTAGATTTGGTTGTGTAAGCATCTTGCACAGACATGGAATTGTACTGCTTTTTGTAAACACTTTATTTTGTCTTCCAGCTATGAGACCTCTGAGCTGTTCCTCCCAGTTACGAGCTGCCGCAGGTACAGTAATTTGTAAAAAAAAAAAAAAAAAAGTCTGATTTAAGAGTTAGATTCTAGAATCTAAATTTGTGAATTTTGAATAAAAACCAAAACTAGTTTGCTAGCTCTCCCTTTTTATGAGCAACGTGAACATCACTGTTGCCTTTAAATTAAAACAATATAGGACCAATCAGTAACGATAGTACATGGTGTAGGGTGGGCTCGAAGATGTTGACAGGAGGCTGCTTTCTGGGATGTGGAGCTTGATGGAGTCACGGAGGTTCCATGAACCTTACTGGTCAGTTTAATCAGCTACTGGCTGTCAGTCCTAGAGATGATTAGCTTACAAACACTCTGGAGACTGCTGTGGAGCCAAAAGGTAACTTTTTAAACTTTCAGTGACAGGCTTCTCTGTTAATGAATATCTTCTTCGTCCATGTGCAAGGGGATGCATACATGGAATAGGTGTGACTGTGGAGCCAGTTAATAACAGAAGGTTGTTTAGTCAATATGAAATGAAAAAGGAAGGAAATTTGTTGATTTTATATGGTCTTTTAGACCCTTGGTAAAGTCTTCTTCACTGTTGAATACATACTTTTGCAGAACCTACTGTAGGTATGTATCTTCACTGGCCAGTGCTAAAAACGCCCAGACAGGTTCTCCTTGCCTGGGTTCTGTATTGACTATGACTTCTGATTTTGGTTTTATTATGGTGTTTCTACTTGAATAATAACTTAATAGAAAAAGCATCTTACTAGGATTCAGAAGACCTCTGCTCTGTTCCAGTTCTACTTCTTTCTGGGCAGTTTGGCCTTGAACCGATCACTTTACTTCCCTGTGCTTTAGTTTCTTTATCTAAAAAAGAATAATAATTTTAGTCTTGTTAACCTCAAGTAGTTATGAAGATATCTCACAGCACTTTGAAAACTGTAAACTCAATATAAGTACAAGATGGGAATTCCCTGGAGGTCCAGTGGTTAGGACTCTGTGCTTCCACTGCAGGGGGTATGGGTTCGATCTCTGGTTGGGGAATTAAGATCCCGCATATCGCGTGGCTTGGCCAAAATATATATATACACGTATATATGTACAAGATGATATTTTTATATTGTTTTACATAAGTATATTGTCAGGGGTCTGTTGCCTAATCTCACCTAGAAAAGTTTCACATTGTCATGTCACAAATATATTTTCTGTGGCCTCTAAATTCTAATTAGAATATAGATTTGTATAGGCTCACAAAGAATAATTCCTTTCTATCTCATTTCACCTTTTCCCTAATTCTAATGTTCACCCAGGACTTTGCAGTCAGACAGATAGATCTGATTTTTGCCAACTGGAAGAAGGTCACGTTGAATACCAACAGAGGGAAGGCATTTTTCTGGCATATAGAGTATTCTTCTTTATATTGCTCTTAAAGTGTTTTGTGTTTCTGCCTCCCCAACTGTGTTGTGAGCCCTTCTGAGACTTAAGCATTTTAGAGTCCCTGGTGTCTAACACTGTCCTAGCGATTTGTGTTAACGTTGATGGTGATAGTGGTGCAAGAGGGCACATGATAAGACAAAGGAATGTGACCAGCTGATTTGAGGGGAGGGAGTGGGAATGTACCCCTGCTGAACAGGTTTTAGGTTGCAATAATTTTGTAACTAATTCCTCTTGAATTTCATGTGAATATGCTTGACGGTGCTGTTAGGATGAAGGAACTAGAATAGAGGGATACAGGTTTATTGATGTTTCCAGTCATCAGATTGACTGGAAATGTGTCTGATGGAAATTTTGACTTATTCAATGGCTATATATACTATGCATCTTTCTTGACTTACAATAGGGTTACATCCTGACACATCCATCATAAGTTGAACATATTGTAAGTCAGGACTTCCCTGGTGGCGCAGTGGTTAAGAATCCGCCTGCCAATGCAGGGGACATGGGTTTGATCCTTGGTCTGGAAAGATCCCACCTGCCGTGGAGCAGCTAAGCCTGTGCGCCACAACTACTGAGCCTGCGCTCTAGAGCCCGCAAACCACAACTACTGAGCCTGCGTGCCACAACTACTGAAGCCCATGCACCTAGAGCCTGTGCTCTGCAACAAGAGAAGCCACTTCAATGAGAAGCCTGCGCACCACAACAAAGAGTAGCCCCCACTTGTCACTAGAGAAACGCCCATGCTCAGCAATGAAGACCCAATGCAGCCAAAAATAAATAAATAAATGAATAAGATTGTTAAAAAAAAAAAAGAATATATTGTAAGTCAAAAATGCATTTAGTACATCTAATCTACCAAACATCATAGCTTAGCCTAGCCTACCTTAAACATGCTCAGAACACGTTGGGCAAAATCATCTAACACAGGCCTATTTTATAATAAAGTATTGAATGTCATGTAATTTATTGAATATTGTACTGAAAGTGAAAAACAGAATGGTTGTATGAGTATAGAATGGTTGTAAGTGTATTGGTTGTTTACCCCTGTGATTGTGTGACTGACTGGGAGCTATGGCTCACTGCTGCCCAGCATCATGAGAGAGTATCATACCACTTATTGCTAGCCTGGGAAAAAAATGAAAATTCAGAATTCAAAGTATGGTTTCTACTGAATGTGTATTGCTTTTGCACCATCCTAAAGTTAAAAATTCATAAGTTGAACCATGGAAAGTCAAGGACCATCTGTTTATCTATATATCTATATCCACAGACATATATATATATAAAACAATGGTATAATACATGGCATGTCTTCTCTCTGCTTTGACTGTTTTTTTTTTTTTTTAATGAAGGGGTTTTTTGTTTATTTATTTATTTATTTATTTTTGGCTGTGTTGGGTCTTCGTTGCTGTGCGCGGGCTTTTCTCTGGTTGCGGCACGTGGGAGCTACTCTTCATTGCGGCGTGCGGGCTTCTCATTGTGGCTTCTCGTTGCGGAGCACAGGCTCTAGGCACGTGGGCTTCAGAAGTTGTGGCATGTGGGCTCAGTAGTTGTGGCTCACGGGCTCTAAGCGCAGGCCCGGTAGTTGTGGCACACGGGCTTAGTTGCTCCGTGGCATGTGGGATCTTCCTGGGCCAGGGATTGAACCCGTGTCCCCTGCATTGGCAGGCGGATTCTTAACCACTGCGCCACCAGGGAAGCCCTCTGCTTTTATTTTAATTGTGTATGTGAAATACAGAATGTATATGTCAGCCATAGAATCCTAGGTTTGGAGTTGGGAGGAGTGCTTGAGGTCATCTAATCTAGCTCCCATATTTGCAAATAAGAAATTTTTGGCAGAGCAGGGACTAGAACCCAGATATTTTAACCCCCTTTTCAGATTCTTATACTACATTGCTACTGAGTGCCCATAGCACTGTGGAATATATAAAAAAGAGCCTTTGAGAATATTCTGATGTGATTAGGAGCCAGTGTGCACATGAAACAGAATTAGAGTCCTTTGGGTGACTGTTCAATATATAATGAATATTATTTTTAAATGTGACTTCTAGTATTACTTTAATTACTTTATAATATGCTAAATTGTTTGGCCAATTTTTGCCCCATAGGTTGTCATAGAAGTTAAGAGGCAGGAACTACAGGTAGCTGTAGTTATCAGGGAAGGCTTTATTTAGGAGGTGGAATGTGAACTAGGCCTTAAGGGTAAGTAAGGATTAGATGGACAGAAAGGAGCCACTCAGATGGGAGGGTATATGACTGAAGGCAAGGGGTGTGAAATGAAGTCAAGGCTGTGAGGGACTGGGGGCTTGCTCATCTTGCTACATGTTGAGAAGTGGTGGAGAATGTTTTTGGATCATTCAGTTGGAGCCAAGTAAAGCAAGGAATTTGTTAGAAGAGTTAGGAATTTGAATTTTATCTGAAAGTGTGTAAAAGGAACATGCGGTCAGTTCTTAAAAAGTGGAATGATGGGGCTTCCCTGGTGGCACAGTGGTTGAGAATCTGCCTGCCAATGCAGGGGACACGGGTTCGTGCCCTGGTCTGGGAAGATCCCACGTGCCGCGGAGCAACTAGGCCCGTGAGCCACAACTACTGAGCCTGCGCGTCTGGAGCCTGTGCTCCGCAGCAGGAGAGGCTGCAACAGTGAGAGGCCCACGCACCGCGATGAAGAGGGGCCCCCGCTTGCCACAACTGGAGAAAGCCCTCGCACAGAAACGAAGACCCAACACAGCCAAAAATAAATAAATTTATTAAAAAAAAAAAAAGTGGAATGATGTGATGGTATGTCATCTGACTTTTCCTCTCATCACTTTATTCTCTCCAAGGTCAGTCACAAGTAATCTGCAAATCTTCAAACTTAGTGGCCTTTTTTCAGTCCTCATTCTCCTTGAGTGTTGAAATATTTGACCATCCTCTGCTCCTTGATACTCCCCTGCCTTTGCTTTCATGCACTGTTTTCTCCTCAGTCTCCTACTACCTCTCAAGTTTACCCTCTGTCCCACATTTTCTCTCTGCCCTCTAAATGTGGGGAGATCACAAAACCAAGTGTCTTTTATTGTGGCTAAGGGGCCCGCTCGAGTTAAGGATAAGAGGGCTCGAGGACTACAGCTAGGGAGGCATTAGGAACCAGGCAGCTCTAGGGGCAGCCGCTTTGTCTCAGTCATGGCCACATGGTGTGTCACTTTCCTGGCCTTCCTGCTTCTCCTTATATCTTCTTCACTCCTCTTGCTGGCTTCTTTGCTCACTCAGGGTTTTTGCTGCCCCATAACTCTTACTTAAAAATAATTTCAGTTTATTATCACCCTGGTTCTTCCTCATGGCATCTTTTCAGCTTCAACTAATTGGTATTTTTCTCCGTGCTTTGCTTAGATTCCTGTGAGAGAGACTCAGATGCAGCTTATCACTTGTAGGTAGATGACATGGGTTACTGGTTGGCCACTCTATGGATTGACTTCAGGTAGTCAGGTAGTACCCACCCTGAATCTAACCAGCTTTGGGTGTGGGCTTAGGGACATGACGTCTATGATTGCCCCTTTGCAGGGACTCTAAGCAGGGCAGCTCCATTTAGAGGGGGCTATGGGTGAGCAGGCACTGCAAAATATGTCTCTGCTTTTCTTCTGTTTTTTTTTTTTTTTTTTTGAGGGTAGAAAGTGAGATTTATTGAGTACACTGCAAGGGAGCAGCAGGCGAGACCAAGAGGGGGTCTTCCCTGGGGGAAGAGAAACTGGGCTTCTTTTTGGTCCCTTTTGGTCACCCTTGGGTTAATGTTCTACCCATATGGTGGTTAGGGCTGCGTGTGTCATAGCTCAATCTTCCTGGTATACCAACTGCTTGCGACCGTTGGTAATTTCCGTTGGGGGAGGGTGTGATTGTCTTATCTTGAAAGGACCTCCCCAGCCCAAGATGGCTGTTCTGTTGTTAAGCTCCACATTTCCCCCTAACAGATCAGCAAAGTCAAATCACTGACATCTGGGTGACAATATCATCTCATGCTACTTCTGCTGAGAAGGGGCGATGTGGGGTCCCGGTTGGCTTTGCTGATCGGCCATGGGGCTGTGGGATAGTGTGTGAATAGAAATTTGGGGAGGCCTGTTCAAGAGTAGTCAACTATATTGATTCTAGAGGTTGGAGTCCTTGTCTTGTCACCATTTGTGGCTTGATGGAATGAAATCGTTTTTGTAGTGACTCACTTGAAGTACCTAGAAATGTTGGTGGATCAGGATGGACGGTCCTCAAGGGAGGATGGAAAGAGAAGGGGAATCTCACAGCATGCCTGGATTCGCCAAGCCACTGCTGCCGACTGCACCAGGCGTTGGAAGTGAGGAGTACCAAGGCTAGGGCCAAAGGACACTGCCACCCGATTAGGCAGGGACGGTTGGTCGGTATGGGACTGGGTTTTAGGTCCGCTGAAGAGTTGCCTTGGCCAGGATGCGCAATCCCCGAGTCTCCAGGGACCTCAGACCATCGGCAGTGTTGAAGAGGAGAAAAGACCATTTCCAGAATGTACCCCTTAGGACAACAGCAAGTTGGAGTCTCATCCTGGAGGCCTTTGGGTCCCACCAAGGAGTAGACGTGGCCATTTGCCCCGAGTCAGTAGGCCGATCGCTACCTGTTGGAAGACGGATCAGAAAAGGCAGAGAGAGGAGAGAGCGGTCTGGTCCCTGTACGGGCCATCAAAATGCCACAGAGTGCGGCGATGGGGCTGGCAATATGGGTGGTAAAAGAATTTACCAAGCCAGAGTGAGGGTAGAAAGCGAGATTTATTGAGTACAACGTAAGGGAGTGGCAGGCAAGACCAAGGGGGCATCTGCCTCTTCTGTATTCTAAAATGCATATATATCATGGCTCTCCCAGCTGCACCTCACTTCTCTTTGGAGCTTTAGTTTTGCATTTCTAGCTCTCTGTCAAATGGACATATCCACCTGGGTGTCTCTCCATCACCTCAAAGTTAGCATGTTTAAAATTGAGGTCACTTTTCTTCCAAAACCAGTTCTTACTCTCTGTAGAATAGCTAGGTTTTCTTAGTCTCTAAGCTTCCTTTATAATCCTGTTTTCCTTTCTTTCCATATCTGATTGGTCACCAAAATACATAGTCTTCCTTTATAAAATCTCTTGTATTGGTCCCTTCCTTTCCATTCACAATGATACTGCCTTTATTTTAGCCGTTAGCACCACATGCTTGTTTTTGCTACAGTCTCCTTGATAATCTCCACGTGCCTTTATCTCCTTCACCAACCAGTTAGAGCTGCGAGGAGAATCTTTGTACCCCATTTTATCATGAGTCTTAGCTTTCACTACTATTTTCTTAAAGTTGGTTGTAGATATTTATCATAAATAGCTCTCTATGACATAAGTGGGTGTGGTAAGGTGATTGTTAAAATTTTATTCCCAATTCTTTAGGATTTTTCTCTATCTCTGGTAATGAAGGAGTGATGACAGGAGATGAATTTCAACATTAACAGCAATAAGAAAAGAATGAGACACATGTAGATACACAAACACAGAGATCTTCCAGCTATATTGTTAAGTCAGCAAAGTAAACATAATACACAAGTGTGTGTATGTACATGCATAAAAAGAAAAAAAATGGTAAAGTATATACACCAAATTAGCAGTATCTACCTCTGGGAAGGAAATTACATGGCAGCAGAGGACATAAAGAGGGAACTTTAGTTTTACTCTCCATATTTTAGTTATGTTTATTTTTCTTTTAACCACCAGGATATGTTCATGTTTTATTTTTTAATTAAAACATTAGAGAAAGGTTGCTCTCTTTTTTAAAAATTTATTTTATATGTTTATTTTTGGCTGCGTTGGGTCTTTGTTGCTGTGCACGGGCTTTCTCTAGTTGCGGTGAGTGGGGGCTTCTCTTCGTTGCGGTGCATGGGCTTCTCATTGTGGTGGCTTCTCTTATTGCAGAGCACGGGCTTCAGTAATTGTGGCTCGTGGGCTGTAGGCGCACGGGCTCAGTAGTTGTGGCGCACGGGCTTAGTTGCTTCGCAGCATGTGGGATCTTCCCGGACCAGGGCTTGAACCCATGTCCCCTGCATTAGCAGGCGGATTCCTAACCACTGCACCACCAGGGAAGCCCCAAGGTTGCTCTTTTGATGTTAGAAAATAACTAGACAAATTGAGCCAGAATTCAGGAAGCATGCTGGGTTTTTGTAGAATGGCAGTAGTCACTAACCAAATGCCTTTATTTCTACATAGAAAAGCAAGAATATTAAGCTGTATGAAGACTAAACGATATCAGTCATTGTAACTTCTAATATTAAGGGCAGACTTAATTGGTTGCTTTCAGTGGAATAGATTGTCAAACATTTGATTAAAAAAAAACAAAAAACAATTTGTTAATGGCATAAACAACCTTATCATTAGGTATAATCTCTGTATTTACCTTAAGTATTTTTTGGAAATTTGTAAATGCTAGTTAATTTCTTAATCCTTTTTTTTTTTTTTTTTTTTTTTAGTTGAAGTGGTTTGGTAAATGACAAATGCAACTTGGCATTGAATGATATAATTCCTCTTAGAATGTCTGTCTTTAAAAATGTAAAAAGTCATTTGACTTAGTATATTTTATTTTATTTTTTTAAGATTTTTTTGATGTGGACCATTTTTAAAGTGTTTATCGAATTTGTTACAATACTGCTTCTGTTTTATGTTTTTGGTTTATTTTTGTCCCCGAGTCATGTGGGATCGTAGCTCCCTGACCAGGGATCAAACCTGCACCCCCTGCATTGGAAGGTGAAGTCTTAACCACTGGACTGCCAGGGAAATCCCTGACTTCATATATTTTAGTTAATTGTTCTTTGAACTTTCTCTGAAAGACGTCCAGACGAAATCGAAGCAAACCTTAGCCAAACCCAACATAAGGAACATTGTGGTGGTGGATGGTGTCCGCACTCCATTTTTGCTGTCAGGCACTTCGTAAGTATGAAATGATTTTGTTACATGTTCTTTCTTTCTGTCTTTTTCTTTTTTCTCTCCAGCTGTATTGAGGTGTGGTTAACAAATAAAAACTGTATATGTTTAGGTTGTACACAGTGATTTTTTTTAAGGTATTCAATGTGATGATTTTATATATATATATATATGTATATACATTGTGACATGATTACCACAGTCGAGTTAATTAACACATCCACCACCCCATGTACTTTATTTATTCCTTTTTTTAAGGCACTTTCAAAAGGGATATTTGTCAGTGTAACCCAGTAGGTAATACTATTGCTAGTGGACTAATATATGAAAAACATTTTCATGAAATTAATACAGAATAAGTCAAGCCAGTGGTGAAATAATGTGACAAAATTTGTTTTTTATCCTTTCTCCTGAGTAAGCCTCATGTAGTGATAGATTGAACCAGTCATATTTTAAAAACCTAGTGTGGGACCAGATAGTTTGCTTCTAACAGAGATATCCTTTCCTCATCTGAAGATAAGTACTGTACGTTGTTTCTGTGCCTCTTCAGAAGTTTGAATATGGAGAATGTGGGCCCATGGGCATTCTGAAGGGCCTTTAATCTGTGGCTTTGGTTTCCTGGAAATTATCAGAATTGGAGTTGATGGACTGGTCCAAACCCTGGTACAGCACAACCCAAAATATATGGAATAAGAATGATCCGAGGGGGCTTCCCTGGTGGCGCAGTGGTTAAGAATCTGCCTGCCAATGCAGGGGACACGGGTTCGAGCCGTGGTCTGGGAAGATCCCACATGCTGCGGAGCAACTAAGCCCGTGAGCAACTAAGCCCGTGAGCTACAGCTACTGAGCCTGCGCGTCTGTAGCCTGTGCTCCACAACGGGAGAGGCCATGACACTGACAGGCCCGCATACCGCGATGAAGAGTGGCCCCCGCTCTCTGCAACTGGAGAAAACCCTCGCACAGAAATGAAGACCCAACACAGCCCAAAGTAAATAAATAAATTAAAAAAAAAAAAAAAAGAATGATCCTAGGGCTTCCCTGGTAGTGCAGTGGTTGAGAATCCGCCTGCCAATGCAGGGGACACGGGTTCGAGCCCTGCTCTGGGAAGATCCCACATGCCGCGGAGCACCTGGGCCCGTGAGCCACAACTACTGAGCCTGCGCATCTGTAGCCTGTGCTCCGCAACAAGAGAGGCTGTGATAGTGAGAGGCCCGCGCACCGCGATGAAGAGTGGCCCCCGCTCGCCGCAACTAGAGAAAGCCCTCTCACAGAAACGAAGACCCAACACAGCCAAAAATAAATAAATAAATAAATTTATTAAAAAAAAAAAAGAGACAGTCCTCGCGGAGAGTTGCCGCGGTTTCCTGCTTCAACAGTGCTTGGACGGAACCCGGCGCTCGTCCCCCCTCCGGCAGGCTGCTCAGAGCCAGCCCTCGCCACCACCTGACAACGCCCTCCGACCGCCCCAAAGTCCCCGCCGCCGTTACAGCGCCGCGCAGCCACCGCCTCACCTCAGCCGCTCGCCATGACGACCGCGTCCCCTTCGCAGGTGCGCCAGAACTACCACCAGGACTCGGAGGCCGCCATCAATCGTCAGATCAACCTGGAGCTCTACGCCTCCTACGTCTACCTGTCCATGTCGTACTATTTCGATCGCGATGATGTGGCATTGAAGAACTTTGCCAAATACTTTCTTCACCAATCTCATGAGGAGAGGGAACATGCTGAGAAACTGATGAAGCTGCAGAACCAGCGGGGTGGCCGAATCTTCCTGCAGGATATCAAGAAACCAGACCGTGATGACTGGGAGAATGGGCTGAATGCAATGGAATGTGCGCTACACTTGGAAAAAAGTGTGAATCAGTCACTACTGGAACTGCACAAATTGGCCACTGAGAAAAATGACCCCCATTTGTGTGACTTCATTGAGACTCATTACCTGAATGAGCAGGTGAAATCCATTAAAGAATTGGGTGACCACGTAACCAACTTGCGCACGATGGGGGCCCCCGAATCCGGCATGGCACATTATCTCTTCGACAAGCACACCCTAGGGAATAGTGATAATGAAAGCTAAGCCTTAGGCTGGCTTCCCGTAGCCACGGGAGTGACTTCCCTGGTCACCAAGGCAGTGCATGCATGTTTGGGTTACCTTTACCTTTTCTGTAAGTTGTACCAAAACATCTACAAGTCCTTTCCTTAGTATCATTCCTTCAAATAAAGTAATTTGGTACCCAAAAAAAAAAAAAAAAAAAAAAAAAAAGAATGATCCTAGACCAGCCCCCAGGTTCCCCAGAACCAAACTGCTGTTCTCCCTAGACTTTTCTCCTCCTTTTTTGTCCCCAAATGAGGCCCAGGCTGTCCAAAAGTTGACGATGGACTTTGGGAACTAGGTGCAAACTAAATGAAACATTGGTTCTATTCTGTTTAGATTGTTTTATTGTTCGTATTTTGAACTAGCAGTTACTGACTTAAAAACATTGCTAGGGAATGTCAGGCATCTGCTAAAAATAACGAGACCTTTCTGTACTAATATGGGAAGATCTTGGAGATATGTTAGGTGTAAAAAGCAAGGTTCAGAGCAGTGTGTATAATGCCACCGTTTGTGGAAGATACAGACTTGTGTGTGTGTGCGCATGCATACATACACAAACGTTCATTTTTAAACGATAGTTTAGAACCTAGAGAGTATTTTCTTATATAAGTGAATGCTGGTGAAGTTTCTTCATTCACCCTCTTCTCTCAATATAGTATTATAACTTTCCTGTACTGACACAACAGCAGTAAGAGTGAGAATCTGAAGCTTTAGCAGCAGAGAAGTGATGAGAGGGGATCCTCCTTGTGCTCAGCAGTAACAGGGTAGGAAAAGAAAGTTCCATCAAGAGAAGAAAGTTCTTGGCTAGGAAGACCATTTTTTTGTAAGGGCTGTTTGTATACTGTGTAGAAGTTTGATTCCAACTGTTTTACTAGCTGTTAAAAAAAATACAAACACGCTCAACTATATTATTTACTTACATTATTTAAACATTTGCTTTGATAATTGGTATTTGCGTGAAGTTTGAGATATTCAGCACATTAGCATAGGGTTTATTCCTTTTGTTCTCTTTTATTATTGTGTTTTAGTTTAATTTAGGATCCTAATTGAGAAAGAAGATAAAGTTCATGAGTAATTTAGTGACACAGAGAAGAGCGTTGAGTAATGTAAGAAAATATAGTTAATAGAGAAGAAAGAATAAAAATTTTAAGGCAATATTCATGTATAGAACAAAAGTGACCAAAAAATAATATAGAAGGAAGAATTTATAGAGAAGACAAATAGTTAAGTCATATTATTAATCTTATGATTGAGGTGACAAATGAGTCTTCTATAATAATAGATCATTTTCTAGGTAGAAAAAGATCTTTTTCTGTTTAATTTGAAGAAGCTTTGCTTTCAACTTGAGTGATATTTGAAAGACCAGGTTTTTCTTAGAGGTAGAAAGCACTTTGGAAGCACTCCTAGAAGTACTCCAACAGTGACATTTGGGAGTCTATCAGGCATCCTGGTAGAGAGGGGTATAGGAGCATGAGAATAAAGATTGTAAAATGCTAACTAATTATGGTTCAGACATTTTAAAATTGACACACAACTTTTTCCCAAGTTATTCTGCTCTAAATTTGAGGGAACTGGTTTTACCTATGAAAGATTTTTAAAACTACTGATGATTCTTCTGTGATTCAGAGTAAAAATAAAAACATATTTGGATTTTTTAGGTTATAATTTTTAGGAATTTAAAGAATGAATATTCTTATTTAATCCAATGGTTAAATCTTTGACTTAAAGGGAATTTATTTTTTAAATTTAAATAGACACACAGAGTTCACATCCACATCTTGGTTTCTAAACACCCATTCTTCAATAGAAGGAACCAGGCTTCCTAGAAGAATGACTAGGTCTGGGCCAAAAAAAAAATACAAGATGCACCTGGAGCATTTCGGAGTGCCAGAAAGTAAAGAAGTGCTTAAAAAAAATGGAGCATGTCAATAGGACACAGGACTGGGAATTCCCTGGCAGTCCAGTGGTTAGGACTTGGTGCTTCCATTGCCAGGGGCCCGGGTTCAATCCCTGGTCAGGCAACTAAGATCTTGCAAGCCATGCGGCTCTGCCAAAAAAAAAAGAGGACCAACCTAAAATAACTTTCAATGACAAAACCTGGAACAATTTAATTAATAAGTTATGATGGTATTATACCATAACCCAAAGAATACATCAGATATCTATGAGTTCAATCTGATATAAATAAATGATTGAATAAAAAATAAAAGAGAGGGAACTCCGGCTGGTTGGATTTGCCACAAACCCGTACCACACTGTTTTGTGACACGTTGCTTCTCCCTCCTCAACCATTCTTCCGCCTTCCTCCAATCTCTCGGCCTAATGTTTGCCATGATGATGCTGCATCTCCAGCTCCTCCCTCTGAACTTTGTGTGAGCCGCGGGCTAGGCTGGTCTTTGGTGTCTGCCTTTCAGATGGTTGGCGAGATAAGAGGGCCACGTGTGGGCAGCCGTGTGGATGAAAGGCTCTTGGTGCTCCAGCCAGGCATCAGGGCTGTGCCTCTAAGGTGGGAGAGCCAACTTCAGGACACTGGTCCACAAGAGACCTCCCAGCTCCACGTAATACCAAACGGCAAAAATCTCTCAGAGATCTCCATCTCAACATCAAGACCCAGCTTCACTCAACGACCGGCAAGCTACAGTGCTGGACACCCTATGCCAAACAACTAGCAAGACAGGAACACAGCCCTATCCATTAGCAGAGAGGCTGCCTAAAATCATAATAAGGCCACAGACACCCCAAAATACACCACCAGACGTGGACGTGCCCACCAGAAAGACAAGATCCAGCCTCATCCACCAGAACACAGGCACTAGTTCCCTCCACCAGGAAGCCTACACAACCCACTGAACCAACCTTAGCCACTGGGGACAGATACCCAAAACAACGGGAACTACGAACCTGCAGCCTGTGAAAAGGAGACCCCAAACACAGTAAGATAAGCAAAATGAGATGACAGAAAAACACACAGCAGATGAAGGAGCAGGATCAAAACATACCAGACCTAACAAATGAAGAGGAAATAGGTAGTCTACCTGAAAAAGAATTCAGAAAAATGATAGTAAGGATGATCCAAAATCTTGGAAATAGAATAGACAAAATGCAAGAAACATTTAACAAGAACGTAGAAGAACTAAAGAGGAACCAAGCAACGATGAAAAACACAATAAAAGAAATTAAAAATACTCTAGACAGGATCAATAGCAGAATAACTGAGGCAGAAGAACGGATAAGTGACCTGGAAGATAAAATGGTGGAAATAACTACTGCAGAGCAGGATAAAGAAAAAAGAATGAAAAGAACTGAGGACAGTCTCAGAGACCTCTGGGACAACATTAAACGCACCAACATTCGAATTATAGGGGTCCCAGAAGAAGAAGAGAAAAAGAAAGGGACTGAGAAAATATTTGAAGAGATTATAGTTGAAAACTTCCCTAATATGGGAAAGGAAATAGTTAATCAAGTCCTGGAAGCACAGAGAGTCCCATACAGGATAAATCCAAGGAGGAACACGCCAAGACACATATTAATCAAACTGTCAAAAATTAAATATAAGGAAAACATATTAAAGGCAGCAAGGGAAAAACAACAAATAACACACAAGGGAATCCCCATAAGGTTAACAGCTGATCTTTCAGCAGAAACTCTGCAAGCCAGAAGGGAGTGGCAGGATATACTTAAAGTGATGAAGGAGAAAAACCTACAACCAAGATTAATCTACCCAGCAAGGATCTCATTCAGATTTGATGGAGAAATTAAAACCTTTACAGACAAGCAAAAGCTGAGAGAGTTCAGCACCACCAAACCAGCTTTACAACAAATGCTAAAGGAACTTCTCTAGGCAAGAAACACAAGAGAAGGAAAACACCTACAATAACAAATCCAAAACATTTAAGAAAATGGGAATAGGAACATACATATCGATAATTACCTTAAATGTAAATGGATTACATGCTCCCACCAAACGACACAGACTGGCTGGATGGATACAAAAACAAGACCCGTATATATGCTGTCTACAAGAGACCCACTTCAGACCTAGGGACACATACAGACTGAAAGTGAGGGGATGGAAAAAGATATTCCATGCAAATGGAAATCAAAAGAAAGCTGGAGTAGCAATTCTCATATCAGACAAAATAGACTTTAAAATAAAGACTATTACAAGAGACAAAGAAGGACACTATATAATGATCAAGGGATCGATCCAAGAGGAAGGTATAACAATTGTAAATATTTATGCACCCAACATAGGAGCACCTCAATACATAAGGCAAATACTAACAGCCATAAAAGGGGAAATCGACAGCAACACAATCATAGTAGAGGACTTTAACACCCCACTTTCACCAATGGACAGATCATCCAAAATGAAAATAAATAAGGAAACACAAGCTTTAAATGATACATTAAACAAGATGGACTTAATTGATATTTATAGGACATTCCACCCCAAAACAACAGAATACACATTTTTCTCAAGTGCTCATGGAACATTCTCCAGGATAGATCATATCTTGGGTCACCAATCAAGCCTTGGTAAATTTAAGAAAATTGAAATCGTATCAAGTATCTTTCCCGACCACAATGCTATGAGACTAGATATCAATTACAGGAAAAGATCTGTAAAAAATACAAACACATGGAGGCTACACAATACACTACTTAATAACGAAGTGATCACTGAAGAAATCAAAGGGGAAATCAAAAAATACCTAGAAACAAATGACAATGGAGACACGACGACCCAAAACCTATGGGACGCAGCAAAAGCAGTGCTAAGAGGGAAGTTTATAGCAATACAAGCCTACCTCAAGAAACAGGAAACATCTCGAATAAACAACCTAACCTTGCACCTGAAGCAATTAGAGAAAGAAGAACAAAAAAACCCCAAAGCTAGCAGAAGGAAAGAAATCATAAAGATCAGATCAGAAATAAATGAAAAAGAAATGAAGGAAACAATAGCAAAAATCAATGAAACTAAAAGCTGGTTCTTTGAGAAGATAAACAAAATTGATAAACCATTAGCCAGACTCATCAAGAGAAAAAGGGAGAAGACTCAAATCAATAGAATTAGAAATGAAAAAGGAGACGTAACCACTGACACTGCAGAAATACAAACGATCATGAGAGATTACTACAAGCAACTCTATGCCAATAAAATGGACAACCTGGAAGAAATGGACAGATTCTCAGAAATGCACAACCTGCCGAGACTGAACCAGGAAGAAATAGAAAATATGAACAGACCAATCACAAGCACTGAAATTGAAACTGTGATTAAAAATCTTCCAACAAACAAAAGGCCAGGACCAGATGGCTTCACAGGCGAATTCTATCAAACATTTAGAGAAGAGCTAACACCTATCCTTCTCAAACTCTTCCATAATATTGCAGAGGGAGGAACACTCCCAAACTCATTCTACAAGGCCACCATCACCCTGATACCAAAACCAGACAAAGATGTCACAAAGAAAGAAAACTACAGGCCAATATCACTGATGAACATAGATGCAAAAATCCTGAACAAAATACTAGCAAACAGAATCCAACAGCACATTAAAAGGATCATACACCATGATCAAGTGGGGTTTATCCCAGGAATGCAAGGATTCTTCAATATACACAAATCAATCAACGTGATACATCATATTAACAAATTGAAGGAGAAAAACCATATGATCATCTCAATAGATGCAGAGAAAGCTTTTGACAAAATTCAACACCCATTTATGATAAAAGCCCTGCAGAAAGTAGGCATAGAGGGAACTTTCCTCAACATAATAAAGGCCATATATGACAAACCCACAGCCAACATTGTCCTCAATGGTGAAAAACTGAAACCATTTCCACTAAGATCAGGAACAAGACAAGGTTGCCCACTCTCACCACTATTATTCAACATAGTTTTGGAAGTGTTAGCCACAGCAATCAGAGAAGAAAAAGAAATAAAAGGAATCCAAATTGGAAAAGAAGAAGTAAAGCTGTCACTGTTTGCAGATGACATGATACTATACATAGAGAATCCTAAAGATGCTACCAGAAAACTCCTAGAGCTAATCAATGAATTTGGTAAAGTAGCAGGATACAAAATTAATGCACAGAAGTCTCTTGCATTTCTATACACTAATGATGAAAAATCTGAAAGTGAAATTAAGAAAACACTCCCGTTTACCATTGCAACAAAAAGAATAAAAAATCTAGGAATAAACCTACCTAAGGAGACAAAAGACCTGTATGCAGAAAATTATAAGACACTGATGAAAGAAATTAAAGATGATACAAATAGATGGAGAGATATACCATGTTCTTGGATTGGAAGAATCAACATTGTGAAAATGACTCTACTACCCAAAGCAATCTACAGATTCAGTGCAATCCCTATCAAACTACCACTGGCATTTTTCACAGAACTAGAACAAAAAATTTCACAAGTTGTATGGAAACACAAAAGACCCCGAATAGCCAAAGCAATCTTGAGAACGAAAAACGGAGCTGGAGGAATCAGGCTCCCTGACTTCAGACTTTATTACAAAGCTACAGTAATCAAGACAGTTTGGTACTGGCACAAAAACAGAAATATAGATCAATGGAACAGGATAGAAAGCCCAGAGATAAACCCACACACATATGGTCACCTTATCTTTGATAAAGGAGGCAAGCATATACAGTGGAGAAAAGACAGCCTCTTCAATAAGTGGTGCTGGGAAAATTGGACAGATACATGTAAAAGTATGAAATTAGAACACTCCCTGACACCATACACAAAAATAAACTCAAAATGGATTAAAAACCTAAGTGTAAGGCCAGACACTATCAAACTCTTAGAGGAAAACAGGCAGAACACTCTATGACATAAATCACAGCAAGATTCTTTTTGACCCAGTTCCTAGAGAAATGGAAATAAGAACACAAATAAACAAATGGGACCTAATGAAACTTAAAAGCTTTTGCACAGCAAAGGAAACCATAAACAAGACCAAAAGACAACCCTCAGAATGGGAGAAAATATTTGCAAATGAAGCAACTGACAAAGGATTAATCTCCAAGATTTACAAGCAGCTCATGAAGCTCAATAACAAAAAAACGAACAACCCAATCCAAAAATGGGCAGAAGATCTAAATAGACATTTCTCCAAAGAAGATATACAGATGGCCAACAGACACATGAAAGAATGCTCAACATCATTAATCATTAGAGAAATGCAAATCAAAACTACAATGAGATATCATCTCACACCAGTCAGAATGGCCATCATCAAAAAATCTAGAGACAATAAATGCTGGAGAGGGTGTGGAGGAAAGGGAACACTCTTGCACTGTTGGTGGGAATGTAAATTGATACAGCCACTATGGAGAACAGTATGGAGGTTCCTTAAAAAACTAAAAATAGAACTACCATACGACTCAGCAATCCCACTACTGGGCATATACCCTGAGAAAACCATAGTTCAAAAAGAGTCATGTACCAAAATGTTCATTGCAGCTCTATTTACAATAGCCAGGACATGGAAGCAACCTAAATGTCCATCGACAGATGAATGGATAAAGAAGATGTGGCACATAAATACAATGCAATATTTCTCAGCCATAAAAAGAAATGAAATGGAGGTATTTGTAATGAGGTGGATGGAGTTAGAGTCTGTCATACAGAGTGAAGTAAGTCAGAAAGAGAAAAACAAATATAGTATGCTAACACATATATGGAATCTAAGGGGAAAAAAAAAAGGCCATGAAGAACCTAGTGGCAAGACGGGAATAAAGACACAGACCTACTAGAGAATGGACTTGAGGATATGGGGAGGGGGAGGGGTGAGATGTGACAGGGTGAGAGAGTGTCATGGACATATATACACTACCAAATGTAAAATAGATAGCTAGTGGGAAGCAGCCGCATAGCACAGGGAGATCAGCTCGGTGCTTTGTGACCACCTAGAGGGGTGGGATGGGGAGGGTGGGAGGGAGGGAGATGCAAGAGGGAAGAGAAATGGGAACATATTGTATATGTATAACAGATTCACTTTGTTATAAAGCAGATGCTAACACACTATTGTAAGGCAATTATACTTCAATAAAGATGTTTGAAAAAAAAAAAAAAAAAAGAACCTAGTGGCAAGACGGGAATAAAGACACAGACCTACTAGAGAATGGACTTGAGGATATGGGGAGGGGGAGGGGTGAGATGTGACAGGGTGAGAGAGTGTCATGGACATATATACACTACCAAATGTAAAATAGATAGCTATTGGGAAGCAGCCGCATAGCACAGGGAGATCAGCTCGGTGCTTTGTGACCACCTAGAGGAGTGGGATGGGGAGGGTGGGAGGGAGGGAGATGCAAGAGGGAAGAGATATGGGAACATATGTGTATGTATAACTGATTCACTTTGTTATAAAACAGAAACTAACACACCATTGTAAAGCAATTATACTTCAATAAAGATGTTAAAAAATAATAAAAGAGAAAGGACAAATCTTTCTTAAAGAAGAATTTCAGTTAATAAATACAGAAGGAATGAGGAAAATAAATAAATAAATAAATCACCATTAGAACACCACAGGAATAATTGCTGCAACCAAGATCTATGAATGAATGCTAAAATTAGTGAGTGAGAAATGTTAAGAAGAAACAAGATAACTGCATAGCCTCAACTCTCTCCCCTCAAGTATTTATTAACTACTGTGATGATTTTAACATATGTCCGTAATTTCTTTGTTACTTTTTCCACTAGGAAGTAGAGCTTAATTCTTCTCCCCTTGAGTAAGGGCCAGAGTAGTGACTCATTTCTAACAAATTGAGTTCAGAAAGGGAAAAATAGTGAAGAAAACCATACTTTAACCAAGTGATCAAGTTAACATCACCAGTAATAAGTCATGTTGCTATCACGTATGCTCTGATAAGAAGCAATGGGAAGGCACTTTACCTCTGTGATACACTTCCCTCAAATCCATAACCCCCGTCTTCCAAGTGTCAAGGTCAAGAAAGATAAGGGAAGACTGAGAAACTGTCACTGATTGGAGGGGATTAAGGAAGCATGACAACAAAATGCATAGAAGCATGACAACAAAATGCATAGATTAAGGAAGCATGACAACAAAATGCATAATGCCCTTTTACTGGAACAGACCAGTAAAAGGGCATTAGTGGAAAAACTGGTGAGGTCGAGATAAAGTTAGTAGCTTAGTGAATTGTATTGTGCCAATATTAATTTCTTAGTTTTGACAAGTACATCATGGTTATGTAAGATTAGCTTTAGAGGAAGCAGGGTAAAGAGTATACAGGAACTCTGTTCTATCTTTCCAATTCTTTGTAAACCTCAAATTACTTCAAAACAAAATTTTCTTAGAAGTCCTAATATATTGCTCATGTCCCTTGAGACATCACAAAATAAATAATGAATTTTTTAAAAATAAGATAAAGGAGAACTTAAAAGGTGGGGTTTAAATAAAAATATTTTATTAAATAAAATATTAAATGTTAAATATTTAACATGTGTCATGCTGAACAATAAGACAGTGGGCAAGATTCTTGTTCGTTCTTAGCCAGCTCAAAAGGAGTCAAGGCTTGCCAGATTTTTAAGGATGACAAATAGCAAAGTCACACTATTTCTTCATTTGGAATGATGTTAAGTGCATTTATAGCAGCATATGTTAGATTATTTCTTTAGGTATTTCAAACAGAATGAAAAACATTTTTTATTAAAGCTCTAGGCTTTTGGTTTAAATTATTTTCTTTCCCCAGATATAAAGACCTGATGCCACATGATTTGGCTAGAGCAGCGCTTTCGTAAGTAAATGCAGTTTCATTTTAGTTCTTATTTCATTAAAAGTACTTTTCTCCAGTTTTTACACTTGAAATAGCATGTTTAATAGAATTTCCGTATCTAAGATATGTTAACTTTTATGTGGTGAGAAAAAACACTTAGTAGATTTTACAAGATTCATTTATTCTTCATTTTAGCCATATGTGCTACACAAATTCAAGCAGCTGGTGAATGTCAGCGACCTTTATTTTGTAGGCTTGACTATTTCTTGGCATTGACAGTATTCCTTAATGAGTACTGTAGCTAGCTGCCGGTTGTAAACAATGTAGGGCTAGATTGATCAGGCTAGTCCTACATTGATCAGGCTAAATACAATACATATATTTGATGATTATCTTAGAAACGTCATACTGTACGAGGATAGCTGAACAAATTATGTAAATACAGAGGCAGAACCTGTGTATACAGAGGACCAACTGTACTATGCCATTTTATTTAAGGGACATGAGCATCCTCAGATTTTGGTATCCCTGGTGGGATGGGGATGTGGTTATTTATCTAGAAAAAAGCCTAGAATGAGACCTGAAGGTTCCTGTGCAAACCAAATAAAAATGTAAAATTAGATGTGGTTGCATGAGGTTGAGATGGAAGAATAATTTGATGAGAGTCAACATGTAAGGCATTATCATTCATTGATGCTTTGCCTTTGTGTCTTCAAGCAGCTACAGGTCTTTCATAGTTTGAAAAAACCCTTCTTTGCACCTTTCTGCCCATCTTGTTCTGTTTGTTCTCTTCCTGCCAGCCTTTAAGAATGAATGAAAGCAGCAGTTGCTTTTCTTTTCTTACTATCCATTTATTCTCCTTAATCCCATAATTGCTTCCATTCCCATTGCTCTACAGTAACTATACTTTGGAATCTTCTCTTAATAATGACTGTGTAATCACTAAACGCACCATTTTTTTCTCAGACCTCAATGACTTTGTCTTCTATAGCATTTGACACTGTCAGCTGTACTTGAAACTGTCTTCCTTTGACTTCATGTTACACCATTACGATTTTCCCTCCATTTTCTGACTGATTCTTTTCTACTTCTTAAAAAACTGGATCCCTTCTTCTATCTCTTTTTTAAAGGTATTTTGTAAGTTTTAGTCCTTAGAACTTTGCATTTCTCTGTATGCATGCTTTTCCCTAAAAATCTCATCTACTTAATCTTTATTTTTTTATGTAGAGGACTTCCAAATCTCTAAATCTGACCTCTTTGCTTAGGTATCTCAAGCTCAGTGTGTAAAAAATAAAAATTATCTTTTCCCTGAAGCCAGCTTACTTTCCTGTTCCTGATAATGGTGCTATTTCTGATTATGGTCCCAGGTTGGAGATTTACAGGTTTTTCCTCAACTTTCTGAATTAAAAAATGTCAACTATACAATAAAATTGAAAGTGAACCCCTAAATACCCCTCACTTAGCATTAATAAGTGTTATTATTTTGCCATGTTTTCTATAGCTTATGGTTTGAAGCATTTGACATTGTTTCAGGCATCTTGATACTTCAGCCTTAAATTCTTCAGCTGGTACTCCTAAGAATGAGGACCTTCTCTGTTATCCACAATACCATTACCATAGCTAGGATGATAATGATTGTATGATAACTTCTAATATCCAGTTCATAGTCACATCCCCCTCACTTGTTCCAAGAATGTCCTTTCTTTTAATTTTTTTTTTTTTCCAAACCAGGACCTGGTCAAAGTTCATATTACAAATGAACATGTCTCTTTGGTCTCTTTTAATTTAGGACATCCCTCCACTCCACCCCCGATGACAGTGACTTTTTGAAAAGACCAGGCCAGCTGGCCTGTAGAATGTCCCACATTCTGGGTGTTTCTTCGTAGTAATATTTAACTTTCCTCTGAATTTCCTATAAACTGGAAGTTAGATCTCTAAGCTTGATTAGATTCAGGTTAAACATTTTTTGGTAAGAATGCTTCATAGGTAAAGTGCATGGGTATTGCATCATGTTAAGAGGTGCATGATGTGTAATGTTAAATCTAACCACTCGGTCATGGTGATCAGACCACTAGATCTCTTGATTATAAAGGTGTATTTTTTTCCTTTGCAATTAGTAAGTCACCTGTAAAGTGATATCTTAACACAATGTAAACATCTTGTTCCCCAACAACCTTTGACCAAATGGTCTTAGCATTCATTGATAATTTTTGCCTGGATTAGTTATTACATTAGAGATTACAAAATTATGACTTTGATCATTCTTTTATTCCTCCTATATTTATTGGTTGGTATTTTTCTGTAAAGATCAGCTTTCCTTTTTTTTTTTTTTAAGTGATGTGGACTTACGAATTTTTATTTATTAATTGTGTTAAAGCCAAGCTTGGTCACTGTTCTTTTTGAAGCTCAGATTATCCCATAGTTTATCTGTGGGAGTTCCTTCAAGTTGGCTCCTATGGCCCTTTTGTTTGTTAGTATAATATTGTTTTTTGAGTGTAATTTGCATACAATAAAATGCACATATTTTTAAGTATATAGTTTGATGAATTTTGTCAAATGTGTACACCCTTGTTCCTGTTTTTGCTATGGTCCCACTAATCTTTGAGTGCTTTCTTATTTTTGGCACAAAAAAGATCAGAGAGGTTCATTTTGTACTTTTCTTGCCTTAGACCTGGCCTCAGTCGTTTTTTAAAAAGTTAATACCGGGGCTTCCCTGGTGGCGAAGTGGTTGAGAATCTGCCTGCCAATGCAGGCGACACGGGTTCGAGCCCTGGTCTGGGAAGATCCCACATGCCGCGGAGCAACTAAGCCCGTGAGCCACAATTACTGAGCCTGAGCGTCTGGAGCCTGTGCTCCACAACAAGAGAGGCCGCGATAGTGAGAGGCCCGTGCACTGCGATGAAGAGTGGCCCCCACTTGCCGCAACTGGAGAAAGCCCTCGCACAGAAACGAAGACCCAACACAGCCATAAATAAATAAATAAAATTTAAAAAAAAAAAAGAATTATTTAAAAAAAAAAAAAGTTAATACCTTTAGGGCTTCCCTGGTGGCACAGTGGTTAAGAACCCGCCTGCCAATGCAGGGGACACGGGTTCGAGCCCTGGTCCGGGAAGATCCCACAGGCTGCGGAGCAACAAGGCTCGTGTGCCACAACTACTGAGTCTGTGCTCTAGAGCCCGCGAGCCACAATTACTGAAGCCCGCGAGCCACAACTACTGAAACCCACGTGCCTAGAGCCCATGCTCTGCAACAAGAGAAGCCACCGCAATGAGAAGCCTGCGTACCGCAACGAACAGTAGCCCCCGCTCGCCGCAACTAGAGAAAGCCCGCACACAGCAACAGAGACCCAATGCAACCAAAAATAATTAATTAATTAATTTTTTAAAAAAGTTAATACCTTTGCTAGTAAATGGCATTTAGAAACCAAGTCTGAGTTCAAGATGTGCTCATTCCTACTGGAGTGTTATTGCTTCTAGTCTCTATCAGTGATCAGAACTAGAAAAATATATGTGATTTAAATTGTGTTTATATTGATATTTCAAATTTAAATTTAACATAACTGGGATTTTACTCTTTAATTTTCTGTTTGTTTCTCTTTTCTTCTTTTTTTAAAGAAATATTTTTTTATTTATTTGGTTGCACCAGGTCTTAGTTGCAGCAGGTGGGCTCCTTAGTTGTTGCATGCAAAAACTCTTGGTTGCAGCATGCACGTGGGATCTAGTTCCCTGACCAGGGATCGAACCCGGGCCCCTGCATTGGGAGCGCGGAGTCCTAACCACTGCACCGCCAGGGGAGCCCCCTCTTTGATTTTTGACTGAAAACTTTGGTTTATGTATCTGTTTTATCCTATTTCAAATTATTTTTTTTTAATTTTTTTATTGGGGTATAGTTGATTTATAATCTTATATTAGTTTCAGGGGTACAACATAGTGATTGAAAATTTTTATAGATTATATTCCAAATTATTTATGATTCTTCCTATTTAACTTCTCATTGCCAATTGAGCATCAAAGGTTGACTTTTTAAATTAGACTTTAATTTATTTGATAAGGTGCCACATGCTTGTCAAATTAAGGAAAAGATACAATCTCTACTCTTAAATCCAAAGTTAACCTTTTAACCAAAGTTAACTGTAGTGCTTTATGTGGTGATCTATGGCACTATCTTGAATGTATGAAATGTTTCTTTGCTTTGGACTTCTGCTGGCAGGGGTTTGTTGCATCGGACCAGTGTCCCAAAGGATGTTGTTGATTATATCATCTTCGGCACAGTTATACAGGAAGTGAAAACAAGCAATGTGGCTAGAGAGGTGAGTAAAACAAACTTTATATTGTTTAAAGATTGATAGGAGAATCAATTTGAGTTTTAATTAATAGAATTTACTCTTTAAAAGTTTTTAAAATTCATTAAAGTTATATTTGACTTAAATGTGATTTTACTACTTGAATTATTTTATATTTAAAAGAAATATAGTATAAATCAAATGACATACACTATACTAGAATATATTTATACTATATATCAAATCAATTATTTAAGCTGGTTTGGGATATTTTCGTTTGTTTTCTCTTAGGAAAATAGAGATTATGGCAAAG
The DNA here is from genome assembly GCF_949987535.1 of Balaenoptera acutorostrata. Taxonomy (NCBI): domain Eukaryota; kingdom Metazoa; phylum Chordata; class Mammalia; order Artiodactyla; family Balaenopteridae; genus Balaenoptera; species Balaenoptera acutorostrata. Next base: position 73,671,451 of record NC_080075.1, on the reverse strand, counting down.
TATGGCTGATGTAACTTTTAGTAATGCTAGATATTGTGGCCTCTAACTTAAAATTTCAACATTTTACAAAGAACTTATTTCATAACACGGTTTTTGTTGGAGGTAGCCTTGCTTATTCATTTGTTCCCTTTGACTAGATGACACATAGGGCAGTTTCTTTTTTAACTATTTCACAGGCGTTTACTTTTACCCTAGTTGGCAAAGCTCCATGTAGTGTTTATTGGGCAGCTGAGATAATGACAGGCGTTGGAACTTCTGCAGCATGTTCTACAGGCATTTCATGATGAATAGTCCAAAAACATTTTCTGGGCTTTGTTTCAATTCAAAAGTGGCTATTTAGGTAAAGTTGGCTCCAAAGCACATTTCAGTGTGCTAAGCATTTTCTTTATTTCTGGTTTGTGCTTGCCATATTATTGTGTTCAGTATAGTTGGAAGGGCAGTAACTTTCACCAGTGTCAGCCAAGAGAAGGGGAAATGAGCAGGACTGAAAGTATTTGTTTTGTCCACCCTTTTTACTCATCAGTATATGTTAAGACTGCTGAAGGCCTGGTGTTACTGAAGTCCACCATAATCAGCTACTGTATATTGTAAGGAGGCAGGAAAGAATTAAGAACAGGAAGAGGGTTTTTTTTCCCGTCCTGATTTTTTTGTTTTTCCCTGGACCTTCACCCTTCTAAATGTATTAAATATGATAATTTCATGAGCATATCAACATTTTCAACTTTTATATTCTGAAAAAAACAAAGTGACTCTTATAAGAGCGCTTAAAAAGTAAATATTAAATCTGTTTCAATTTTCTCTATATTTCTATTCTATCCCAACACTAAAGCCATAATTTTTTTTCTGGAAATTTTATATCCATATGCAAATCTCAGCTATTGATTGACATGTGGTAGATTCCCTCTCCCAGCCCTGTACTAATACTAAAGGCTAAATTGAGGGGATATGTTATAAGTATGTCTCTCTATAGTTGTTTTATAACCTAAAGGCTACTGTGACTTCCAGCTAGAAAACTTTAAGCACCTGTTGTCTGTATTAATAGTGTAATAATGAAATCCTGAAAGGCTTCTGCTGCTGAGTTCCCATGAACCTGACTTCACTGAAAGGCCTCAGCATACTTCCCTGCTCTCCAACTTAACTAAGAGGCATTTTCCTCCTTTCCCCTCATTGTACTATCTAGAGCCTAAGCTTGCCTTGAGAGCTATTCAGACTTTAAATAGAAACATGTAGACAAGGTTCACCAGCAACCACTTCTATTTAAAGTTTCTTCAGTCTTGAGAGTCATCTGGGGCCAGGGGTGTGACACAGGCCAGAGAGGACCACGTGAGGATCAGGCCATTACAACCTCAGTGCCCTTTACACTTGCCCCACTGGGAAGCTCTCCTCCCCTTCCCCTTGGAGACTTGCCTCTCTCTTCCTTTTGGGTTGGTTTACATCGAGAGGCTGAGGTGCAGTTGCCAGCGGGTAGTTTTCAACAAAGTGTTGGGCTCTTAGTATCAGGCCTCACTGGAAAGACCACAGTAAGGTCATGTTGCATGTACACTACTGTAACGCATTTCTGTCCCTATGGATTATGGTGAATGGTGGTAAATGCGGTAACTAGTATAGGTAGTATAAGTATGAAGATAAAAATCAGTTAAGAAACAGAACCCTTTAATGTCAGCTTTGGAAACATGTTAACCTTACCAAATTATAGAAAATCTTGTATTCTGAGGATAAATAGTTTGAGAAAAAGCCCACTAAAAATTAATTCCCTTAATAGGAACCAGAATTTCATAGTAAATGATGGTGGGGGGGAGATGAGCTGTTGAGAGCTTTGTTTTTAAAGTGAAAATTTAATATTATAAAAGTAAGTATTTTATTTTTGCACCTATGCATTAGTTCTTTACAGAAACAAAAATGGAATCAGGCATTCATTGTTTTTTGGGCAGCATAATTTACTCAATAAATAGTATAATAAAATAATAGATGTCCTTATGTCCATTTTTAGATTAAAGGAGGGCCTCAGTTTTTCTCAAGGCCCCTCAAATTACTCTCTTTTGAAGCACCTCTTGTGTCATCATCCTGACCAGTTTTCTCATTTCCAGTTGTTAACTGGTCTAACCCTTATTTGTCAGAGGCTCACTTGAGGCTCAGGCAGTTTTCCAAAATTTCTTTCATCAACTTGAACTCTTGCATATTTGGCGTTGTTTTCCAATTCCTCTTTGCGTTGGATCACGGTGTGCTGTCTGAAATATCAGGCAGTCAGTGAAAGTAGAGACGCGTGTGAGCAGGCAGGGACCTGTGTGGGAATCTGTTCATGAGGGGTCAGTTCTTCAGAAATTATTTTCATGTCATGAAATTATTTTCATTTCACTCTGCTTTACTACTAAGCCTTATAACTGCAGGAACATAGGTCATGAGAACCCCACACCATGATATAGGTCATCATTCCCTCAACTGTATGTAGCAGGTTTACTTTAGGTTTACTTGCAAATTTAAACAAGTTAAAATCAAATTACATATTAATGTCCTTAAAGCTCTGAGAAAAGCATTGCTAAGAAATTAGGTGAATTGCGAGACTGTTGTAGGCTTGAATACCACACTAGGAAATGGCTACAAGGAACTTGGCGGAGTGCTTGTCAGTTAATGGCTAGACGAAAAATTAGTAAACCGTTTCTGTGATGTGCTTAGTTTTATTTTAAATATTACTCTATGGATTATTGAACTCAAATCCTTTCCTGATTTACCATACAGTGAAGTATTGCTTAAAGCACCATTTACATGTAGCACTGCCTTCATAAGTGATCATTTCATTCACTGTTTCCTGAAGGCTGCCCTCGGAGCTGGCTTCTCTGATAAGACTCCTGCTCACACTGTCACCATGGCTTGCATCTCTTCCAACCAAGCCATGACCACAGGTATGTTTTTTTGACTGCAGAAGGTACATGTTGGTTCTCCTTTGTCTTTTATATGATCATTAAAAACTACTCTAAACAGAAATAAATGATCTCTGTGTGTTTCAAAAAATAAGGTAATGTTTAAATTTTTTGATTTTTGACAGTAGTTCTCAGCCCTTTTTCCTGCCCTCCGTACCTGAGGACCACAACCATTCTTGTAGTTTCTCCATTCGTAGTGTGGCTGGCTATCTCAGGGATTATTTATTGGAGGGATACTTCTAGATTTGAGGCATGAGAAGTTTATAACCTGCTAGATTTTAGTTAGGTGATTCTAATATGATACTCCCCCATGAAGATTGTGGCCTTCCTCCCTCTACCGTTGTCACAGTGATAAGTCACTGCTTTAGATGATACAACTCTTTTCCTCTACTTTTCCCCCACATCTAGGCATTTTTTTAATTAGTTAGAAATTCTCCTAAAAAACTTAGCAAATCTGTGGGACATTTTGTAGCATCAACCCTTATTGTGAAAAGACAGGAAACGTGAAAGATATGGTCATGATGTGCTCTCTTAGTGACATCAAGGCCAGGTTGCCACCTAAGGGGTGGCAGGGGATGAAGCCAGAGGCAGGGATGGGGGCATTCTCCACTCCACGCAGCATGGGTCTGGGTAGAGCAACACAGTACTTGCCAGTGGCCATAAAGAGGGAAAGGGGCTGCCTTCTATCTAAAAGCCAGAATTTCTCTAGCTTCTAGTAGAAATTGAAATTCTCTTTATAGGAAAAAAGTCATTATGGAAACTTAAGCTGGGAGCATATAAAATATGCCAAAAGTTCTGGTTTAGAGTACGATTTGTTTGAGAGTCGGTCCAGTGGATACTTCCGGAAGTTGATGTCCCTACAGCCTGAATGAAACTTGTTTTTCTCCAGTGCATTGAATGTATTTTTAGTCATTTAAAAACCTTACCCTAATCCCTCTGAAGAGGTAAAAACCTTAATTACACATGTTGTACAATGCTAGTAACTATCATACAATTTTTAAATCAAGCCTAAATGTAAAAAAAGGAAAAACAGCTTAAATTACCAGTGGCCTGTTTATCTATGCAAGAGATGCTCATGTACCTGTGCCCTGTGCCCTGTAGCTGTCAGCTTGATTGCTTCCGGCCAGTGTGATGTGGTCGTGGCAGGCGGTGTAGAGTTAATGTCTGACGTCCCTATTCGCCATTCAAGGAAAATGAGGAAGATGATGCTGGATCTCAGTAAGGCCAAGACTCTGGGTCAGCGACTGTCTTTAATCTCTAAATTCAGATTGAATTTCCTGTCACCCGAGGTGAGACTTGTGAACACTTACATAAAGACTTGTGTTGCCGAAGCATCCCATTGCAGAGATTTAGACTTAGGGAAGACAGCATGGGTTCAGTTATGCTCTAGCAGTTGCAGATTCTGTTAGTTACAGGGAAAGGTTAATTATTTGGTCCAGATGGAAAGAAAGAAAAAATAGTGGTTCGAACATTTGAATTTGTAAGCCCTTTTTAGAGACGCCCTGCTCAGAAAGAACTTCCCTTGTCTTGGTCTTGATTGATAGTAGACTTTAACTTTCCCAAATAACCCTAGGTGTGGTATACCACCCGTTAACAGTGTGCCTGGTCCTGAATATCTCCTTTCCCAGCTTCCAGCAGTGGCCGAGTTCTCCACCAATGAGACCATGGGCCACTCTGCAGACCGACTGGCTGCCGCCTTCGCTATTTCTCGGCTGGAACAGGATGAGTATGCACTGCGCTCACACAGCCTGGCCAAAAAGGCACAGGATGAAGGACTCCTTTCTGATGTCGTGCCCTTCAAAGTACCAGGTAAAACAGTTTGCTTAACTTTGTAGAGGAGAATGCTCTTAATGCTCTTGATATTTGTTAGGGAGTTCTGAATTTCTTCCAAAACTCCAAAGACCCCGAGTGACTTTCCAGGAAATATGATGGTTCTCTTTCCAAAACACTCAACCTGTATTCTTAAACATGGACTCAAGTTTCAATCTTTGTTGTAACAGTAGGTAAACATTTTTTTTTTTTAAGATTTTATTTTATTATTTATTTATGTATTTATTTTTGGCTGTGTCGGGTCTTAGTTGCAGCACGCGGGATCTTTGTTGAGGCATGCAGGCTCCTCGTTGCGGTGCACAGGCTTATCTCTAGTTGTGGCGTGCGGGTTTTTTCTCTCTAGTTGTGGTGCACGGGCTCCAGGGTGTGTGGGCTCTGTAGTTGTGGTGCGTGGGTTCCAGAGCGCGTGGGCCCCGTAGTTTGCGGCACACAGGCTCTCTCGTTGAGGCGCGCGAGCTCAGTAGTTGTGGTGCGCAGGCGTAGTTGCCCCAAGGCACGTGGGATCTTAGTTCCCTGACCAGGGCTGGAACGCGCGTCCCCTTCATTAGAAGGTGGATTCTTTACCACTTGACCACCAGGGAAGTCCCTGGTAAAACTTTTAAAAAGAGAAGTTTTTATGTCTCCTTTAGATCTTGCAGATATGTTTTAGTTCTTATGTGCATGCCTGTTTTTAAAATTCTTCATTCATATCTCTTCTGTATAGAAGAGCCAAATGCGAATGAATATCTTAAGAAAATAGGGTATCCTTTCTAATGTTAAATCATTTAGATTATTTCCCAGAAGTCTTAAGAATTTATTTTCAAATTTGGTAATATCTTGATAACTATAAAAGGCTTTCTTTTTAGTGAATATCTGTGGTTTACATTTTAGTTGTTCTTGTAATTTTTAAAGTGTATTTCTCTGGAGAAGATATATAATGCTTGTTGTGCCTTAGAGTTAAAAACTTCATATTTTTATAGGAAAAGATACAGTTACTCAAGATAATGGCATTCGTCCTTCCTCCCTGGAGCAAATGGCCAAACTAAAACCTGCATTCATCAAGCCCTATGGCACAGTGACAGCTGCAAATTCTTCTTTTCTGGTAACTATGTGTGCTGTATGTGTTTACTAGTGATCTTTTATATTTGTGTACTCTCAATAGAAAAGCCTGAAGTAGAGGTATTTGTGTGTATTATGAATAGAGACTTAAAAATATACTTCCTCATTACAAAGATAATATTAAAATAGAATTATAGCTTTTAAAGCCATAGAAGTCTCCTGACCCAGTCACCATTCTGATACAAAAAGCTGTTCTTTTCAGGCACTTCAGCAGTCAAAAAACTTTGACTGCCTGTGTTAGGCACTGGAGATAAAAAGAACAGTTTATTGTAATGTAGTGAGAAAGTGCTGTGAGGACTATAAGCATAGGCTCTTGGGGAAGATACATAGATGGGTGAGTCAAAGAGGCTTCTTAGAGGAGGTGACCCTTGCTCAGAGAATCTTGAAGGACGAGTACAAGCCAATTCAAGTAGTGTATAAACGGCATTCTAGGCAAAAGGAACAGCAAATGCAAAATCATGAGTTATGAGAGCAAGGACCTCTTTGGGGAAAAGCTTGGTTGGAACATAGGATATGAATTCAGGGAGTCATGTAAGACTTGGCAAGTAGGCAGAGAGAGTGACAAGATACTTCTCCTAGCTCTGATTGTTAGAAAATTATGTTTTATGCCGGCCCCCAAATTACTTTCCTATAAGCATCATGGAATAAATCTACCCTCGTTTTCTGTTGTTGTTATTTTACTTATATGCAGGTAGCTTCATATTCTTGCTTGGGTTTTTTTTCTTCTCCTCAACTGAATGTCCCTGCTGATTCTGCTTCTGCTTGGGAGATGTGGTTTCCCTTCTCCTACTGCCTTGGGTGTAGTCTTCTGGATATAGTTCATCTGGTCAATGTTTCTTTTACAGTGTAACTCCTCTACCCAGATATACAGTCTAGAAACGTAGGCAAATGTTTGACATATTTGACTTTGGTAAATGATGATTTAATGCCTGCTCTTGAGCTCGGGCAAGGGTGCCTGAAGTGGTTCCAACACGATGGTGTACCACTCTGTAAAGCCTGAGTGGTGAAGGGCTGGTTAGGTGATTATTTCCAAAACCAAGTTGGATGATAGGGCCATATGGTATGGGTTACACTCTTGGCAGATCTGAACCCCCTTGATTACTTGTGGGGTGTGCAAAAGGTTCAGGTTTATTCATCAAAAATCAGAAACACGAATCATCAGAGGTAATGCATCACAAATACATGGATTTTCAGAGATTTTGTTAACGCACCACATTCACTGCAATTTTGCACAACTGCACATTGAATATATTATTGATGTGATATCATTATGTATAGTCACCTGTGTTTCCAGGCTTTATGCCCGCCTATCGGTAGTGGCTGCATAGCCTCTTCAAAGTTACTGAGTTATAAAAATATGGTCTGATGTGGGAGAAATTGTTTTGATTTTGCAAATTCTAGAGAGTAGTTTCCTTTCCTTTGGAATTTTGGATTTTTTTTTTTTTTTTTGAGCTCCTTCTTTTGAAGCAATGGTAAAGGGCTTCTGTGAGTGGTACTTCTTTGTCCCCCAACTTCTCAGTTGTCAGTTGGAAAAAAGCATGTGGGGTAGGTCCAGAGAGGGAAGGCCATGGTTCTTATGTTCTCAGTTATCTACCTATTTCTTCTTCTCCCACTGTTATAGTCTATAAATAGAAGAAAATCACCTCGAAGCCACAGGCAGGAAGCAGCTGGGAAACAGTCCAGAAAATGTAAAAACAAATCAGTAAACAAGAGATTTTTTTGGAGATTGTTTTAATTCATAAAATTCCTTATATTCTGCACTAAAAGCAAAAAACTTTTAGTTTATCATGAACACATATTTCTAGAGTTACCTATTCTCCTCATCCATTTTGATAATTACGGTACTTTCTGAATAGGCTCTTCTACCCTCGTCTTCCAAAACTGGGTCGGTGTGTGTGTTTGAATTGTGACTTAACGATGGATAAAATGAAAAGGTTTTGTTATATAGAGGCACTGTATAAGTGTCACTGGTTGGTAGATTTAGGAACAGGGCATAGAAGGTGGCTGAAGAAAGACCACCAGAGAGGCTGCAGAATTTAACATTTTTGTTCCGGTCAACATTTCAGACCGATGGTGCATCTGCAGTGCTGATTTTGGCAGAGGAAAAAGCTCTGGCCATGGGTTATAAGCCGAAGGCATATTTGAGGTAAAGTAAGTGTTCAAATAAATTGCCTCTGGTTTCTTTATTTTAGTGCTAGAGCTAACTCCTCTATTTTTTTACCTAGGGATTTCATGTACGTGTCTCAGGATCCAAAAGATCAGCTTTTACTTGGGTAGGTAGCAGTGTATATCCTAGGATTATAATGAAAAATATTTGGTTACCAATGTTTCTTACATAGATTTTAAAGTACATTAAGCCCTGAGTTCATAATTGGCTTGTGAGTTGGATTTTTTAAATAATAATAATCTTTTATGTTGCTGTATCATTTTATAGTTTTGGAGTCTTTTCCACTTTTTCCTATACTTTTCTACTTATAATTACAATATATATACAATTTTGTGTTCTTGTTTTACATTAAGATGTCATAAGCATTTTTTTCATATTGCCACACACTCTGCAACAGTCTTCAGAATAGCTTTTTATAAAAGCCTCCTAATGTTTAGACTCCTCTCCCTCCCTCATGAGGCTCTACCGTCACTAGCCTCCATTATGTCCTTTAACTAGCCACGCCCCTTCTGATGCTCTGCCCTTTGAACTCTGTGTTCTTCTAGCTCTTCACATTATTAAGTTGTCCTTCTTGTTAATTGTTTACTTGCTTATTATCTATTTCTCTGAGTCCAGAATATCAACTGCAAAGGGCAGAGGCCATGTCTGTTCAGTTTAATATTGTATCACCAACACTTAATATTTGTACAGTAGAATCAGTGAGTGAGTGGAAGACACTCTGATAATTATGTAGAACTCAGTTTGGGGAATATGAAGGAGCTCTTAGGTTAAAAATTAAAGTTTTAATATTGTATCACTTATTTTTTTCTTTTCAGACCAACATATGCTACTCCAAAAGTTTTAGAAAAGGCAGGATTAACAATGAATGATATTGATGCTTTTGAATTTCATGAAGCTTTCTCAGTAAGTCACTTTAAAGACACATATCAAAGGACTATAATCATTTAATATGAGTAAAACAAGAGTGGAGCTTTATATTTGAAGTATTGACTTACACTGCTGGGAAGGGCATGATGGGAGGAACCCAGGGCTACACACACAGTGCTGAAAAATATACCTTTTGAAAGCTATCACTTTGAGGCCCTTCAGAAGTACCAGATTGTTTCTTTAGGAAATATTCACTGAAAACTGATCTAAGGATTTGCTTAGCTTTAAAGTTAGACAAACTCAAAGAACGCCTTGAGGGACATTACTAACAAGGTCCTTATTGAGTTATTTTCCTTTCTAGGGTCAGATTTTGGCTAATTTGAAAGCCATGGATTCTGATTGGTTTGCACAAAACTACATGGGTAGAAAAGCCAAGGTAAGTTTCTGGTTAAAAATATGCTTGAGGAACTTCCCTGGTGGTCCAGTGGTTAAGACTCTGCACTTCCACTGCAGGGGGCGTGGGTTCGATCCCTGGTCGGGGAATTAAGATCCTGCATGCCGTGCAGCACAGCCAAAAAAAAGTTTGAATTTCCAAAGCACTTTAATATTTGGAGCTTTAATACCTGCTAATAAAAATATGAAGAGGAAAGCTGCTGCTGCTTATGAAGAATTTTGTGTTTCATTACATATATTTATTTCTTAGTTGAAAAATACCTCCTGGAAATTCTTTAGAAAAAAATAAAAGCAAGGATAAAGAAGATGTGGCACATATATACAATGGAATATTACTCAGCCATAAAAAGAAATGAAATGGAGGTATTTGTAATGAGGTGGAGGGACCTAGAGTCTGTCATACAGAGTGAAGTAAGTCAGAAACAGAAAAACAAATACAGTATGCTAACACATATATACGGAATCTAAGGGGAAAAAAAAAAAAAAAGGCCATGAAGAACCTAGTGGCAAGACGGGAATAAAGACACAGACCTACTAGAGAATGGACTTGAGGATATGGGGAGGGGGTGGGGTGAGATGTGACAGGGTAAGAGAGTGTCATGGACATATATACACTACCAAATGTAAAATAGATAACTAGTGGGAAGCAGCCGAACAGCACAGGGAGATCAGCTCGGTGCTTTGTGACCACGTAGAGGGGTGGGATGGGGAGGGTGGGAGGGAGGGAGATGCAAGAGGGAAGAGAAATGGGAACATATTGTATATGTATAACTGATTCACTTTGTTATAAAGCAGAAGCTAACACACTATTGTAAGGCAATTATACTTCAATAAAGATGTTTAAAAAAAAAAAAAAGATGTGGCACATATATACAATGGAATATTACTCAGCCATAAAAAGAAACAAAATTGAGTTATTTGTAGTGAGGTGGATGGACCTAGAGTCTGTCATACAGAGTGAAGTAAGTCAGAAAGAGAAAAACAAATATCATATGCTAACACATACATATGGAATCTGAAAAAAAAAATGGTTCTGAAGAACCTAAGGGCAGGACAGGAATAAAGATGCAGGCGTAGAGAATGGACTTGAGGACACGGGGAGGGGAAGGGGTAAGCTGGGACGAAGTGAGAGAGTGGCATGGACATATATACACTACTAAATGTAAAATAGATAGCTAGTGGGAAGCAGCAGCACAGCACAGGGAGATCAGCTCGGTGCTTTGTGTCCACCTAGAGGGGTGGGATAGGGAGGGTGGGAGGGAGGGAGACGCAAGAGGGAGGAGATGTGGGGATATATGTATACACAAAGCTGACTCACTTTGTTATACAGCAGAAACTAACCATTGTAAAGCAATTATACTCCAATAAAGATGTTAAAAAACAAAAAATAAAATAAAAGCAAAATTTTAGGTTGTCTTTGTTCATCCATTCTGATGTTAGATGAAAAATAAATGGGCCCTTGGCTTTCAGAATTGATTTAGAATTTCTTTCTTTTGCAGTAAAATAACTTGTGATTTGTCTTTAAGTTAGTTACTTCCCTTTATTGCCATTACTACCTGTTAACTACGAGCCTGGCCTGATTCTTAAGTAAACTCATCTTTATATTTGTGTCTATTTTTGTGGGAGCCAGGTTGGATCGCCTCCTTTGGAGAAGTTTAACATCTGGGGTGGATCACTCTCCCTGGGGCACCCGTTTGGAGCCACTGGCTGTCGGTTGGTCATGGCAGCTGCCAACAGATTACAGAAGGAAGGAGGCCAGTATGGGTTAGTTGCCGCCTGTGCAGCTGGAGGGCAGGTATGTCACAGAAGCTCCATAGGAGCTTCCAGAAAGTCATTTCCTTGGAAACAAAACAAATTCATCCAAGAATGTTTGATTTAGCTTAATTTGAAACAGATTTTTCTGATGACAGACAACCGGGAAAAAAGCAGCCCATTTTTGTGGGGAGGGAGTACAACTTTAATTCTGATAGTACTTTGAAAGGAAGAGTCTATTTAAATCCAAGTTATTTTTTTTCCCTAAAATAATGTTTGTGTTTTTTGTTTATAAAAGTTAAATATGCTCCTTACGGAAATTATGAAAATACGAAAAGTATTTAGAAAATAAAATGATAATCACTTATAATCCCCTCATCAGACACTATCATTATTCACACTTTGATATATTTTCTTCTTTAATAATAAAATTTTATTCATTTATCTAGTCACCATGAGACCTTATCCATTAAGTCTCTCCAAGTCTTTCTTGAGAACTGAACTATACCTTAATGGAGAATTAATTTGCCTCTGGATAACCCTTTGCTATTTAGCTGAGGAAAATTATGTTTTTCTACAGATTTTTTTTCTATCTGCTTTACTTGTGTTACTGACGAAACTTCCTACCTGCTATAGCATTTCACTGTGGGAATAAAATCCAAAAGGAAGGCTGGTTGTAATCTTTTTTTTTATCCAACCCTGATGGAAACAGATTTGATTTTTCTCCAGATAACAGATAAACTATCTGTTGCCGACCAAGATGAATAAGATATGTAAAAGTATAAACATCTTACATTTAAAAGCCTTTATTTATGGCTTTTTCTCAGAGACTTTGAAAAGGCAGGGGATCAGTTATTTTTAGGTTGGAATATTTTAGACTTCACGATCAGAAGTATTTTCTAATCTGTGTAACTTCATTTACAGAAAACCATGGTAAATCAGAACTGGAGCCCTCCCTCTTATCTTTCTATGCCAAGTTTAAACGAGGGAGGTAACTAGTGCATAGCATTGTACATAGTGCATAGTCCACAGAGGTTAATGTCCTTTGGTTTTGAGTGTTTGTTCCCTAATTTTTTAATCTAGCACATAGAGGATTAATAACACAATACTAGATGCTTTTGTGGATGAACAAAGAATAATATACAGTATTATTATTTACCCCTAGAAGTTTACAGTATAGTGAAGAAGGAGATGATGCATCTTAGAAACTAGATTAAACTTGGCATTGTTTCTTCAAGAGCCAAATGAGTGCTACAAACATGATTAGATCAAAGGAGGAATCCATCATTGTGGATCAGGATTTCTCAGCTTTGGCACTAGTAACATTTTGGGCCAGATAATTCTTTGTTGGGGGTGAGGGGACTGTGCTTTGTGTTGTAGGGTGTTTAACATGGTCTCTACCCACTAGATAACAGTAGCAAACCACCCCTCTCACTCCCCACCCCCCCCCCCGCCCCCCTGCCACACACACACAGTTGGGACAACCAGAAATATCTCCAGACATTGCTAAATGTCCTCTGGGGAGGGGAGGGAGCAAAATCACTGCTGTTGAGAACCACTGATCTAGTGCAATATAAAAGATTTGGAACATGAAAACAACACAGTTGAAATAAAACAGGAAAAGGAATATTCTACCTTATTATGGGCCCTTCTAGGACAACCCCAAGTCAGTCAAACCTTCCCGTCCATGTTCTTTTGTTTGCTTGTGCCTGTATCAAGGTATTTAGCAGTTTGTTTTGAAGTACAGTGTATATTAGATTGAGGATACAGACCATATAGCAAAACTTTGTACCCACACAGTGTTCAGCTTGGTGCCTTATAAATAATGGTTGCTTAATATTTGTGGGGATTGAATTGAATCTAGAAGCAGGGAGATTAGTTAGGCTATTAACTAGTTTGATAGCAGTCCAAAAGATAGAATGACTATGATTATCAGATAGGATTTAGACTCATGAAATCATTAATTTCTATACTAGGTTTAAACTAGGGAGATAACTTGGATATAGCACTGTGCCTAGTACTAGGAAAGGGATTTTCTACCTTTTTACCTTTGTGGGACCTCAAATCATCATCTTCACCTGCATAGAGTAGTAAAGAAGAGACCAGGTTTTGGAATCATCTGGTTTCAAGTCCTGGCCCTGTTACTTAATAGCTTTGTGGATTTGGATGAGTAACTTAACCTCTCAAAGCCTCCGTTTTCTTATCTAGGAGAGAGGGAAGGCTGTTGTTGGATTCACTGTATTGCGTTTATTTTTATGCAGCTAAAAAAGCCCCTCTGGCTTACTTTAATAGTAACCACTTACGGAGCATCTACTAGGAGTCAGACTCTTCTAGATAGACTCTGATACACATGTGTATACATGTATGTGTGTGTGTGTGTGTATACATACACACATTGTATGCTATCTGATGCTCACAAAAACACTTTGAAGTGGGCACCATGAACCCCATTTAGAGAGCAAGTTGAGGTTCAGAATGGCTAATAACTTTCCCAAGATCACACAGTGTTTGAATGGCAGAGCCAGGATTAAGTTCCAAAGCCTATATTTTTCCCATTGTTCTATGCTGCCTCTGTACTGGCTGGATTCATTGCATTTGACTGCTCTAATTGAACTTTTTTTTCGTTTACAGGGCCATGCTATGATAGTGGAAGCTTATCCAAAATAATAGATCAAGAAGAGGTGACCTGGAGTCTCTGTGCAGCACTCACCCTAGGCAATGCCATTTCAATGCACTACTCAGTGACATCTATAGTTCCTAGCTCCTCTTAGGAAAACAAAATTTGTGGCCTTCTGTTAAGTACTTTGCAGTTAAGCCTTTCCAGTGTTCTGAGCTTTCCAATAATCACGGCTTATTACTCTTTCAGGAATTTCTTAGTTACCAGAATCTCTCAACAGTGATAAGTTTAAGCAATTGTGTTTGGTCTCTATTTTTATGAAAGACTGAATGAGTGGTTGCAATTTTGGAAAGAATTTAGCTGAGATTTGGAATCACCTTTGTAACATTTGCAAATTATAGCTCATTCCTATTTGTGACCTAAAGATAAATGTTTTCTATAAAATACAAACCAATGTGCCTAAATTTAACTTAATTATGGAAAGGTAATTCAGAATCTAAACATCACTGAAAATTTACAGTAAATGTTTAGATATATAAATACCATGTTGGTTAACCTTAATAAAGTAGAGAAGTATCAGAGAACCATTTGCCTTATTTTATTAGAGGTAAAAGGTGGTTCTCTTGGCTTAGGGACAGATTTTGCCTTGGATTACTCATTTGTAACTTCTAACCATTTTAGTCAACCATGAAGCTGCTAGGAACATAAAGAAGGTCCTGCTTTAGAATAACACCATTTTTTCCCCAGTGCCCAATTGAAATAAATTTATTTTACTGTTTGGAGATGTTTCTGTTTGCCGGGTTTAATGAAATGTAAAGAAATTTCAAAAATTTGGTCAACATACTAAAAATTCTCTCAGTTTTTTGACAACCAAACTGCATTAAATAACATGTATGCTAGTGCATTGCAGAAGCAAAAGTCTCAGTTGCAACCATTCATGTGAATTTCATTTAGGTCTATGAAAGTTACTGGCAATCAGAATCATACTCTAGTTCAGGGACAGATTGGGCAAGGGAGCAAGTGCTAACCTCTTAAAAGGTTATTTGAGAGTCCCAGCTTTATTTCCCCATGATTTCATTGGTGAATTACACCTAATGTGAGTTTTTAATACTGCAAACCATTATATTTACATATCACAAGTATTAACTCTAGATAAGTTAAATATAAAAGATAAAAAACTTTTTAAAATTTAGAAAAAAATACCACTATGACCCTTAGGTTGGGGCGGGGAGAATTTCTTAAATAAGACATTTAAAGTGTTATCATAAAAGAAAAGATCTATAAATTTGCCTATGTTGAAATAAGAACCTTTGTTCTTTATATGATAGAGTGGAAAGACAAGCCACAAATGGGGTGAAGATACAGATGTAACTTACAAAGGATGTGCATATATATATATCTTTTATATATATGTACATATATATATCTTATCAAAAATATATCTTTTATATCTCTATCATATCATGCATATGATCGATACCTTACAAGATATATATGATATAGATATATTTTACAAAGGATCCAGGGTGTATACAGAATTCCTGTCAATCAAAAAGAAGAAAGATAGGGACTTCCCTGGTGATCCAGTGGTTAAGACTCTGGGCTTCCACTGCAGGGGGCTCGGGTTCAGTTCCTGGTCAGGGAGCTAAGATCCCACATGCCATGCGGTGAGGCCAAAAAAAAAAGAAGAAAGATAACATGGTAAAATATGGCAAAAGATATTAACAGGTATTTTTTTAGAAAATAATGGACAAATGCAGAATAAACATGAAAAGATGCTCATTAGTAATCAAGAAAAACCAAACCAAGGTCATGATGAGGTATTATTTTATACCTACTAGACTGACAAAAATGAACAGGACTGAGAATACCAAGCGTTAGTGAGGATGTAGAACAGTAGGAACTTTTTATACTCTGCTGGTGAGAATGTAGATTGATACAACCACTTTGGAAAACAGTCTGGCATTATCTTGTACATTTGAATATGACACATGGTTTATAATCCAGCTTTTCCGCTCTAGGGTATATTTCCTGGAGAAACTTGTACATGAGTACCAGAAGACATGTACAAGAGTGTTAATAGCAGCATCGCTCTCTAATAGCAATATATTGTAAATAATGAATGTTCATCCACAGCAAAGTTTTAAAAATAAGCAAAACTAAGCACATTTCTAGGATGCCTACGTACGAGGTGAAAATATTTTCCAAAACAGTTAAGAAAAAAGAAATCTTACAGAAGAATGACAAATAATATGTGTAGACCCCAGGCTCCAGGAGGTGGAACAAGCCCTTCCCCTCTTGAGTGTGGGCTGGACTTAATGACTCAATTTCAGTAAATAGAGTGTGAAGACAGAAAACAAGGCAACCTTACAGTGGAGAAACCTGGCAAACACTAGTTTAACCAAATGACCAAGGTTGTTACCGGTGCTGTCATGTGGATATCACAGACCTCCTGGTATGAGGTAATCAAAAGGGCCCTTCACCTTAGTGGTATTCTTTCCAAGTACTCATAACCTAGTCGATTCATGAGAAAACGTCAGGCAAAACTAAATTGAGGGACATTCTACAAAATACTTGACCAGTACTCAAAACTATCAAAGTCATGAAAAATAAAAGAATACTGAGAAACTCACAAACCAGAGGAGGCGAAAGAGACACGAGAACTAAATGTAATGTAGTATCCTGGGTTGGATTCTAAAACAGAATAAGGACACTAATTTAAAAAAAACTGGTGAATCTGGGGTTTAGTTAATAGCTTAAAAAGGAGCCCAGATGTAAATTCACGTACAGTTGAATTATTTTCGAGGAGAGTGCCAAGACTCGTGTGGTAAGGACTGTCTTTTCTACAAATGGTGTTGGGAAAATTGTATATCTACATGCAAAATAATGAAGTTGGACCCCTGCATTACACCATATACAGAAATTAACTCAAAACAGATCAAAGACCTAAACATAAAAGCTAAAATTATAAAACTCTTGGAAGGAAATGGGGAAAGCTTCATGATACTGGATTTGGCAATGATTTCTTGGATATGACACCAAAAGAACAGGAAAGAGAAAAAAATCGGAGTTCATAAAAATTGAAAACTTCTGTACATCAAGGACACAGTGAAAAAGCATCCTATGGAATTGGGGAAAATATAAATCATATAAGGGGTTAATATCCAGAATATATAAAGAACTACAACTCAAGAGCTAGAAAACCCAATTTTAAAATGAGCAAAAGGGCTTCCTTGGTGGTGCAGTGGTTGAGGGTCTGCCTGCCAGTGCAGGGGACACGGGTTCGATCCCTGGTCCGGGAGGATCCCACGTGCTGCAGAGCAGCTAGGCCCATGCGCCGCAACTGCTGAGCCTGTGCTCTAGGGCCCATGAGCCACAACTACTGAGCTCACGTGCCACAGCTGCTGAAGCCCACATGCCTAGAGCCCGTGCTCCACAACGAGAGGAGCTGCCACAATGAGAAGCCCGTGAACCACAATGAAGAGTGGCCCCCACTCGACGCAACCAGAGAAAAGCCTGCACGCAGCAACGAAGAGCCAATGCAGCCAGAAAAAATAAATAAAATAAATGTATAAAAAAATAAAAAATGAGCAAATAATTTGAATAGATATTTCTCTAAAGAAGATATACAATGACCAATGAGCACATGAAAAGATGTTCAGTGTCACTGTTGAGGAAATGCAAATCAAAACTACAGTGAGCTGCTACTTCACACCCAATAGGATGGCTGCTATTAAAAAACCTGAAAATGACAAGTGTTGGTGAGGATATGGAGAAATTGAAACCTTTGTGCACTGTTGATGGGAATGTAAAATTGTGCAGATGCGATGGGAAATAGTATAGCAGGTCCTCAAAAAATTAAAGGCATTGGGTTGGCCGAAAGGTTCGTTCGGTTTTTTTCTGTAAGATGGCTCTAGTAGCACTTAGTTGTCTTTAACTTCATTCAAAACAATTTTGTTAGATTGTACATGACAGCTGTCACATGAGCATGCATTTAAAAAAAGACAATCAAAATTGGTGAATTTTTGTGTAGCCATTTTAGTATTGAAGATAGAAGAAAAAAGCAACATTTTCTGCATATTATGCTTATTTCAGGAAAGGTAAAAACACAACTGAAATGCAAAAAAAAAAAAAAAAAGATATGTGCAGTGTATGGAGAAGGTGCTGTGACTGATCAAACATGTCAAAAGTGGTTTGAGAAGTTTTGTGCTGGAGATTCTTGCTGGATGATGCTCCATGGTCGGGTAGACCAGTTGAAGTTGATAACGATCAAATTGAGACATTAATTAAATCGAGAAATTAATTGAGAACAATCAATACCACGCGGGAGATAGCTGACATACTCAAAATATCCAAATCAAGCGTTGAAAATCATTTGCACAAGTTTGATTATGTTAATCACTTTGATGTTTGGGTGTCACATAAGCAAGAAAAACCTTCTTGACCACATTTCCACATGGGATTTTCTACTTAAACGTAATGAAAACATTCTGTTTTCATCAATAAAACAAATTGTGACGAGTTATGAAAAGTGGATACTGTACAATAATATGGAACGGAAGAGATTGTCAGGCAACTGAAATGAACCACCAACAACCACACCAAAGGCCAGTCTTCATCCAAAGAATGAGATGTTGTTTTTATGGTGGGATTGGAAGAGAGTCCTCTATTATGAGCTCCTTCCGGAAAACCAAACGATTAATTCCAACAAGTACTTCTCCCATTTAGACCAACTGAAAACAGCACTTGACAAAAAGCGTCCAGAATTAGTCAACAGAAAACGCATAATCATCCGTCAAGGTAATGCAAGACTGCATGTTTCTTTGATGACCAGGCGAAAACTGTTACAGCTTGGCTGGGAAGTTCTGATTCATCTGCTGTATTCACCAGACATTGCATCTTCGGCTTTCCATTTATTTCAGTCTTTACAAAATTCTCTTAATGGAAAAAATTTCAATTCCCTGGAAGACTGTAAAAGGCACCTGGAACAGTTCTTTGCTCAAAAAGATAAAAAGTTTTGGGAAGATGGAATTGTGAAGTTGCCTGAAAAATGGCAGAAGGTAGTGGAACAAAAGGGTGAATACGTTGCTCAATAAAGTTCTTGGTGAAAATGAAAAATGTGTCTTTTATTTTTACTTAAAAACCAAAGACACTTTTTGGCCAACCCAATAGAATTACCATATGATCCAGCAATTCCAGGTCTAGTATATATACAAAAGCATTGAAAGCAGGGTCTCAGAAATATTTATACACCCATGTTCATAACAGCATTATTCACAATAACTAAAACTTGGAAACAACTCAGGTGTTCACTGATGGATCAATGGATAAACAAAATGTGTGTATACATGCAATAGAATACTATGTAGCCTTAAAAAGGAAGGCAATCCTGGGCTTCCCTGGTGGCGCAGTGGTTGAGAGTCTGCCTGCGAATGCAGGGGACACGGGTTCGAGCCCTGGTCTGGGAGGATCCCACATGCCGCGGAGCAACTGGGCCCGTGAACCACAATTGCTGAGCCTGCGCGTCTGGAGCCTGTGCTCCATGACAATAGAGGCCGCGATAGTGAGAGGCCAGCGCACCGCGATGAAGAGTGGCCCCCACTTGCCACGGCTGGAGAAGGCCCTCGCACAGAAGCGAAGACCCAACACAGCCATAAAAAAAAAAAAAAAAAAAAGATTACTCAGTATAAATAGAAAGTAATCAAAGGAAATAAACAGAGACCTATGGGACACAATTAAAAAAAAAAAAAAAGGAAGGCAATCCTGTCACATGCTACAACATGGATGAACCTTGAGGATATTATGCTAAGTAAAACAAGCCAGTCACAAAAAGACAAATACTGTATGATTCTACTTGTCCCAGGTATTTAAAACAGTCAAATTCATAAAGACAGTAGAATGGTGGTTGCCAGGGCTTTGGGGAGGGAGGATGTGGGGTTGTTTAATGGGTACAGGATTTCTGTTTTGGAAGATGAAAAGAATTCTGAAGATTGGTTGCACTACAATGTGAATGTACTTAACACTACTGAACTGTATACTTAAAAATCATTAAAAGGATAACATTTTATGTGTATTTTACCACAATTAAAAAAATTTTTTTTAGGGTAAGGGAAAACGTTCAGAACAGAAGTTACCTCTAGGTAAGGGGCAGTGGAATTGGATTGGAGAGGAGCACACAGGTTAAAGTTATGTACTATTTCAAAACATTTTATATGTATAGAGAGAGCCACGTTATTTTCATTAGCATGACTGCTACAAAAGATCATCCTTGGCTGTGGTGATTATAGACGCCTTCTTGATGTTTGTTCTTAAATATCTTAAACTGATTATGTTTTTAAAGATCCCAACTTAAAAGTGTCTCTCTTTTCATTGTAAAACTTTAATTAGACCCTCTGTTCCACCAAATAACCAATTGAGAGTGGAGCCTTTATTTGCCCTCATCTTCTTTCATTCAAACTTCAAAAGGTTGGCTCCCCAACTTCTCCCCCACTCTCTCCCCACCACTCTTCCCTGCCCCTAGCTGTTTGCTTCTCCGCCTGTCTTCTCCCCCATCCTTTCTCAGTTTTGTTTATTTCTCCAGGCCTCTGAAGTTCCGGTCTTTCTTGAGGAGTAAAAGGCAGTAGCAAGGTCTCCCGGGCTTTCTCAGATTTTAATGGATGACTCAGAGTCCTTCTGCCTATATCCGCTGTGGTTTGGGGGGACTCTGAACTGGTTTATTGTGCTTGCTCAATGAAGAGGGATCATTGATGGAGAGGAAATGGGAGAATGTGGGGATTGGAGGACAAAAATAGTGAGTAGACATATTATTCTGAAAATAAATAGATTATTGTGAAAGAGAAGAAGCATTTAGACATGTTGGCAGTGTTTGTACTCAATGTCGTACTCAAATTGGAGCCCTTATCCCTTCCACACTTAAAGAACCATCAGTGATCAATTGATGCCCAAAGCAGAACTCCAAATAGGGAGTTCACAGCTTCCCCAGGCATGCCTAATATAGTCTGTCCTTCTGTACAAACTTAAATTCCAGGGCGTATTTTGTTTGTGTTTCTTTGCTTGTCAAGATTCTATTTTTAAATATGCAAAATGTTTAGGGAAAAAATTTTTTTTTAATTTATTTTATTTTTGGCTGCGTTGGGTCTTCATTGCTGTGCACGGGCTTTCTCTAGTTGCGTCGAGCGGGGGCTACTCTTCGTTGTGGTGCGCAGGCTTCTCATTGTGGTGGTTTCTCTTGTTGTGGAGCATGGGCTCTAGGCGCACTGGCTTCAGTAGTTGTGGCACTCGGGCTCAGTAGTTGTGGCTCGCAGGCTCAGTAGTTGTGGCACACGGGCTTAGTTGCTCCACGGCATGTGGGATCATCCCGGACCAGGGCTCGAACCTGTGTCCCCTGCGTTGGCAGGCGGATTCTTAACCACTGTGCCACGAGGGAAGCCCCTAGGAAAACTTTTTGAAAACCATTTTTTTCCCAATATAAAAATACATGCTGATCGTAAAAAATTCAAACAATGTAGAGTAGAAGAAGAAAATGAAAAATCAAGTAGAGATACCCACTGTTTATATTTTGATATCTCTCCTTTTTAATGTGTACATATTTATGTGGACATATAGAACATAATTGCCTGGTATAATGGTGTTCTGGAACCCTTTTGTTTTACTTAGCTATGTAGCATTTTTTCATATTAGTGGGTGTAGCTGTATGTCATCATTTTTAATGACCACATAGCATTCCTTTGTATGGATATATCCTAATTTGTTTTACCAAGTGCCTCTTTTTTGAGGATGTAAACACGCTAGAGTGCACACCCTTTGTACATTTATCTGTTCACTTGTTTACTTATTTCTTTAAGCCTTCTTTTTAGAAATGGAATTGCTGCTATATCTCACCTTCTTGTATTTACCTCCAGAGCATTCTTTTTCATTCTTTTTTTTTTTTTTATGGTGAGAGCCAAGTGAACAAAGGCTTAATGTCATTTCGTTTATCCATTCTCAAGTGTGCTTTTAGCAGCAGAGCATGCACTGAGTATGTGCAGTCATTTGAGAAGGAAAACGAGAACACATATATCTACAGAAGCATACTCAGGAAAGGAATCTGCTGTTTCTATTCTATATTACTTGAATTTTTCAAAAAAAATTTTTATAATTAAAACAAGACTGTAAATTGTTAATAAAGTGAAAGTGTATATATACACTAATGTATAAAATAGATAACTAATAAGAACCTGCTGTATAAAAAATAAATTAATTTAATTTAAAAATAAATAAATATTTTAAAAAGTGAAAGTGGCATTGAGACCTGACTCTGTTGCCAGGGAAACCAGCAAGGCAAAGCCCCCACGGGATTCCAGTAGCTGCTGCTTCCTGTGAGGGCTGGAACAAGCATGAGGCACAGAGACATTGCAGTTGTCCTGGTGAGTTGGTATGTTCTATTTGAAAGCATGATTGAATCCATTTAGAGAAATACTTGAGCTGGTTTATACACAATTAAAATATTCACACAAATCCTTAAGTGGAGATATAGTGTATGTAAGAAAAATATTTTCAATGGCATGTGGTTAGCATATCACTTTTTTATTTCGAAAGAAAACATCCTCATTCCACTTTATAAAAATATCCATGAATTTTTAAATTAACAAACATTCATCAGATTTTTTTCATTTATTTAGTTTTAAAAATTTTCAGAGTCCTGTCAGCATCCTCTTGTGGATTCCGTAAGATAATTCAGCTAGATATCTTGGTGTCCTCTAAAGGCTTTTCTTAAATATTTCTTCTCTGTATCTAGTCTTAGCTTGATCCTGTCATTTTTTAAATGTCAGTGTTTGTCATCTTTTCTCCTTAATTCTTGGCAGTCTGTGTTATCTTTCTCTCTACTTTAAAATTTATACCGCATTCTTACAAATGTGCTCATATCAGTGACTTTTTGTATGCATGCATATGTCTATGAAACTTACATTTTATAGTAATGTATTTTATAGAGATTAAAGAAAGAGGGACCTATTAACTTCACCTTTTCCTAAATTTTGAAAAGAAATGAACCAAATTCTCCCCTTGGCCTCCAATGTTTAGAAGATCAGAGTTCCTGTCAATTAAGCCATCCTTTCTTTGTAGCTATAGAGAAGAAATAATCAGACAAGAAATCACTGAATAGTTAAAATAAGATCATTTTTATCAAATATATCTGTAACATGAACTGTTGATTAGTTAAAAACTGGTTGAGACAGTTTTACTTGTAATTATTTTGAACTTTGATATCTGTTGATTATTTTTACAGCAAAGGCAGCTTTATTCATTAGGTAGCTTTAGCTAGTTTTTCATACTTTTCTTGCTTGGATAGTCACAGGTGGCGAACAGGTAAGCTGCCAGAGAGATGAGCGTGACTAATGAAAACAGAAGCCTATCTTTCCCAAGGGCTGAGCTCTGGGAGGCAGAAAGGGTTCAGAGGATTGGCCAGGACCCATCCCTGGATTCAAGGACACACCCTCGACACCCTTGAAGGAACACGGCTCTGCCTGTGGGTCACTCAGAGCTTCTGTCTTCCCCGTGAAAGAGCTCGCCCTAAAGCCTCGCCCTAAAGCCTCTGCAAGCTACCCTCTCCTCTGGACACCGGACCCACCAATGGCAGTTCCTTCAAAACAATGGTTTTTCAGGGTAATTAAAAATTCGATAGTGTGAAAAGGAGTTTTCAGAGTGAACTGAGTCAAGGGTTGGTGGTGGTGACACTCCCTTCAGCTTTCTGGGAAAAGCAGTGGGAGCTACACAATCTGCTTTCTGAGGCCTCCACCTGCTTCAGCCCCTCTAGAAATGTCTACTTGGAGAAGTCTTTTTTCCACCCTTTAGGTTGGGACAGGTATATGAAGAGGAGTTTTCTTTTTAGAGCTTTGCTGGAAAGCCCTTTGTACACTCGGCCTCACCCCACGCTGCTCACGCTTCTTCCGAGAACGCTTCTTTCTCACCTGGCATCTTAACTTCCTCCTTTGCTGTGTTCTGGTATGTAGGTTTCATTTGTGGCCTAGGAAGGGGTGGAAAGGCCCAACTGCAGGGCAATTATTATTATTGCCAGCTCTCCTCTGACGAGGTTGTATCCATTTTTACATTTTCACCTGCCCTCCTGCCTGGGCAGCAAAAATTCTAGGAACTTTGCTCCCAGCTACAGTGACTCCCATGCATTCCGATCCTACCTTTTCCCTTCAAATGCTAACTGGAGGCAGATTTTCAGGGAGAAATAAGGGACAATCCAGAGTCACCAGGAGTCCAGGTTATAATCAGGAGCCCAAGAACCTGAATGTGTCCTCTGTCTGGGGTGCTTTCTCTGTTGTTGGAGAGCTTGCCCTAAAACCCCAATCTTCTCTTGGCTTCTAGCTGTGCCCATCTCCCCTGGGGAAGGCTATGGAACATCTACTTCTGACCAGCTCTCAGCGGGGAGAAGTGAGATTTTGAAGCCAGCAACTCACCAGGGAGCTGGGGGGCTGCGTGCGGCAGAAGTGTTTGCGTAATGCCTCTTGCACCTGCAGGAGAGGTGAATGCCGTTATGCCAGCCAGAGTCCCGGCCTTCGGATGCGAGTCAGGCCTGGGGAGGCAGACAGACTCACCTTCCTGTCCATGAGGCAACCAAACAATAAGATGAAGACACCCTGAAAAGAGGGAAATGGGGATCCATTAGTCAAGGAGAAAGGAATCAGCTGAAATCAACTCTTCCCTTCAACCTCTGTCCTCTTGTCTAATTCAGATACTGAGGCTTCCCATCTCAGTTTTTCTGTACATCAGCACTACTTGGCACAAAGGATCCATTTCAGGTGCTTTTTTTTTTTTTTTTTTTTTTTTTTAAATTTTTACAAGAGATAAATAGACTGACACCAAGCATTGTACATGGATGACCACAACAAAAGCAACAATGATTGCAATTACCAACATGAAACACACTCATACTATGTCATAATATTGACATTCAGTCCAGTAATCCTCCACTGTAACAGCTCCTTTACTTTGCAGTGAAAATTGATTTGTATATTCTTTGCCTCTGAGTCCTTGTGGGATTTTTTTTTTTAATTCAAACAGAAAGTCACAAAAATTATACTCATCCTCATCAGTTCACTCAGTCCCATGTAATTAATTTTTTTTTTCATCTTGATCTTTTGTTAGCACTTTTATGAGTTCATCAGTTTTCCATTAGAGTTCTGAAAATGCTTATTCATTCAGTTCAGCAGTACAGTCAGTTACCAGAAACCTGTACTTGTCAGAGTCTTTTCCATGAATTTCTTGAAGATGAAAGCCTTTTATAGGAACATATTTGCAAAAGAATCAGAGTACACCCAGAACTGTCTGTAAATGACAAAAGACTTAAAAATGAGCACGGTTAAAGATTTGATGAAAGTTCATAATAATGCAGTTGACAAGAAAATTAGTTATTTCTGAGATACACATTTTAAAGTAATAACTAGGATTATGACTTATAACATTATACCAGAACATATAAGATTTTTAGAAATTTCATGTAATGTCTGAAACATTTATATTAACATATTTCCATACAAATAACCCAATGAAAGTTTAGTATTAGTTGTTTGTTTGGTTTTTTATACTGCAGGTTCTTATTAGTCATCAATTTTATACACATCAGTGTATACATGTCAATCCCAATCGCCCAATTCAGCACACCACCATCCCCACCCCACCGCAGTTTTCCCCCCTTGGTGTCCATATGTCCGTTCTCTACATCTGTGTCTCAACTTCTGCCCTGCAAACCGGCTCATCTGTACCATTTTTCTAGGTTCCACATACATGCGTTAATATACAATACTTGTTTTTCTCTTTGTGACTTACTTCACTCTGTATGACAGTCTCTAGATCCATCCACGTCTCAACAATTGACTCAATTTCGTTCCTTTTTATGGCTGAGTAATATTCCATTGTATATATGTACCACTACTTCTTTATCCATTCGTCTGTCAGTGGGCATTTAGGTTGCTTCCATGACCTGGCTATTGTAAATAGTGCTGCAGTGAACATTCGGGTGCATGTGTCTTTTTGAATTACAGTTTTCTCTGGGTATATGCCCAGTAGTGGGATTGCTAGATCATATGGTAATTCTATTTTTAGTTTTTTAAGGAACTTCCATATTGTTCTCCATAGTGGCTGTATCAATTTACATTCCCACCAACAGTGCAAGAGGGTTCCCTTTTCTCCACACCCTCTCCAGCATTTGTTGTTTGTAGATTTTCTGATGATGCCCATTCTAACTGGTGTGAGGTGATACCTCATTGTAGTTTTGATTTGCATTTCTCTAATAATTAGTGATGTTGAGCATCTTTTCATGTGCTTCGTGGCCGTCTGTATGTCTTCTTTGGAGAAATGTCTATTTAGGTCTTCTGCCCATTTTTGGGTTGGGGTGTTTGTTTCTTTAATATTGAGCTGAATGAGCTGTTTATATATTTTGGAGATTAATCCTTTGTCCGTTGATTCGTTTGCAAATATTTTCTCCCATTCTGAGGGTTGTCTTTTCGTCTTGTTTATGGTTTCCTTTGCTGTGCAAAAGCTTTGAAGTTTCATTAGGTCCCATTTGTTTATTTTTGTTTTTATTTCCACTACTCTAAGAGGTGGATCAAAAAAGATCTTGCTGGGCTTCCCTGGTGGCGCAGTGGTTGAGAATCTGCCTGCCAATGCAGGGGACGCGGGTTCGAGCCCTGGTCTGGGAAGATCCCACATGCCGCGGAGCAACTAGGCCCGTGAGCCACAATTACTGAGCCTGCGCGTCTGGAGCCTGTGCTCCGCAACAAGAGAAGCCGCGATAGTGAGAGGCCCGCGCACCGCGATGAAGAGTGGCCCCCGCTTGCCACAACTGGATAAAGCCCTCGCACAGAAATGAAGACCCAACACAGCCATAAATTAATAAATAAATAAATAAAAATTAAAAAAAAAAAAAAAAAAGATCTTGCTGTGATTTATGTCAAAGAGTGTTCTTCCTATGTTTTCCTCTAAGAGTTTTATAGTGTCCAGTCTTACATTTAGGTCTCAAATCCATTTTGAGTTTATTTTTGTGTATGGTGTTAGGGAGTATTCTAATTTCATTCTTTTACATATAGCTGTCCAGTTTTCCCAGCACCACTTATTGAAGAGACTGTCTTTTCTCCACTGTATATTCTTGCCTCCTTTATCAAAGATAAGGTGACCATATGTGCGTGGGTTTATCTCTGGGCTTTCTATCCTGTTCCATTGATCTATATTTCTGTTTTTGTGCCAGTACCATACTGTCTTGATTACTGTAGCTTTGTAGTATAGTCTGAAGTCAGGGAGTCTGATTCCTACAGCTCCGTTTTTTTCCCTCAAGACTGCTTTGGCTATTCGGGGTCTTTTGTGTCTCCATACAGATTTTAAGATGATTTGTTCTAGCTCCATAAAAAATGCCATTGGTAATTTGATAGGGATTGCATTGAATCTGTAGATTGCTTTGGGTAGTATACTCATTTTCACAATGTTGATTCTTCCAATCCAAGAACATGGTATATCTCTCCATCTGTTGGTATCATCTTTAATTTCTTTCATCAGTGTCTTATAGTTTTCTGCATACAGGTCTTTTGTCTCCCTAGGTAGGTTTATTCCTAGGTATTTTATTCTTTTTGTTGCAATGGTAAATGGGAGTGTTTCCATAATTTCTCTTTCAGATTTTTCATCATTAGTGTATAGGAATGCAAGAGATTTCTGTGCATTAATTTTGTATCCTGCAACTTTACCATATTCATTAATTAGCTCTAGCAGTTTTCTGGTGGCAGTTTTAGGATTCTCTATGTAAAGTATCATGTCATCTGCAAACAGTGACAGTTTTACTTCTTCTTTTCCAATTTGTATTCCTTTTATTTCTTTTTCTTCTCTGATTGCCGTGGCTAGGACTTCCAGAACTATGTTGAATAATAGTGGTGAGAGTGGACATCCTTGTCTCGTTCCTGATCTTAGAGGAAATGCTTTCACCATTGAGAATGATGTTTGCTGTGGGTTTGTCATATATGGCCTTTATTATGTTGAGGTAGGTTCCCTCTATGCCCACTTTCTGGAGAGTTTTTATCATAAATATGTGTTGAATTTTGTCAAAAGCTTTTTCTGCATCTATTGAGATGATCATATGGTTTTTATTCTTCAATTTGTTAATATGGTGTATCACATTGATTGATTTGCGTATATTGAAGAATCCTTGCATTCCTGGGATAAATCCCACTTGATCATGGTGTATGATCCTTTTAATGTGTTGTTGGATTCTGTTTGCTAGTATTTTGTTGAGGATTGTTGCATCTATATTCATCAGTGATATTGTTCTGTAATTTTCTTTTTTTGTAGTGTCTTTGTCTGGTTTTGGTATCAGGGTGATGGTGGCCTCATAGAATGAGTTTGGGAGTGTTCCTTCCTCTGCAATTTTTTGGAAGAGTTTGAGAAGGATAGGTGTTAGCTCTTCTCTAAATGTTTGATAGAATTCACTTGGGAAGCCATCTGGTCCTGGACTTTTGTTTGTTGGAAGCTTTTTAATCACAGTTTCAATTTCATTACTTGTGATTGGTCTGTTCATATTTTCTGTTTCTTCCTGATTCAGTCTTGGAAGATTATACCTTTCTAAGAATTTGTCCATTTCTTCCAGGTTGTCCATTTTATTGGCATAAAGTTGCTTGTAGTAGTCTCTTAGGATGCTTTGTATTTCTGCGGTGTCTGTTGTAACTTCTCCTTTTTCATTTCTGATTTTATTGATTTGAGTCCTCTCCCTCTTTTTCTTGATGAGTCTGGCTAATGGCTTATCAATTTTGTTTATCTTCTCAAAGAACCAGCTTTTAGTTTTATTGATCTTTGCTATTGTTTTCTTTGTTTCTATTTCATTTATTTCTGCTCTGATCTTTATGATTTCTTTCCTTCTGCTAACTTTGGATTTTGTTTGTTCTTCTTTCTCTAGTTTCTTTAGGTGTAAGGTTAGATTGTTTACTTGAGATTTTTCTTGTTTCTTTAGGTAGGCTTGTATAGCTATAAACTTCCCTCTTAGAACTGCTTTTGCTGCATCCCATAGGTTTTGGGTCGTCGTGTTTTCATTGTCATTTGTCTCTGGGTATTTTTTGATTTCCTCTTTGATTTCTTCAGTGATCTCTTGGTTATTTAGTAACGTATTGTTTAGCCTCCATGTGTTTGTGTTTTTTACGTTTTTTTCCCTGTAATATATTTCTAATCTCATAGCGTTGTGGTCAGAAAAGATGCTTGATATGATTTCAATTTTCTTAAATTTACTGAGGCTTGATTTGTGACCCAAGATGTGATCTATCCTGGAGAATGTTCCGTACGCACTTGAGAAGAACGTGTAATCTGCTGTTTTTGGATGGAATGTCCTATAAATATCTATTAAATCTATCTGGTCTATTGTGTCATTTAAAGCTTCTGTTTCCTTATTTATTTTCATTTTGGATGATCTGTCCATTGGTGTAAGTGAGGTGTTAAAGTCCCCCACTATTATTGTGTTACTGTCGATTTCCTCTTTTATAGCTGTTAGCAGTTGCCTTATGTATTGAGGTGCTCCTGTGTTGGGTGCATATATATTTATAATTGTTATATCTTCTTCTTGGATTGATCCCTTGATCATTATGTAGTGTCCTTCCTTGTCTCTTGTAACATTCTTTATTTTAAAGTCTATTTTATCTGATATGAGTATAGCTACTCCAGCTTTCTTTTGATTTCCATTTGCATGGAATATCTTTTTCCATCCCCTCACTTTCAGTCTGTATGTGTCCCTAGGTCTAAAGTGGGTCTCTTGTAGACAGCATATATATGGGTCTTGTTTTTGTATCCATTCAGCAAGCCTGTGTCTTTTGGTTGGAGCATTTAATCCATTCACGTTTAAGGTAATTATTGATATGTATGTTCCTATGACCATTTTCTTAATTGTTTTGGGTTTGTTTTTGTAGGTCCTTTTCTTTTCTTGTGTTTCCCACTTAGAGAAGTTCCTTTAGCATTTGTTGTAGAGCTGGTTTGGTGGTGCTGAATTCTCTTAGCTTTTGCTTGTCTGTAAAGCTTTTGATTTCTCCATCAAATCTAAATGAGATCCTTGCCGGGTAGAGTAATCTTGGTTGTAGGTTCTTCCCTTTCATCACTTTAAGTATATCATGCCACTCCCTTCTGGCTTGTAGAGTTTCTGCTGAGAAATCAGCTGTTAACCTTATGGGAGTTCCCTTGTATGTTATTTGTCGTTTTTCCCTTGCTGCTTTCAGTAATTTTTCTTTGTCTTTAATTTTTGCCACTTTGATTACTATGTGCCTTGGCGTGTTTCTCCTTGGGTTTATCCTGTATGGGACTCTCTGCACTTCCTGGACTTGGGTGGCTATTTCCTTTCCCATGTTAGGGAAGTTTTCGACTATAATCTCTTCAAATATTTTCTCTGGTCCTTTCTCTCTCTCTTCTCCTTCTGGGACCCCTATAATGTGAATGTTGTTGCGTTTAATGTTGTCCCAGAGGTCTCTTAGGCTGTCTTCATTTCTTTTCATTCTTTTTTCTTTAGTCTGTTCCGCAGCAGTGAATTCCACCATTCTGTCTTCCAGGTCACTTATCCGTTCTTCTGCCTCAGTTATTCTGCTATTGATTCCTTCTAGTGTAGTTTTCCTTTCAGTTATTGTATGGGTCATCTCTGTTTGTTCTTTAATTCTTCTAGGTCTTTGTTAATCATTTCTTGCATCTTCTCGATCTTTGCCTCCATTCTTATTCCGAGGTCCTGGATCATCTTCACTATCATTATTCTGAATTCTTTTTCTGGAAGGTTGCCTATCTCCACTTCATTTAGTTGTTTTTCTGGGGTTTTATCTTGTTCCTTCATCTGGTATATAGCCCTCTGCCTTTTCATCTTGTCTATCTTTCTGTAAATGTGGTTTTTGGTCCACAGGCTGCAGGATTGTAGTTTTTCTTGCTTCTGCTGTCTGCCCTCTGGTGGTTGAGGCTATCTAAGAGGCTTGATGGGAGGCTCTGGGGGTGGGTAGAGCTGACTGTTGCTGTGGCGGTCAGAGCTCCATAAAACTTTAATCCACTTGACTGTTGATGGGTGGGGCTGGGTTCCCTCCCTGTTGGTTGTTTTGCCCGAGGCAACCCAACACTGGAGCCTACCTGGGCTCTTTGGTGGGGCTAATGGCAGACTCTGGGAGCGCTCACGCCAAGGAGCACTTCCCAGAACCTCTGCTGCCAGTGTCCTTGTCCCCACGGTGAAACAGAGCCACCCCCCGCCTCTGCAGGAGACCCCCCAACACCAGCAGGTAGGTCTGGTTCAGTCTCCCCCAGGGTCACTGCTCCTTCCCCTGGGTCCTGATGCGCACACTACTTTGTGTGTGCCCTCCAAGAGTGGGGTCTCTGTTTCCCCCAGTCCTGTCAAAGTCCTGCAATCAATTCCCACTAGGCTTCAAAGTCTGATTCTCTAGGAATTCCTCCTCCCATTGCCGGACCCCCAGGTTGGGAAGCCTGACGTGGGGCTCAGAACCTTCACTCCAGTGGGTGGACTTCTGTGGTATAAGTGTTCGCCAGTCTGTGAGTCATCCACCCAGCAGTTATGGGATTTGATTTTACTCTAATTGCGCCCCCCTACCGTCTCACTGTGGCTTCTCCTCTGTCCTTGGACGTGGGGTATCCTCCTTGGTGAAGTCCAGTGTCTTCCTGTCAATGATTGTTCAGCAATTAGTTGTGATTCTGGTGCTCTCGCAAGAGGGTGTGAGAGCACGGCCTTCTACTCCGCCATCTTGGTTAATCCTCCAATATCTCAGGTGCTTTTCTTTTTTTTTTTTTAATTTTTTTCTTTTATTGATTGATTGATTGATTGATTGGCTGTGTTGGGTCTTCATTGCTGCACGCAGGCTCAGTAGTTGTGGCACACAGACTTCGTTGCTCCGTGGCATGTGTGATCTTCCCTGACCTGGGCTCGAACCCGTGTCCCCTGCATTGGCAGGCGGATTCTTAACCACTGTGCCACCAGGGAAGCCCCTCAGGTGCTTTTCTTACTGTTATGGTTACAAAGCAGATGGATATCAAAGAATAGGGTACTGACAATTCCCTAACTTCAATGGCAAATCCAGATATTTTACAGATAAGAAAGCCAAAACTCAAAGAGGTTTATCCAAAGTTACATAGCTAGTCAGTGGAGGAACTGGGATCCAAACTTAAACCTTTTAAATCCCTGAGCCTATATTTCTTCTGCTCCACCATGACACCTCCTTGAGAAGAGACTGGGAGTGACTTAAGCCGTCTAACAGGGCAAAAAGCACAGCCACCACCACCTTATCACCCACCTGGGAGGTGTTGAGAACTGTGAAGACGTAGTGAGGGACTATGGAGACTTCCTCTAGCAGAGTGGCCAGACGCAGCCCCAAGGTGAGGCCAAACATGGGTGTGAGAACGAGCAGAGCTTTGATCACCCCCAGGAGGGCTTGGTGCTTCTCCACCTGGGGTCCCTCTGACAGCGAAGGTCTCAGCAGCTTCAGCACAGCCACGGTGAGTACCAGCCCATTCACGCCCACGATGGCCAGCACTGGACCCACGAAGGTGTAGAGCGCTCCTCCCTTCTTGTCCAACCAGCATGCCCCCTCCCCCAGGTATTGCCCTCGGGGTAAGTAGAGGCCCAGGGCGACACCTGCAAACCCCATCGGGTACAGATAGCCAAGGAACACCATCAGGGAGAATCCTCGGTGCTTGGACAGCTGATGGAAGATGAAGAGCAGCTGGTGGGCCAACATCAGGGCCTGAGCCAGCATCCAGAAAAAGGTGGCCAGGTAGAGGAAATGACAGAGGAAGGCAGCGGCCAGGCAGAGCGGACTGTGGGGTCCTGGAGGAAGCAGTGGGGCTCCTAGGAAGCAGGTGTCTGCGGCCAGCAGGCAGAGCACCATGTTGAGCAGGGCCGTGTGGCGTAAATAGGCAACTTTGTTCCGCACCACGAATCTCCACACCAGCCTGTACACGCCCAGGCACACGAGCAGTGCCAGAATGGAGGCCCCCAAGCCCACCTGACTCAGCATCTCCAGGGTGGGGTTTTTTGGAACCGTGTGTCCAGACATGAGGATGGAGAAGGCAGTGAGGTGCCGGCAGATACACTGAGTGGTGGGACTGGCACTGGCTGCCTGCACCTGGCACCCTGACTCAGACCAGCCTCCCTTGCCCTGGAAT